>NC_135955.1:60855429-61190429 GCF_053455715.1 Rhinoraja longicauda | reverse complement strand
CAGACCCTTCGGACCACCAAGTCCACACCGACCAGCGATCCCCACACATTAACACTACCCTACACACACTAGGGACAATTTACACGTACCAAGCCAATTAACCTATAAACGTATGTCTTTGGAGTGTGGGAGGAAACCGTAGAGCTTGGAGAAAACCCACGTGTTCACGGGAAGAATGTACAAACTCCGTACAGACAGCACCAATAGTCGGGATCAATACATAGACAGGAATGACAGAGAAATATGGGCCAGGCGCAGGCAAATGGGACTAGCTTGAGTGGGGCATCTTGGTTGGCATGGATGAGCTGAGCTGAAGGGCTTGCTTCTATGCTGTGTGCGTTCATGATTCAATGATTCTAGCAGCCTAGCCGATAGTATATTATTGATGCAGCTGACCAGAAATGAGTTTCAACCCCCTTAATGGTATGGAGAAGAACATATGCATGCTTCTAGCTACTCTGGCAGACTAAAACAAGAAGATTAATAATCAGGTAATTCTTAAAGGTCAGATAGATTCCAAACCAAAACCTGAAAGAAAACTCTTCTCTCTTTCAGTCTTTGTTCAAAGAAGTACACTGTGAAGGTCTGGAAAAAATATGCCCAGGTATTTAGAAGCAAATATATATTATATTGTTTTTAAGCATGAGAATGAACAAGAAGAGGTCTACACTCTACCCTGAACCACCATCTACGTGGTACTTTCTAGTTTAAGGAGCAAAAGGCATTAGAATCTGCACTGATATTCATGTTCATCCCTCTGCATGGTTCTTCCATGTGGTTCTATTTAAACCTGCTGGAACAGAAAGAAAAAAGTAAAATTCTCTGACCCAAAAACAACATGTTATCTAAATGTTATCAAAAACACCTAAATTATCTGCCACGATTCATTTGTTGTTTAAAGAATTATGGACAACTTTGTTAAGACTGTATGATTACCCAGATCAGTTAGATTCCAGGGCTGCCGATGAAGAATTCCAATCCACGCGCCAAGATTATAATGATGGATAAACAGTGAATGTTCATCAGGATGGTAGAGATTTGATGAGGAATTTGAAGAGTTTTGCTCTTCCAGATGTAAGCTTGTGCACTGTTGTTCATAAGTCATGCGATCATAAGTGATAGGAACAGAATTAGGCCATTCGGCCCATCAAGTCTACTCTGCCATTCAATCATGGTTGATCTATCTCTCCCTCCTAACCCAATTCCTGCCTTCTCCTCATAACCCCTGACACCCGTATTAATCATTCTTCTGCCTTCTCGCCTTAACCCTTGACACACGTACTAATCAAGAATCTATCTATCTCTGCCTTAAAAAATATCCATTGACGGTCTCCACAGCTTTCTGCGGCAAAGAATTCCACAGATTTACTAGCCTCTGACTAAAGAAATTCTTCCTCATCTCCTTCCTAAAGGAACATCCTTTAATTCTGAAGCTAAGACCTCTGGTCCTAGACTCTCCCACTAGTGGCTATATCCTCTCCGCATCCGCTCTCTCCAGGCCTTTGACTATTCAGAAAGTTTCAATGAGGTCCCCCCTCATCCTTCTAAACTCTAGCGAAATCAGGCTCAGTGCTGTCAAATGCTCATCATAGGTTTGCCTACTCATTCCTGGGATCATTCTTGTAAACCTCCTCTGGACCCTCTCCAGCGCAACACATCCTTCCTCAGATTTGGGGCCCAAAACTGCTCACAATACTCTAATTGCAGTCTGACCAGCGCCATATAGAGCCTCAGCATTACATCCCTGTTTTTGTATTCTAGTCCGCTTAAAATAAATACTGCCATTGTGTTTGCCTTCCTCACTACCAATTCAACTTGCAAATTAACTTTTTGGAAATCCTGCACCAGCACTCCCAAGTGTGACTCACCCTTATTTATGCTGCTGGCCTTGATGAGGCAGCATGAAATATAAATGGAGTCAATGGAAGGGAGGTTGGCTTATGTGATGGTCTGGGCTGCGCCTACAATTCGTTGCAAAATCTTGCAAATATGCACTGTGTGCAGGACAAGACAGCTCACTCGAGACATTAATATCCAGGAATTTGAAGCAATTAACACTCTCGTTCTCAAAAATATACATTTATTGCATATTAAGATGCAAGCTCGTGAAGCTCATTGAAATAAGCACCATGAACAGTTTGAATCATATGGATGCAGAACATTGAAGAAGAGTTTCCAGGGCTATTAGAAAGGGCACACAATACAGGGGAGCTGCTACAGCTTCAATAAAGAAAGGTCTGTGATAAGAAATTATTTACTGCTGCATGAACTTTCTTAAAGACTCAGAAAATAATTGTAAAAACTATCTGGATGTTTTAGCAGTTGTGGAGCAAGGGAATAAATAATGAGCAAGGTCAATAGGATGGTCAACTAAAAATGGAGATGAATCAAATTCCATGAGCATTTTGCAGAGCAGAACTATGCCAAATGGCCTTTTTGATGGGAAATTAATGGTGCCTGGTGATATATAAATTGACTGTGAGTAGGTTTATCTTTCTGCAAGCACAATAGCCTCAAACACTAGGTCTTTTTAAGGCATTCACTAGGTCCTTCAAGTCATGTTGCGATTTCTTTCAGTTCATTTTCTATGACACTTAACCCTTAAGTCTTCTTTGCCGCATTGCAAGCAGCAACTGATAGATCAACACAATCCTGCTTTGTTCTACTAACCTAAAAAGTCAGCTGAAATGAAAAAGTACTCATTTCTGAAGAAAACATTTAATAAGCACAAGTAGAAAGTGAAATTTCTACCTCTAGGCTACAATTGTCTTCACACACCAATGATTTACAGAGAAGTCAACCAGAACTTCCCAGTATTTGAGGGTTTTCTTATTCATCCCAATTGAATTGAAGCATTGAATTAATTTTACCCCCATCACAACTATTGATGCATCAAAGGAGTGTCCACGCTAAAAAGACAATGGCTGGAATTCACTAGAATTGGAGTATGGAGTCAAAGCATTCATGCATGTAATTGGTTTTACTGATAGATTTTGTATCACAAAGAAAAATTGTCCCTCAGGATACAACACCATTTTCAAGATTACAAAATGTCTGCGCAATGTACCCTTCTAATCATGTTACCTGACCTATCAAACCTGATCAATAACCTCCAGCCCTACAAGAGAACAAAACACCAGGAGAGTTATCATCAGGTATCTGCATTCCTGACTTTGGTTGGTAGCTTCCATTTTTCTGCACAGTCAGACAAAGGAATGAATAACAACTGTTAATGATACTTAAAATTTAAAGTGTAGGAAGGAACTGCAGATGCTGGTTTAAACAGAAGATAGACACAAAATGCTGGAGTAACTCAGTGGGACAGGCAGCATCTCGGGAGAGAAAGAATGAGTGATCTTTTGGGTCGAGACTCTTCTTCAGACCCCGGAGAAGGGTCTCAACCGGAAAACATCAACCATTCCTTCTCTCCAGAGATTCTGAGTTACTCCAGCATTTTGTGTCCATCTTAAAATTTAAAAGTTGGGATAACCATCAATAATGATGGATTTTGATCCATATCATTTAAATATTTTTTGTATCTTCTGATCTTCCGTTCCCTATCTGTGTATCAGTTTTTATTGAAAAAAACAGTAACATCAAATAAAAGAAAAATAAATTTTGCTGATTTGGTTTCAAAGAAATAAAAAATATATACACTTGGCCCAGAGTAATCACGAATGTCAGATATGGCAATGTAAATATGATGGTATGGAATTTATGCTGGCAAACAGTACAAGAGTTTGGTCTTATCAAAAGTCACATGATCAGATAATTTTAACAATGTTAATGGAAAAAGGTGGGAGTAGAGTGCAGAGCAGAGAAACAACTACCTTATTTGTATGATGCCATTTAGTTAAAGAGTCGAGTACAGTTTCAGAAGAAGGCTGTTGTGTCTGACTCAACATGAAGGAAACCATGCCTGGCTTCAATGTTCTTCATTGAATGTGGATTAGTGAAGTTCTATCCTACACTAATACTATCCTATATGTTTGGCACAATTTATAGAAGCCAGTTAATTTACAAACCTGCACTTCTTTGGAATGTGAGAGGACACTGGAGGACACGGAAAAAGCCCACGTGGTCACAGGGAGAATGTATAAACTCCGCACAGACAGCACCCATAGACAGAATTGAACTCCGGTCTCTGGCGCACTAAGACGGCAACTTTACCACTGTGCTACTGTGCCGTCTAAAGTTCACTGTGTAAAGCTCCTAAGGATACAATCTCCTGTTCTTGCTTGTCCTCGGCCCTAAATTCAAATCAAGCACCCACTCCTGGTTTAAATCTTACCTCTCTGACAGACACCAGTTCATCTCCATTAACAACTGTAAATCCCCCACCGCTCCCCTCCCCCAAGGTGTCCCCCAAGGCTCAGTCCTTGGCCCCCTCCTCTTCATCCTCTACCTGTTCCCCCTTGGTCAATTAATCCGCCGTCATGGTCTCAACTTCCACTGCTTCGCCGATGATATCCAGCTCCTCATCTCCACCAAGTCAATCTCCTCCACCACACACTCTACACTGACAAACTGCATTACTGAAATAAAATCTTGGCTTCAATCAAACTTCCTCAAACTCAATTGCAACAAATCTGAAATCATCATCATTGGTCCAAAAATGCTCACCAAATCCACCCAAAACTTCATCCTCAACATTGATGGTCTCCCAGTATCCACCTCACCTCACATCCGGAATCTTGGAATCATCCTTGATCAAACCCTCTCCTTCGACAAACACATCAAACACATCACAAAGACAGCCTTCTTCCACCTCAAAAACATTGCCCGTCTCCGTCCATCCCTCTCCTCCACAGCTGCAGAAACCCTCATCCACGCCTTCATCACCTCCCGTCTGGACTACTGCAACAGCCTCCTCTATGGCGCACCCTCAAAAATCATCAATAAACTTCAATACATTCAAAACTCCGCTGCCCGTCTACTCACACACACCTCGATCCGTGACCATATCACCCCCGTCCTTTATAAACTCCACTGGCTCCCCATCCCCCAGAGAATCCAGTACAAAATCCTCCTCATAACCTACAAAGCCCTCCATAACCTGGCCCCATCCTACCTGACCGACCTCCTCCACAGGCACACTCCCACCTGCACCCTCCGCTCTGCCGCTGCCAATCTCCTATCCCCCCACATCCGGACTAAACTCAGATCCTGGGGGGACAGGGCTTTCTCCATCGCTGCTCCCACCCTATGGAACTCATTACCCCAAACCGTTAGAGACTCCCCCACACTCACCACATTCAAAACATCGCTGAAGTCTCACCTGTTCAGTACTGCCTTCAACCACTGAAGGTCACCTCACCTACTGTCTCCTTTCTCTGTTCATTTATTTATTTACTTATTTATCTATTTATTAATTTCCCTATGTTCTCAAAATCTCTGTAAAGCGTCTTTGAGTATATGAAAAGCGCTATATAAATAAAATGTATTATTATTATTATTATTACTCCTAACTGCAGTAAAGACAAGCTTTTGAAAATATTGCCAGGTCAGTGGCACAGCTGCTAGAGCGGCTGCCTCAAAGTGCCGGAGCTATGGTTCAATCCTGAACTAGGGTGCTTTGTACAGGGAGTTTGCACGTTCTACCTGTGACTGCATGAACCACACTAGTTTAATCCCACATCCCAAAGGCTTGTGTATTCCTAGGTTAATTAACCTCTCTAAAATTGCCCCTAATGTGTAGAGAGTGAATACAAAAGTGGGATTATATGAAACGCATGTGAACAGGTGATCATTGTTTGACAACAACTCGATAGGTCAAAGATCCTATTTCCATGGTGTATCTATAAATAAAACTAAAATAAATAGTCCAATAATAGCAAAATTGTGACTAAAGGGCCTGTCCCACTTTAGGCGATTTTAAGGCGACTGTCAGCGACTGTCAAAGTCGTAGCAGATCGCTGAACTTTTCTTTTACCCGACGACAAGGACCACAACAATTCCGAGTCAGGTCGAGATTACACCGTCTTCGGAAACATTGCGAAATTCCCACGCTGTCAATGCTTCTCCTGCATCCTAATTTTCGCTGAAATCACTGACAAGTCGGTAAGTACTTGAGAGTTTTGAACTATAACATCTTGTATGGGATACTTAAAAACCAAGCATCACTGTAACAAGGCATAAACTGGATTTACTTCCAGTTTACTAATAACTGTATTTAAAAAAAAAATTTTTAAAGTGGTTAAGTGGATTTTTGTGAAAAGTGTGTGGGCATTCTTTGAAAATGTACGGGAGATGCACATCTGGTTTCCGGGTTGCATATCTGGGTTGGGAGCCCACTTTAGATGTAATGGCTGATGGCCATAAACATCGCAAAATTCCCACGCTTACCTGACCGTCAAACTGTCGCCTCCAATCTACCTGTCAAATGTCCTGACGGTAAATAAATTAATTAAACACAAGCATTTTATGGTATTTTGAAATGACTTTACTTATTTTAATATAATGTGCTTCTAAATGCATCTAAGACAACCTAGCAAACCTGGGGATAGCATGCAACAGCGCCCGCAATAAGCAACGATACCTGGCGACAAGCCAGCTGACACCGAGAAATTTCACTCCAGATGATTTCGCTGAGATCCACTACGATTCTTGGAAGACTCCTCGCGATCATGCCCGCGACACCCGGCGAACTGTCGGCGACAGCCTAGTCGTCGGCAGTCGCCTTAAAATCGCCTAAAGTGGGACAGGCCCTTAAAGCTTTCAGAATTTTGTCAGAGAACACAGAAAATAAGCTACACTTTGCCAAAATATCAAATAGTGGTTTAATAGGTCAAAAACTAGAAACTATTGTTCCTCTGTCAGTGGGTTTACAGAGCAAATATATCATATCTAGGCAACTCAGTTGTACAGAAAGGTATTAAAACCAGCATGAATTCCTTTGTAAGGAATATTATAAATGATTATCATCATTCTATGGGATTCACTGGACCTTGAATGAGGAGAATTAACAAAAGGTACCGACTGCCCTCCATATTTGTTGCTCAGGTGCTCATTTTAATCCTGGGTGCAATGCAATTGAAGTTCTAAACTAATTAACGTTTTAGGTGCACCTCAACTACTGTTTTTAAATTTACTTAAGCGAAGGAATTTGTTAAGTGCGTGTTTTTCGGTGGTCTGGAAGTAAATTGGTCAAACCGTCTCAGAACTCCAGAGTCAGCAGTTGCATTATTTTGGGCTGTATTACAATTAAGTTTTGAATATGCAATTTTCTAGAAAAAACATGATACAACTGTGGCATAGATGTCCTGTCATTTGGCATATTTTGTTTGCTAGAAATGGTTTGTTTTTTTAATGCGCTGCGGGCATTTTATAAAGGTACTTAAATAAATGCAATCATTCAAATGCAATTGTGGGAAATAGTGGAGCAAACGGCAACATAAACCTGCTAAATTATTTAAAATGCTATTATCCCCTTAAAATGTCCCAGGTCACGTGCCAAGGTAAAACATGATGTAAAATCTTTGTAAAACCATTTAAAACGTATAACATATAACATATAACATATAACAACTACAGCATGCAAACAGGCCTGTCCGGCCCTACCAGTCCACGCCGACCATTCTCCCTGACCTAGTCTCATCTACCTGCACTCAGACCATAACCCTCCAATCCCCTCCTATCCATATACCTATCCAATTTACTCTTAAATAATAAAATCGAGCCAGCCTCCACCACTTCCACCGGAAGTCCATTCCATACAGCCACAACCCTCTGAGTAAAGAAATTCCCCCTCATGTTACCCCTAAACCTTTGTCCCTCAATTCTGAAGCTATGTCCCCTTGTTGGAATCTTCCCCACTCTCAAAGGGAAAAGCCTACCCACGTCAACTCTGTCCGTCCCTCTCAAAATTTTAAAAACCTCTATCAAGTCCCCCCTCAACCTTCTACGCTCCAAAGAATAAAGACCCAACCTGTTCAACCTCTCTCTGTAGCCTAAGTGCTGAAACCCAGGCAACATTCTAGTAAATCTCCTCTGTACCCTCTCCATTTTGTCGACATCCTTCCTATAATTTGGCGACCAGAACTGCACACCATACTCCAGATTCGGCCTCACCAATGCCCTGTACAATTTCAACATTACATCCCAACTTCTATACTCGATGCTCTGATTTATAAAGGCAAGCATACCAAACGCCTTCTTCACCACCCTATCCACATGAGATTCCACCTTCAGGGAACAATGCACAGTTATTCCCAGATCCCTCTGTTCCACTGCATTCCTCAATTCCCTACCATTTACCCTGTACGTCCTATTTTGATTTGTCCTACCAAAATGCAGCACCTCACACTTATCAGCATTAAACTCCATCTGCCATCTTTCAGCCCACCCTTCCAAAAGGCCCAAGTCTCTCTGTAGACTTTGAAAATCTACCTCACTATCAACTACTCCACCTATCTTAGTATCATCTGCATATTTACTAATCCAATTTGCCACACCATCATCCAGATCATTAATGTAAATGACAAACAACAGTGGACCCAACACAGATCCTTGGGGCACTCCACTAGACACTGGCCTCCAACCTGACATACAATTGTCAACCGTTACCCTCTGGTATCTCCCATTCAGCCATTGTTGAATCCATCTTGCAACCTCACTATTAATACCCAACGATTTAACCTTCTTAATCAACCTTCTATGTGGAACCTTGTCAAATGCCTTACTGAAGTCCATATAGACAACATCCACAGCCTTGCCCTTATCAATTTCCCTGGTAACCTCTTCAAAAAATTCAAGAAGATTAGTCAAACATGACCTTCCAGGCACAAATCCATGTTGACTGTTTCTAATCAGGCCTTGATTATCCAAATAATTATATATATTGTCCCTAAGTATATGAACCATACATAAGGAAATAATCCAGCAAGATAGTGACAGCAATTTTTGTTGTTAGCCAGGAGCAGTGGTCACCAGTTAGATCAGATTTTAACTACATGTAATGACATAAAATTATTTTACACCTCTTTTAATTTTTCTTTTCATTGACTTCAATTTAGAAGGGATATGCAATAGGTGGCTAATTCACTGTCATCAATTTTGTGCTATCACACGAAGCCAAATCCACTCTGCTGTGAATGCTTGTTCCAGCCACTAAATAGTGTGACTGTCAGTAGCTACTTTCTCTCATTTCCATGCGCTAGTGGCCGTGACTCAGAGAGTTTACAAATTAGACTCTGAGAGGGAACGGTGGTGCGAATAATGACACGGGAGTCCAATTTTTCATAGCAGTGCTGCTAATACAAATCAAAAGCAGTACAAAGGACATTGTCTCACACCACAGTGAATGCAGGTAACAGATCCTTTTTTGCCTACATGTTCTTTTGATTTGGCGAATCTCAACTGATTACGACATCTGTTTCTCAGATGCAACGATTAATAATTAAAACCTTCAGTGTTGCAAATCTAACTGCCATAATGTAGTGATAGCACTACATATATTAGTAATACAGCCGCTTCAATTTTAACTAAAGCAACATTTATATTTTAGGGTTGAAAAGATCGTGTTAAGCTTTAATGAATGTGAAATGTGGCAATGGTGTTAATGGCAGGAGAGCAAGAGTTGTTCTAAAACAGTTTGCTAATTGTTTGCTCTCTATTGTGTTAGAATCCAGAGCTATCTTTGCACATTATGATTACTAACAGTACACAAATCTCTTTATTCAAAGACCTTACCAGCCATATTGGCATTGAGCAAAGGGCCTTTAACTGCCCAAGTAGTACTGAGTATCAATCTCTCCAACGGTTGATGGAATAACACTTCTTGACAATTTTACCAATAGGGGAATATTTGCAGAAAAGACCAATCACTCGTTCTCATTTATTGGAGCATTAACTAAGATCAAGCAGATCAGAAAGCCCTATGGACTGCTTCTTCAGGTCATCTTCCGTAATCCATTTCTCAAATTCCCCTTTCACCCTTAAATTCTGTTTATACATCTCATCATGCAATAATTCCACCTTCTCTGCCATACACCACTTGCTCATAGTCATAGAGTTATTCAGCATAAAAAACAGGCCCTTCGGCCCAACACGTCCGTGCTGACCAAGTAACCTAACTGAGAAAGTACCACTTGCCTGTGCCTAGCTCATGTCCTTCAAATCTCTCCTCTCCATTCACCTGCCTAAGCCTCTTTTAAATGTCATAATTGCACCTGCCTCTTTGCTTCATCTATGCACTGACCCTCCCAGTGAAAACGATGCCCCTCTGGGTCCTTTTTTAAATCTCTCTCCTCTCA
Source organism: Rhinoraja longicauda (assembly GCF_053455715.1). Taxonomy (NCBI): domain Eukaryota; kingdom Metazoa; phylum Chordata; class Chondrichthyes; order Rajiformes; family Arhynchobatidae; genus Rhinoraja; species Rhinoraja longicauda. The sequence goes on along the minus strand of NC_135955.1, from coordinate 61,180,176 downwards.
CCTTAAAACTACGCCCTCTAGTTTTAGACTCCAGCACCCTGCGGAAAGGTTATATCTATTCACCTTATCTATGCCTTAATAATTTTTTAAGCCTCTATAAGACTACCCTTCAGCCTCCTATAGTTAGAAAAAAACCCCCAACAAATCCAGCCCGTCCTTGCAACTCAAACATTCCAGACTTAGCAATATCCTCAAAGACCTTTTTTGTAACCTTCCCAGTTTGCTAACAGCCTTCCTATAGCAGGGCAACTAGAAATGTACACAATACTCCAAATGTGTTCTCACCAATATCATCCTACAATGTTTCAGATTTAGGCCATCTGGCCCATTGAGAGTGCTTCACAATTTGATCATGGCAGATCTTTTTCCTTTCGCAACCACATACTCCTACCTTCTCCCTGTAATCTTTGACACAGTTACTAATCAAGAACTATCAATTTCTGCAATATTCCTCCCAAGTCTGAGTTGAGAACCCAAATGTTGCTATGGAATTACTCCAACTATTTTTTATTTGTACTTTTCATTCATTATTTAATTAGGTTTTATCAACCTAAATGAAGCCTGAGGTGGCACAGTGTTACAGGGGGTGGCACAGTGGCGCAGCAATAGAGTTGCTGCCTTACAGCGGCAGAGACCCGGGTTCAACATTGACTAAGGGTGCAGTCATAGGGAGTTTGTACGTTCTCCCTATGACTGCATGGCTTTCCTCTGGGCACTCCAGTATCCTCCCAAACTCCAAAGAGGTACAGGTTTATAGTTAATTGGTTTTGGTAAAATTGTAAATTGTCCCTAACGTGTAGGACACTGTTAGTGCATGGAATGATCAATGGTCGGCGCGGACTCTGTGGGCTGAAGGGTATGTTTCCACACTGTATCTCTAAAATCTAAAAGTCTAAAGTCCTGAATTTTGTGATCGATATGAATTTTGCCTTGGGCATCTTTCAATGTGCGCAGGTCACCTCTGAAAGCTCTTCAAGGTTTCTTAGCAACTCCTGGCCTTATCCATCCTAATGTGAGGAATATTCCTCCAGAACGCAGGAAGCCTATCCCAACACATCACTACCCCAATTTTAATCATAATGGTTCAATCTGTCTTTCGGTATTGCACAATCACATAAGCAAATTCAACAACTTCAGTGTTTGTACATATACAGATTTTCAGAGTTAACTAAGCCATCTTAAGCTCAAACGCACTGTTTCCTGGTTCTGTCTGATTTATCAGTGTAATGGTGCACCCAGTGCCAAACCTGAATATCACAGCTCTGTATTTCGCTTTCAAGAAAATAATCAATGGTTCTGCTTTTGTTAAGCTGAGTTTATTATCATGTGCACAAGCAAGGTTAGGCATAGGTACAATGGTCTTGCTTGGAGCAGCATCACAGACATTTAGACTCAGACAACACAAAAACATAAATTATACACAAATTACGTATAAATATAACAAGACAATAAAACAAAAATACTGCACAGTACATAAGAGATATTAGGGTAAAAATACTCAATTAGAAAACAAGGGCATCTTTGGAAAGGGAAATAAATTTACCATTTCAACTCAAACAGGGCAGCATGGTAGCGCAGTCATAGAGTTGCTGCCTTTCAGTGCCTGAGACCCGGGTTCGATACTGACTATGGGTGCTTGTCTGTACGGAGTTTGTCTGTTCTCCCCGTGACCTGCATGGCTTTTTCAGAGATCTTCAGTTTCCTCCCACACTCCAAAGACGTACAGGTTTGTAGGTTAATTGGCTTGGTATAAAATGTAAAATTGCCTCTAGTGTGTGTAGAGTAGTGTTAATGTGTGGGGATTGTTGGTCGGTGCGGACTCGGTGGGCTGAAGGGATTGTTTCTCCGCTGTATCTCTAAATAATCTAAACTAACGTTCATGGTGGTGCAAGAGGTGGTCCATTATATTATGTTGCCGAGCGAGGTCAGATTAGGGTTGTGCAGGTCGGTTCATGAACCTGATGGTTGTAGGATAGTAGTTGTTCCTGGTCCTGGTGGTGTGCAACTTCAGGCTTCTGTGCCTCCTGCCTGTAGCAGCGAGAAGAGGTTCTTACACGGATGGTGGGGTTCTTAATGATAGCCTGAAGCAGGTTTTGGACAGCATATGATTCCCTCCGTAACTTGTGCTTCTCCATTCAAAATCATGTTTGGTTTGCCTCAAAAAAGTGTCTTGCCACTTGTCCTTTGTGCATGCTATTACATGGAATAGACAATCCCACTGGTAAATCTGGCACGTTTATATTTGTTAAATTTTCAATATACTCTCAAAGCTCAGATTTATTCCGATAACAACTGCTCTGAAACCAGTCGCCATTGATTTCACACAGTAATCTGTCCCTTGGCATCTTTGAGACTTTGTGTTGCCATAATTAGAATCTAGTTATAACTTCCACAATTCATTTACAAATTCAACTACCGTTTTGTTCGACATAAAAAACACAACAAGCTGGAAAGAATCATATTGAAACGTTAACTCTGTTTTGTTTTCCGCAGATGCTTCCTAACCTGCTGAGTGCTCCTGGCGTTTGGGACTTTTTAGATTCCCAGCATCGTGGTTTATTATTCATCTTCATTCTTTGTTTCATTAGATTTTATTAACTACTAGACCAAGTGGACCCGTGGAGCCCAAACCACTCCTGCATTGGTGCAGCACCCTCTCCTCCCCCACTTCCCCTCCCCTCTCCCACCCCCACCCCCCCTCCCCCTTGCCCCACCCCCTCCCCTTCCCTCACCCCCTCCTTCCCCCCCTTTCCCCCTCCCCTCCCCTCCCTCCCTCCCTTTCCCCCTTTCCCCCTCCCCTCGCCCCATTCGTCCCCTCCCTCCCACCCTTTTCCCCCTCCTCTCTCCCCCCTTTTCCCACTCCCTCCCTCCCTTCCTCCCCCTGCCCCCTCCCTCCACCCCCTCCCTTCCCCTCCCAATCCCTCCCCCTCCCCCCTCCCTCCCTCCCTCCCTCCCCCCTCCTCCCCCTACCCCTTCCCTCCCGGAAGCAACCCACGGTTGCCGTAGCAACCCGCCTCCTGGCCCGGGCGGCTGCCATTGTGGAGCAGGGATGGGGGGGGGGGGGGGCGAGAGTCCTATCCCATCCCGGTGCGGGGATGTTCAGTGGTAGACAACGGCGGCTCTCCCACTGTTGCTGAGCCGTTGGACACTGGGCGGCGTGGGGAAGGCACTGAGCCGGCTGGGGAGAGGAGGGGGTACGGAGAAGCCCAGGGCAGCCCCAGCGCCAGGCCCAGGCCTCAGCCTTCACCTCCACCAATGCCTGGTCTTAACGCCGCTGCTGCCGCCTTTTCCCTTGGCCCACCCTTGGCGGTTACCCGGTCACGTCCAGGCCCAGGCCCAGGCTCCGGCTGCTTCACCCGGCACCAGGCCTGGCTCTCCCGCCCCCAAGAGATAGGCGGCCAAGCCCTGCTCAACGACTCCCAACTGCGCAGGCGCGGACACATTTGTTCTACGCACGTGCGGATGCGGCGGCCATCTTACGTAAGTACCAGATCAACGGACCCACAACTGTGCATGCGCGGTTTGTTAAACTTTAAAATGTGAATAACTTTTAAAATATAACACAGATTTCAATGAAACATCTGCCATGGGACCACGGGACGACAGCGAGTAAGGTGGGCTTAAAATTATTGGGTTATCGTGTACCGTTATGGCTGTAGCTCAGGAACAAGCGAACAAACGAGAGTTTTAGTATATAGATTAATCAAATTTAATCCTTTGCAAAATTTTCCTTAAGTTTGGGTTAAAGTGATTCTCAAACAAATCCTTGCATTTCATCAATTTATTATGAAGAACGGTCCCCACCTAATACATCATCTATCCATGTTCTGCAGAGATGCTGCCTTATCCGCTTTGTGTCTTTTTTTTACTCTACTTTCCTTGTCTTGATTATTTTTATTAAAGCAGACAATTATTATTGACACACAAGAAACTGCAGATGCTGGAAACTTGAGTAAAGCATGAAGTGGTGGGGTAACTCAGTAGGTCAGGCAGCATCTCTGGAGGACATGGATTGGTGATGTTTTGGGTCAGGACCCGAAAAGTTGTTTACCCGTGTCCCCAAGAGATACTGCTTGACTTGCTGAGTTGGATAGCAGTAACAGGATCGTTCCGAGTCAGCATGGATTTACGAAGGGGAAATCATGCTTGACTAATCTTCTGGAATTTTTTGAGGATGTAACTAGGAAAATGGACAGGGGAGAGCTGGTGGATGTAGCGTACCTTGACTTTCAGAAAGCCTTCGACAAGGTCCCACATAGGAGATTAGTGGGCAAAATTAGAGCACATGGTATTGGGGGTAGGTTACTGACATGAATAGAAAATTGGTTGGCAGACAGAAAGCAAAGAGTGGGGATAAATGGGTTCCTTTCAGAATGGCAGGCAGTGACTAGTGGGGTACCACAAGGCTCGGTGCTGGGACTGCAGCTATTTACAATATACATTAATGACTTGGATGAATGGATTAAAAGTACCATTAGCAAATTTGAAGATGATGCAAAGCTGGGTGGCAGTGTGAACTGTGAGGAAGATGCTATGAGGTTGCTGGGTGACTTGGACAGGTTGTCTGAGTGGGCGGATGCATGGCAGATGCAGTTTAATGTGGATAAGTGTGAGTTTATCCACTTTGGTGGTAAGAATAGGAAGGTAGATTATTATCTGAAAGGTGTCAAGGTAGGAAAAGGGGACGTACAACGAGAACTGGGTGTCCTAGTGCATCAGTCACTGAAAGGAAGCATGCAGGTACAGCAGGCAGTGAAGAAAGCCAATGGAATGTTGGCCTTCATAACAAGAGGAGTTAAGTATAGGAGCAAAGAGGTCCTTCTGCAGTTGTACAGGGCCCAAGTGAGACCACACCTGGGGTATTGTGTGTAGTTTTGGTCTTCAAATTTGAGGAAGGATATTCTTGCTATTGTCAGAGGGCATGCAGCGTAGGTTTACTAGGTTAATAGTCAGAGGCATGCAGCGTAGGTTTACTAGGTTAATTCCCGGAATGGTGGGACTATCATATGTTGAAAGACTGGAGCGACTTGCTTGTATACACTGGAATTTAGAAGGATGAGAGGGGATCTTATTGTATCATATAAGATTATTAAGGGGTTGGACACGTTAGAGGCAGGAAACATGTTCCCAATGTTGGGGGAGTCCAGAACCAGGGGCCACAGTTTAAGAATAAGGGGTAGGCCATTTAGAACGGAGATGAGGAAAAACTTTTTCAGTCAGAGAGTTGTAAATCTGTGGAATTCTCTGCCTCAGAAGGGAGTGGAGGCCAATTCTCTGAATGCATTCAAGAGAGAGTTAGATAGAGCTCTTAAGGATAGCGGAGTCAGGGGGTATGGGGAGAAGGCAGGAACGGGGTACTGATTGAGAATGATCAGCCATGATCACATTGAATGGTGGTGCTGGCTCAAAGGGCCGAATGGCCTACTCCTGCACCTATTGTCTATTGTCTATCGTCTATTACTCCAGGACTTTGTGTTTTGGACAATTATTATTCTTTCCTTCACTCTCCCTGGCATTTTTTTGAGAAGAGTTTCACTTCAGCCCTACTTAAATTCAAGGAAATTATTTTTAGCACCAATATCTTATACTCTTAACATGAAAAGAGTTGGTGGTTAAGTCTCATCCTTTAGGATATTTATATATTCTCGTTAAGCCTGCTGAGTATACGCCTGCAAACAAAATCTTTATAGAGATCAACGAAAATGGCTTCTGCCAAAGTGACACAAGGAAAGGTGCAAAGAGCACCATGATCTCAACTGACTTGGGGAACAACGAATAGCTATATACATTCAATTGTATCTAACACAGAAATATTATACATTAATACACATGAATCAAATTACTGTATTAATGGAAATGCAGAATACAATGGATCTGAGGATGAAATCTTTACTTCCATTTGACTGAAAATTAAATAGTCAGATAACAGAATGTGTTGTGTACAATTTGGAGCAGCATCAAATCAAGAAGAGATATTTCTGTGCTTATGTTTCTTGAGTAATGCTTACAAACTGCTTCTTAATGTTTGTGTGTGCGTGAACCATTGGAGGTATGCCAGGGATATCTAAACTGTAAAACTGAAATGTATTACTTTAACTACTCTCATCTGTTTCTTATTCAACGTAATTTATTTTGATGATATATTGCTATTTCATCAAGACTTGACAACCCAAAATAGCCACAGAATGCAAAGATTGAACATTAGATACTATTATAATATATTATTGTATGTAGCCTACTCAAGAGCACTTCAATCCCCGTAAGTTACAAATGTGCATCCAATCCATCCAGGTCTCAAAATAATAAGAATCCAGCCTCAAAGGAATTATGATCTATTACTATAGGGACCAAATCTAGGATATCGTGGCCCTCTTGTAAAACACATGACAGTGAAGGCAGTCCTTATCAAATGTCCTACACAATGCACAATTCACATACCAAGAAGTACCAAAAACATACCAAACCTCTTGCAGGACTAATTAAACCTTAGTCTGAAGAAAAACATCCCTCCTCAACACCAGGATAGCAAATGTTATCCCACTTTTTAAGAAAGGAGGGAGAGAGAAAACGGATAATTATAGACCAGTTAGTCTGACATCAGTGGTGGGGAAGATGCTGGAGTCAATTATAAAAGACGAAATTGCTGAGCATTTGGATAGCAGTAACGGGATCATTCCGAGTCAGCATGGATTTACGAAGGGGAAATCATGCTTGACAAATCTACTGGAATTTTTTGAGGATGTAACTAGGAAAATTGACAGGGGAGAGTCGGAGGATGTGGTGTACCTCGACTTTCAGAAAGCCTTCGACAAGGTCCCACATAGGAGATTAGTGGGCAAAATTAGAGCACATGGTATTGGGGGTAGGGTACTGACATGGATAGAAAATTGGTTGACAGACAGAAAGCAAAGAGTGGGGATAAATGGGTCCCTTTCGGAATGGCAGGCAGTGACCAGTGGAGTACCGCAAGGTTCGGTGCTGGGACCCCAGCTATTTATGATATACATTAATGACTTAGATGAAGGGATTAAAAGTACCATTAGCAAATTTGCAGATGATACTAAGCTGGGGGGTAGTGTGAATTGTGTGGAAGATGCAATAAGGCTGCAGGGTGACTTGGACAGGTTGTGTGAGTGGGCGGATACATGGCAGATGCAGTTTAATGTAGATAAGTGTGAGGTTATTCACTTTGGAAGTAAGAATAGAAAGGCAGATTATTATCTGAATGGTATCAAGTTAGGAAGAGGGGATGTTCAACGAGATCTGGGTGTCCTAGTGCATCAGTCACTGAAAGGAAGCATGCAGGTACAGCAGGCAGTGAAGAAAGCCAATGGAATGTTGGCCTTCGTAACAAGAGGAGTTGAGTATAGGAGCAAAGAGGTCCTTCTACAGTTGTACCGGGCCCTGGTGAGACCGCACCTGCAGTACTGTGTGCAGTTTTGGTCTCCAAATTTGAGGAAGGATATTCTTGCTATTGAGGGCGTGCAGCGTAGGTTCACTAGGTTAATTCCTGGAAAGGCGGGACTGTCGTATGTTGAAAGGCTGGAGCAATTAGGCTTGTATACACTGGAATTTAGAAGGATGAGGGGGGGTCTTATTGAAACATATAAGATAATTAGGGGATTGGACACATTAGAGGCAGGAAACATGTTCCCAATGTTGGGGGAGTCCAGAACAAGGGGCCACAGTTTAAGAATAAGGGGTAGGCCATTTAGAACGGAGATGAGGAAGAACTTTTTCAGTCAGAGAGTGGTGAAGGTGTGGAATTCTCTGCCTCAGAAGGCAGTGGAGGCCAGTTCGTTGGATGCTTTCAAGAGAGAGCTGGATAGAGCTCTTAAGGATAGTGGAGTGAGGGGGTATGGGGAGAAGGCAGGAACGGGGTACTGATTGAGAGTGATCAGCCATGATCGCATTGAATGGCGGTGCTGGCTCGAAGGGCCGAATGGCCTACTCCTGCACCTATTGTCTATTGTCTATTGTCTATTGTCTATCCTTAAAAGTTTGACCTTAGACAACCAGCAATAGGAAGAGAAGACACAAAATCTGAAGGATCCCGACTTGTCATCTGTCACTGTTCTCTAGGAATGCCACAGGACCTGCTGCACTCCAGTACTTTGTGTCTTTCCTTGGTAAACCAGCATCTGCAGTTCCATGTTTCAACAATAGGAAGAGGTTTGATGAAGAATCTATGCTCAGCGATAGTGAATCAGAGCACTGATTTGCAAAAGAAAAGGTGGAAATATCGGTAACCATCTGTAAGCAGTAATAATCAGTGGATGTTCCTTCTCGGCATCCTTATGAGATTCTCACTGCAACAGGTACATTCCTTCCACATGCCTGTAAGGAACATATGAGTGACTGGATACCGAAACAAAAATAATGAGCCTGTCAATATCTTGAATGTAATGCTTAAGCTGGGCTCCAAAATCATGCTCGTCCCTAAAGCTCCAGCAGTGCAACTGCACAATTGCAACTTTTTTTCTATTGCTTGACTTTGATCCATATCCCTTCAAATCCTGCTGTAGGGTCTCGACCTAGATTGGTGTCTCACCCTCTGCCGCCATGGATGCTGCTTGACCCTCTAAGTTCCTCCAGAAGCTTGTTTTTTGCTCCTTTCAAATATTTAGTTAACAATTTTCCATTATCCAAATTTAAAATTAATTTAAATAACCTTACATAGATACATAGATACATAGATACATAGAAAATAGGTGCAGGTGGAGGCCATTCTGCCCTTCATGCTAGCACCGCCACTCAATGTGACCATGGCTAATCATTCACAATCAGTACCCCATTCCTGCCATCTCCCCATATTCCTTGATTCCGCTAGCCCTAAGAGCTCTATCCAACTCTCTTTTGAATGCACCCAGTGAATTGGCCTCCATTGCCTTATGAGGCAGAGAATTCCACAAATTCACAACTCTCTGTGTGAAAAAGTTATTCCTCATCTCAGTTCTAAATGGCCTACCCCTTATTCTTAAACTGTGGCCCCTGGTTCTGGATTCCCCAACATCTGGAACGTGTTTCCTGCATCTAGCGTGTCCAATCCCTTAATAATTTTATTTGTTTCTCTAAGATACCCTCTCATCCTTCTAAATTCCAGTGAATACAAGCCCAGTCATTCCATTCTTTCATCATACGACAGTCCCGCCATCCTCGTTAACCTCGTTAACCTACGCTGCATTCCCTCAATAGCCAGAATGTCCTTCCTCAAATTAGGAGACCAAAACTGCATACAATACTCCAGGTATTATCTCACCAGGGCCATGTATAACTGCAGAAGGACCCCTTTGCTCCTATACTCAAATCATCTTGTTTTGAAGCCCAACATGCCATTAGCTTTCTTCACTGCCTGCTGTACCTGCATGCTTACTTTCAGTGACTGATGTACAAGGACACCCAGGTCTTATTGCACTTCCCCTTTTTCTAATCTGACACCATTCAGATAATAATCTGCCTTCTTGTTCTTGCCATCAAAGTGTTTAGCCTTACATTTTTCCACATAATACTGCATCTGCCCACTCACCCAACGTATCCAAGTCACCCTGCATCCTCGTAGCATCCTTTTCACAGTTCACACTGCCACCCAGCTTTGTGTCATCTGCAAATTTTCCAATGTTACTTTTAATTCCATCATCGAAATTATTAATATATATTGTAAATTGCTGCGGTCCCAGTACCGAGCCTTGCGGCACCCCACTCGTCACTACCTGCCATTCTGAAAGGGACCCATTAATTCCTACACTTTGTTTCCTGTCTGCAAACCAATTTTCTATCCATGTCAATACCCTACCTCCAATATCATGTGTGTTGGTGGCGCGAGCCACAGGGTGATGCATGTGTCTAGTGCCCTGGTATAAATCCAGATGCCGTTGGCTAGCAATTTTTGCGAAAAAGGGAGCCGAATGCTTAAGCCTCCCCCTGGCAGTACATAACCTCTGCATCATCAAGACTCTCGCAGTGCCTCCTCGTGGCAACACATGGTAACTGGGGCCACCTTCAGTCCCAGGCTAAACAGCACGGGGATCTCGGAGGAACTCTGGGCCCCAGAGATGCGACGTGCAGGCCCACCGGCGTGTGGACACGTCCTGACGTCCATCAACCAGGTCCCAACTATGGGTTAAATAGCACCCCGCTGCCTTGTGGGTAAGGCTCAGTTGAGCCAAAGGCACTGGAGCTGGAGTCCCTAGAGACGGTCGGCTAATCCCTCGTGCGTCCGCCTTCCAGCAGCTCCTGCAACCGAGTAAACCCCAGACATAGAAGCCACGCCGTTCCTCTGAAATCAGCCTACCAGGTCGAGAGGGGAATGCAGATGCTGGGAGAGTCTGTATTCCCATTTACCTGCCCAGGCTCAGCGGCCAAACAAATGGAGATGACACTTCATCCTTGCTGGGCATAGTGAGGAAAAAAATCACAGGAGGTAGCGGTTACAGGTTATAAGTCTGGCTCGATTGACGTAGAGCATGGGCGCCATGGGTTACCTCCAATGGTGGGAAGGATCATCACGTCCTACTGGTCAGTTATCGCCTGCCTTAAGCTGGGCAGCCTCCAGCCAATAAGGTACTGACCCGTCAACGTCTGCCTTCCTCTATGGGTGCGTGGGAATTAGGGAAGTTCACTTCCTGACAAGCAGACGTCAACCAGGCACCCAAGAAACAAAAAGAAAAGATGAGACTTCTCCAGCTTCGCAGCTGGAACGTCAGGAGTATGTGCCCTGGCACCAATGAGAACTTGCAGTCTATCTCTGACTGTCAGAAGACAGCTATTATCGATCGCGAACTTCACAGACTTGGCATCGATATTGCTGCACTCCAAGAAACCAGACTTCCTGACACAGGATCCATCCGCGAGACCAACTACACCTTCTACTGGCATGGCCAAAGGGTTGATGATCGCAGGGAACACGGTGTAGGATTTGCTGTCTCCAACAGACTACTGCAGTCATTGGAGACCTCCACAGCAAAATCTGAGTGCCGCTCGTCTCCACCTTTCTTCAAAAGAGGGTATATTCAACTTCATCAGTGCATATGCACCATCTCTGGGTGCCACGGCTGAAGACTAGGACCGATTCTATGACAATCTACATGACACACTGACGTGCATCCCATTGTGGAGAGAAGATCTTCCTTCTCGGTGATTTTGCTGCCCGCGTTGGTGCAGACAGAGAATCATGGCCAAATGGCATTGGCCATCATGGTGTCGGGAAGATGAACAAGAACGGACAGCGATTGTTAGACCTATGCACACAAAACGAACTCTACATTACAAATACCTTCTTCCAGGGCATCACCCCCACTCCGGTTACTGGCACCAACTTGATGTACTCATCACAAGAAGACAAGATCTGCCTTGCGTCATCCACATTCGTGCTTATCACAGCGCAGACTGCGACACAGACCACTCACTTATCAAGAGCAAGGTGAAGCTGCTCCCGCACAAGCTACATACATCAAAGAAGAAAGGCCAACCCCGCATCAATATCTCCAACTGAAGAAGGGTCTCGACCCGAAACATCACCCATTCCTTCTCTCCTGAGATGCTGCCTGACCTGCTGAGTTACTCCAGCATTTTGTGAATAAACACCTTCGATTTGAACCAGCACCTGCAGTTATTTTCTTACAATATCTCCAAAAATGTGGATGAACATCAGCAAACTGCTAACTCAAACACTCCCAACCCTGGACCCTCAAGGGAACGCAAACGAGGCATGGAAATCCTTGAAAACAGTCATTTACAATGCAGCTTCACTTGCCTACAGAAACGTAAAGCGCAAGAATACAGACTGGTTTGAGGCTTACTCCGATATAATGTTGCCAATCATCGAAGCTAAGCACTCTGCGCACATTGCACATGACGCACAACCAAGCCTCAGCACGCAAGCAGACCTAAGGCTTGCAATAGCATCCACGCAGCAAGGCACTATGTGAACAGATACTGGAATGAATTGTGCGAAGAAATCCAAGCTCCACCAACTGTGGAAACCTTTGTGCCATGTACAATGGCATAAACCAATATTATGAGCCTTGCAATAGGCTCATCCGTTTGCAAGATTGTTCCTTTGAAGTCCGCAGACGGCACAGAAGGCACCACGATCACTGACAAAACAAAGCAGCTGGATCGCTGGGTCGAACACTACCCTCAGCTATACTCATGAGAGAAAGACATCTCCACTGCAGCTCTTGGTGATCTCCCTCAGATGCCAGTGATGAGTGAGCTCGATGATGAACCATCGTTGCATGAACTGGATAAAGCCATCAATCGTCTCGCAGTGAGGAAGGCTCCTGGGCAGGCCGGCATATCTGCTGAACTCCTCAAGCACGGAAACCATCAACTCTTGCCATACCTACACTCCCTTCTCCGGCTCTGCTGGAGAGAGGGTGGAATCCCTCAAGACATGTGTAATGCCAACATCGTCACATTGTACAAGAACAAGGGAGATCGCAGTGACTGCAATAACTACAGGGGCATTTCATTCCTGAGCACTACAGCAAAGGCCTTTGCCAGTGTGATCCTACAAAGACTCCACAGACTCACTGACAGAATATACCCTGAGGCGCAATGCGGTTTTCATTGAGGTAGATCTACGGTGGACATGAGCTTCTCCCTGCGTCAAATTTAAGAGAAATGCAGAGAGCAGCAAACCCCATTATACATCGTATTCGTGGATCTCACAAAAGCAGTTGATTCTGTCAGCAGACACGGACTTTACCAGGTGCTGGATAAGTCTGGGTGTCCACCACACCTTCTAAACTTCATCCTGTCCTTTCATGAAAACATGCATGGTACAGTGCAGTTTGATGGTGCTACGTCGGAAAGCTTCCCCATGAGAAGCGGAGTGAAGCAAGGATATTTAGAAGGATGAGGGGGGATCTTATTGAAACATATAAGATAATTAGGGGTTGGACACATTAGAGGCAGGAAACATGTTCCCAATGTTGGGGGAGTCCAGAACAAGGGGCCACAGTTTAAGAATAAGGGGTAGGCCATTTAGAACGGAGATGAGGAAGAACTTTTTCAGTCAGAGAGTGGTGAAGGTGTGGAATTCTCTGCCTCAGAAGGCAGTGGAGGCCAGTTCGTTGGATGCTTTCAAGAGAGAGCTGGATAGAGCTCTTAAGGATAGCGGAGTGAGGGGGTATGGGGAGAAGGCAGGAACGGGGTACTGATTGAGAGTGATCAGCCATGATCGCATTGAATGGCAGTGCTGGCTCGAAGGGCTGAATGGCCTACACCTGCACCTATTGTCTATTGTCTATTGTCTATTGTCCTAGCCCCAACTCTGTTCGGCATCTTCCTATCTGCCCTTCTGTTCTTTGCCTTCCCGACAGACACGGAAGGAGTCTACCTCCACACCAGAGGTGATGGGAAACTCTTCAATCTAGCAAGATTAAAGGCCAAGACGATGGTGAAAACTGTGCTCCTCAGAGAACTCCTGTACGCTGATGATGCTGCATTCATCGCCCCAACGGAAAGTGGATTTCAAAGGCTCCTGAACAGGATGTATCATGCCTGCAATGAATATCGACTGACAATCAGTATTAAGAAGACTGTTGTCATGGGTCAGGGCACTCCACTCCCCGCTCAAATCAGCCGAAACACCACTTTACTAGAATCCAGCAAAACAATTCTCCTACTTGGGATCCACGGTGACTGATAGCCTCTCTTTGGATGAGGAAATCAGCTCGCACACAGGAAAGGCAGCAACCACCTTCGGGAGACTAACCAAGCGGGCATGGAAGAACAGGAAACTCACAACCAAAACCAAGGTCACTGTCTACAAAGCCCGTGTATTGAGCACGCTAGTTTGCAGTAGTGAAGCTTGGATGGCCTATCAACATCAAGAGCGGAAATTGAATAACTTCTATTTTCGCTGTCTTCGCCGCATCCTGGGATTTTCTTGGCAGGACAAAATCACCAATGGATCTGTCCTCTCTCTAACCAACATGCCTAGCATCCCTGCTATCCTCAAGCAGAAGCACCTCTGCTGACTTTGACATATACACAGGATGGACAATGGGCGTATCCCCAAAGACGTGCTTCATGGGGAGGTTGCCAATGCTCGGAGACCAAGAGGAAGACCAAAGCTCCGCGACAAGGACACAATTAAAAGGGATATGACAAGCTTCAATATCAACACCGACAACTGGGCAGCGGCTGCTGAGGACCGTGCAGGTGGAGGAAAGACCTCCAGGCAGGCATGAAACATCACAACAGCACGTGGTTCAAGACCCTGGAGCACAGTCGCCAGCACCGCAATATGGTCAAAGATGGCAGCCACGGACTCCCCAGAACAAAGACCAGAGACAACCTCACCTGTGGAAGCTGTGGAAGGATCTGCCTGTCACGGATAGGCCGAGTCACACAAGGAAAAGTAACCACAGATGAAAAATCCCCCTCTCCAAGCAGGACAACGCCAAGCCAATAGACAATAGACAATAGGTGCAGGAGTAGGCCATTAGGCCCTTCGATCCAGCACCGCCATTCAATGTGATCATGGCTGATCATCCACAATCAGCACCCCGTTCCTGCCTTCTCCCCATACCCCCTAACTCCACTATCATTAAGAGCTCTATCTAGCTCTCTCTTGAAAGCATCCAGAGAATTGGCCTCCACTGGCTTCTGAGGCAGATAATTCCACAGATCTACAACTCTTTGACTGAAAAAGTTTTTCCTCATCTCCGTTCTAAATGGCCTACCCCTTATTCTTAAACTGTGGCCCCTTGTTCTGGACTCCCCCAAAATTGGGAACATGTTTCCTGCCTCTAATGTGTGCAATCCCTTAATAATCTTATATGTTTCAATAAGGTCCCCTCTCATCCTTCTAAATTCCAGCATATACAAGACCAGTCGCTCCAGTCTTCCAACATATGGCAGTCCCGCCATTCCGGGAATTAACCGAGTGAACGTACGTTGTACTCCCTCAATAGCAAGAATGTCCTTCCTCAAATTTGGAGACCAAAACTGCACACAGTACTCCAGGTGCGGTCTCCCTAGGGTCCTGTACAACTGCAGAAGGACCTCGTTGCTCCTATACTTAACTCCTCTTGTCATAAATGCCAACATGCCCTTAGCTTTCTTCACTGCCTACTGTATCTGCATGCTAACTTTAAGTGACTGATGAACAAGGACACCCAGATCCCTTTGTACTTTCCCCTTTCAATAGACAATAGACAATAGGTGCAGGAGTAGGCCATTCGGCCCTTCGAGCCAGCACCGCCATTCAATGTGATCATGGCTGATCATTCTCAATCAGTACCCCGTTCCTGCCTTCTCCCCTGTCCTAACTTGACACCATTCAGATAATATTCTGCCTTGCCACCAAAGTGGATAACCTCACATTTTCCACATTTAGCTGCATCTGCCATGCATCTGCCCACTCACACAACCTGTCCACGTCACCCTGCACCCTCATAGCAACCTCCACACAGTTCACACTGCCACCCAGCTTTGTGTCATCTGCAAATTTGCTAATGTTACTTTTAATCCCTTCATCTAAGTCATTAATGTATATTGTAAATAGCTGCGCTCCCAGCACCGAGCCTTGCGGTACCCCACTAGTCACTGCCTGCCATTCTGAAAGGGACCTGTTAAGCCTCTTTCACAGATGGACGGATACCAGAAAGAAAGAGAATACCATGTGCTCTAATTTTGCCCACTAATCTCCCGTGTGGGATCTCATCAAAGGCTTTCTGAAAGTCCAGATACACTGCATCAACTGGCTCTCCCTTATCCATTTAACTTGTTATATCCTCAAAAAATTCCAGACACCTTAATTGGTTGCAGAAAAGTTCAGCTGCTGCCTCACCTCCTAGGTCTGCCTAATATCTTCATTGATCTACTTGTTTGGCCCATCAGCAGCTCAGACGTACATTACTGCGGAGCAGCGTACTTAAAGAATCAAATGATATATCCATTGTGTAATTGGAACGCAAAAGAGGCCAACAGTGGAAGGACAAGCCAACCAAACAGGTTTTTGTCATTTAACAGTGTTTAATCAGTTCTATACTATTAAGCATAAGTTAATAATATCACAGTGTAGGAAGGAACTGCAAATGCTCAGACTATTACTACTTTCCTATGAATTAGAACTCCGTGTAAATAATCAGAACTTAAAACATAATTCTTTTCAAAGTGAATGGATCTTTCTTCAAGAAGATAGACTGGATCTGAAGAAGGGCTCGACCCGAGCTGTCACCTATTCCTTTTCTCCAGAGATGCTGCCTGACCTGTTGAGTTACTCTAGCATTTTGTGTCTATCAATAGTATCAGTGTTGTATGAGGTCAACTCGCATCAAACATTACAGTATTATTAAGTGTGGAGTAAATTTAACAATGTATGATATCCCCTACGCCCATTATAAAAGTAGGAATACCTCTATATTCATGGTCAAATCTATAACTTAATTTTGAGTCATTTATTTTATTTTGGCAATTATATTACGTTTGGTTAGGATAAATTTAATTGATAGCTTTGTTGAGTGCCAGGATATGTTCCCGCCAGCCTCCTTTCTCAATTAATTGCTACCTGCCACTGCAATTAATCTGCAATGGACCTAGAATTTCTTTCAAAGCCACAAGCACAAAAATGACCTAGACTTGAATGTCCACTCTTTCTACAACTAATATCAAGATGTGCTTAATTTACCCATCGATTTTAATGGAATGTTCCCAAATGCATACTGAAGTAAACAACTGAGGACTTCGGAAAGTATTGAATTCAAGCCATGTACTTATTCTTGAAATATCTAGATGGAAATCTCAACAGAGTTATCTGTGCACAGGATCAGGAATGTTCAGAAACTGCACTGAAGAAAGCTTTTCAATTTTATTTATGACTTATAACGATTTGATAAACTCAAATTAAACTGAAGACAGAATGTAGGTTGCATTTAAGATGAGTGAAAGAATTTTAAGTGACTGAAGTTCACAGAATATTGTCAGATATCACCAGACATGTGTCTGACTGCCTCTGTTCCAAAGCAGCATATGTATAGTGGATTCAGAAATAACACTCCCTGTAACTTCAATGTTAATGTTAAATTTGACCTTATGAACAAATCTGGCTTACAATTAAATGACATTGCGCTGAACTTTTACTTATATAGCTAATGTTATTTTGATCCAATGTAGCAGCAGACTTTAAGCCATCCAGTGCTCAGCTTGAGAAACAAAGATCTGCAGATGCTGCTTAATGCACAAAAAGACACAAAGTGCTGGAGTAACACAGTAGCTCAGGCAACATCCCTGGAGAACACTGTCTGAATCAGTCTGAAGAAGGGTCTTGAGCCAAAATGTCACCAATGCATGTTCTCCAGAGATGCAGCCTGAATTTTTGAGTTACTCCAGCACTTTGTGTCCTTCAGGGTAAAGCTTTAGTCAGTTCAGGTTTTTATTCCATCTGGTTAAATAGCTGGAAATTCCCTTTTAAAAAAGAAATCCAGGCTTTTATTGATTTTATTGATTTATTGACAGCATGGAAACAGGTCCTTTGGCCCACCGAGTCCACGCTGATTATCAATCACCCATTCTCACTAGTTCTATGTTATCCATTTTCCTATCCACTCCCTATACACTAAGGGCAATTTATCGAGACCAATTAATATACATACTCACACGTCTTTGGTGTGTGGCGGGAAACCGGAGCATCCAGAGGAAACCCACGCAGTCACACCTAAGTATCTATGCTCAACACAGACCGAACCCGAGATCAGGATCAACCCCATGTCTCTGGCACTGTGAGGCAGCAGCTCTACTAACTGTGCTACTGTACATATTTTAAAAAAAATGTAAGTTAAGAATGATGTGATAGAAATTAAGGTTATAATTTCCCATAATTAGACCTTAATTGAGAGCATGCTATGGTTACATTTTAAGTAAATTAGAAGGAAGAGGTCGCAATATATACAATATTTTAAAATGAAACAAAATTATCTCTAGAATTAAGAAGCTCCTAATATGCAAACCTGATACAGAGAAATAAAATTATGTTAACCGAAAGAGAAACAAAATTAATCTTGCTTGTTGCTCAGACTATTACTACTTTCCTGTGATGACGAATTAGAACTCCATGTAATCAGAACTTAAAACATAATTCTTTCCAAAGTGGATGGATCTTTCTTAAAGATGATTCTCCATCTATTTGTGTTGCATTTTTTTCTTTTAACCTCTCTTGGGTTGACATGGATCAGAAGCATCTTTTGGGATTCGCTATTACCACTCACTGCTTTATTCCAGTCCAATTACAGGCAAACATTTTTAACTGTTCTTCAAAAACGTTTCACAATAGAGCTCTGCTGCTTTATTTCATATAACCTTGTTCTTAAACATTGCAGTAGCAGAAAAAATAAGATAATAATTGCCGAGACCCCAGTTATATGCAGACATCAAATGATTTGGTCAAATGCACATTTGTCTGAACAAATTTATACAAAAAAAAGTCAAAGTTTATGAATGTGAACTGTACTCTTGTGAAACCGAACTGACCTAAGTATGATTAGAATTTTATAGAAGAACAAGAGACGTGACTTTGCTGATGAATATAAATAGATGGCTTTTTTTAAATTTTAGTAATATACAGTTAAAGTCGCTTCTATTATAACTTTCAATGCCATAAAATGTTGTGCAGTGAAAATGCTTGCAATATTTTAACAGAAAATCTTCAGAAATAAACTGGTATGTCTCGGGCTGATGCACATTCTCATTGATAAATATATAATTGATTTGATTGATTTGCCATAAATTATAACTGTAAAACTTTCAGCGCATAATCAGAAGCTTGACAATGTATAAATCACAAATACTCTGATATTTTAACGTAATAAATACAAATTACAGAAAGTCTTCCATTCTAAATTACACTAGAAAATTAACAAGGACTAGTGGTGTGATTTAAGTAAAGGGTTAATAATATATAATACACAGGAGATTTATTTTTTAATTGCAGGTTTTTGACATGTTTTATTTATTTTTATTTATTTATTTATTTATTTATTTATTTTAAAAAAATTGAAAAGCATATGTACAGATAGAAATAAAAGACAAATTTGTTACAAATTTCTTACATAGCTTCAATTTTTAAATTTTTAAAGAGAGAAAATAAAAAATAAAGAAGAAAGAAAAAAAAGACTATAAACTATTGGGAAGAGAGAGTAATAAATTTTTTTAAAAAGGTATAACTATAAAAATTAAAGGGGGTAGATCCGGGAGACAATAACCACAGTTGTACATCCAACCCTAAACTCAAGTTCCAACTTTTAATTTAAAATTTTTATTTTAGTCCTGTGTCAAACCCATTTACTTTTCTAAAAATTCAATAAATGGAGACCATATTTTTAAAAATAAATCAGGTTTGTCAATTAAGGCAAATCTTATTTTTTCCAAATGCAGGGTCTCTGTCATTTCCGTAGTCCACATTTTAATTGTGGGGGTTATTGGTTTTTTCCAAAATTTAAGTATTAATTTTTTCGCAGTTATTAAACTTTAATCAAGAAAATGTACCTGACTTGTTGTAAAGTTTGTAGTGTTCTGATAATCCTAATATAATTAATTTTGGATCCATATCCAATTGCTTGTCGATAACTTTAGAAACTATTTTTAAAATATCCAACCAGAAATTTTGCATTTTTATGCAAGTTACGAAAATATGAGTTAAATTAGCTTCTTGAAATTGACATTTATCACAAATAGGAGAGATACTAGGAAAAATCCTATTTAATTTCATCTTCGAATAATGTAATCTATGTATTATTTTAAATTGTATTAAGGAATGTCTAGTATTTAATGAGCATTGGTGTATATGTTGTAAACTTTCATGTTTTATAAGAGCTAAATAACAAGAACATAAGTGTACAACGTACATGAAAGGAAAATATATATGGACTTAGAGAAAAAGTTCTCAGATTCCGGACTCTGATCATGGGGAGTACTTACCACTAAAATGTGACCACCACAGTTAGCAGTGAGTTTTAAAGGCTCTTAGCATTCTCTATCCAGGGAGGAGATATTGGAGAATAAGAATAACTATGTGGTACAATCAAGGTAAAAATAGACATCACCCTAATTGTAATGCAGCTTTGGGACTGGAGCAATTTACATGTTATATAAATGCCTGCTAGATTGAACATCCCATTGCACGGTACAAAAGATCTGAAGCAGAAATCTGTGAAAGTAAGAAACTGGCACTGGAACAGCTGCCTTAACTCTCAGAGAGGTAATGCATTTACTTCAGAAGGACAGATTTGTGCTATCAGTCTATCACAACCATAAGCAGATCCTCGACACAGGTGTCACACATTTGTTTACATGTATATTTTGCTTAGGTCATGTTATAGCACATTACTTTTCACAATGTGATGTTCCACTGAGAGCACAGTTATGGATTGTTCTGTCTCCCTCTCTGGTCAGGTATTAATTCAGCGCTGTTCTTCAGTCTGAGAGTGATTAATGAGATGGGAGAATAAAATACTCCACCTGCTACAACAAGTACAAAAACGGAATTAATGAGAGATATGAAAATGAGCTTTATTTCACAATCTAGAATGTTTATTTACCTCAGCTTGTAATTATGTTGTTAGCAGACAAGTATTCTGAATCATGAACATGCATTGAATTAATGGAATGATCCATGCACCTGGCATAAGTTAGCATGGATAATTGCTGTGAACTATGGAATACTCTCATCTTGCTCAAATGCCGGGAGTGCAGAGCCAAGTAAAAATCTCCAGTGGATTGCCAACTTCTCTTAAGCTTGAGCAGTACAAATTGTCATAAACACAATGTCTTAAGATAACTGTAAACTGACTTAAGTTTTATCTGCCCCCTATTGCTTTGGGATTTTGGTTGCTTTTTTTAATCATCTAATGGGAATGTGTTGGTAAGTTTATATACACAAACATGGTATAAAGTTAAATATTTTTTTAATTTTCATGATCTCTGGCTTTTTACGGTTAGATAATCAATTATTTTACAGGCCATGAGCAAGTTTAAACATATTTCACCTTATTTTCGTTTTTCTACACAATTGCACAGTTACAAAAGTGAGCTATGATTTCTTCATTTTCAACTATTCACAGCAAATCCTAACTTTCTGCTTGCATAATAAGGATTGTGGCTGGTGTAAAGTAATGTAATGCAGGAAGGTAAACCATTAGACTGTGCTCCATTTGGGCTCCATTTCCCTGGGCTCCAGGAGCCATTCGGAAAAAATCCACAATTGAACCCATCAAACAATCACCTGAAAAAAGAGACCATTTGTTACCTTGAGTTTAAAACAACTCAGTGGTTCCCGTGAACTCCCTAATTTTCTCCCTCAAATGATTGATAGTTTGAATAATCAGCAATATGCAGTTTCAAGGAGCTGGTAACGTTTCTAACTTTAATTAGCCAAGTAAATTGGAACGGGACTACCTGTAAGAAAACATTACAGAGACAAACAGTAAAAGTGAATGAGCACTAAATAGTTGGATTGCTGCCTTGCAAAAGACATGAAATGTTTATCATATCATATCATATATATACAGCCGGAAACAGGCCTTTTCGGCCCTCCAAGTCCGTGCCGCCCAGCGATCCCCGTACATTAACACTATCCTACACCCACTAGGGACAATTTTTACATTTACCCAGCCAATTAACCTACATACCTGTACGTCTTTGGAGTTTTTATGTAACACAGAAGGAAATAAGTTATTTTTCCATCGTGTAACAAAACATTCACCAAAGTCTACAGCCAACAGTTTAGGTCAGAAACAAATTCAATTAAAAATTTACATTTTTCCATAATATAACTGCAAATAATTAATTTGCAATGATCTGAATTCAATTCGAATTAGTAAGGATGTGGGACGAAAAGTGTGTTCACAGGAATATATAATTGCAGTTTAGGAGGATTAAAGGAATAAAGTTCAGAGACACAAATTCAGAGCAATAAAAAGTTGAAGGATACACATATACTATTGTCACAATTCACCTATTCACCCCATGTTTCTTTTTTTTTTCCTAATCAGATGTGCAGCACTTTGGTCAACGTGGGTTGTTTTTAAATGTGCTATACAAATAAAATTGACTTGACTTGACTTGACTCCTCACTTGGATCTACCTATTGTGCACCCTCTCTTGCCCCTCGTCTCTCCCCTCCACTCTTTCAACCCAACCTGAAATGTCAATGCCCATTTCCCTCCTCAGATGCTGCCTGACCCATTGAGTTCTCCAATGGTTTGTGAAAAAAATATAATTGTTCTGCAGAATCACTGCAGGTTAATGCATTATTGAATGGAAAATGTTGGCTTTAGAATTGATAAGTTACATACCCTTTTTGCAAAGAATCATATCAGTCTCAAATGTGACCTATTTACGGTACCCTCACAATATGCAGCCCAGGGAGTTTAAGGCAAGGAGAATCCCAGCAGGGTATCAGTGAAGCTCTCTTGTAAAACATTGCACGGTATTTCAATTCAACGAAGAGGAACAAAGAAAGTCTGCAGTTCAGTTTCACAATTTTTTTAAGTGCGGCAAAAAGGGATTTGACAAATAATGAAAAGAAATGCTGTCGCTTAACGAAGATAATGAAACTAGAAATGATAATTCAATATTGACATAATTAGTGCATTGTCTTATAAATTAGCTTGCACTCGCCTGCAAGTATTCCATGTGTCAGAAGTAGCCTGCTCTCATTTGCAATTGTCGAATGAGTTACACATATCTGCACTGAGTATTTCCAATGCTGTGGCATGATGGTGCAGCGGTTAGCGTTGCTGCCTCAGGGTCGTGCAGAGTCCTAGCCTCAGTCCTGACCTCAGGTCCTGTCTGTGTGAATTTTGCACATTAACCCTGTGACTTTGTGGATGTTTGAGAAGTGCTCCAGTTTATTTCTACATCTCAAAGATGTGATAATGAAGAAACAAGCAACTGCAAATGCTGGAACCTTGAGCAAAATACAAAGTGCTGCAGTACCTCAACAGGTCAGGCAGCATCTCTGGAGGGCATGGATAGGCGACGTTTCTAGTCATGAATCTTCGGATGGATTTTTACAGTGGGTAGAAAGATGGAAAAGAGGCAGAGTGCGGGAAGTTGCAGGAATCACGGAAGGGGAGCAGTGAGAGAGAGTCTCACAGAACTCCCATCAGAGCGATAAGGTGAAATTCTTCAAAGTTAGCAAACCTAGACAAGATTTTTGCACTAGACCAGCTGCCTCCTTTCATTTCATCCCTAGCCCTTTTCATGTTTCTACCAAACAAAGCCCCACTCACCTGTATCCACATTTCACCTGCCACGCTTTGATCTGACCCCACCTGTATTTCAGGTTTCTCCCTCCTACAACAATCAGTCTGAAGAAGGATCCTGACCCAAAACATTGTCAACAATATCCTCCAAAGATGCTGCCTGACCTGCTGAGTTACTCCAGCACTTTGTATTTTGTCAAAGATGAGCTGGTAGGTGGATTTTGTAAATTATGTTGGTAAATAGCAAAGGAACCAAAGGGAAGTTGATGGATTGATGAGTTGAAAATATGTTGCAGGGGAAGAGGGACGGAGAAAGGGTCCAATGAAATTGATCTACTGGGACTGCTGGGACAGAATCTCTTGCCCAGAGGACATAAGTTCAAGGTGAAGGGAAAAGATTTAATAGGAATGTGAGGGGTAACTTTTTCACACAAAGTGTGGTGGGTTTATGGAGCAAGCTGCCAGAGGAGGTAGTTGAGGTTGGGACTATCCCAACATTTAAGAAACAGTTAGATAGGTACATGGAACGGACAGGTTTGGAGGGATATGGACCAAGCGCAGGCAGGTGGGACTAGTGTAGCTGGGACATTGTTGGCCGGTGTGGACAAGTTGGGCTGAAGGGCCTGTCCCCACACTGTATCACTCTACAACTCAGTGACAACATTGTCCCAGTTGCTGAAAGTTCTCCTTCTTTAGCAGAGTGAGTAAATAAATTCCAGTCCCCATATTGCACAAGGTGACCCTGGAATAGGTTTTATTTATGAAGGTGTTACTACCAAAAATTGAGATAGCTGTTAGGAGACATGAGTGAAGAGTGTGTGCTGACTGGCAGTTCATTTCATTAAGAGCATCCTGACCCGAAATGTCCTCTAACCATTTCCTCCACAAATGTTGCTAAACCTATTGAGTTCCTCCTACACATTGTATTTTACTCAATTGTGCTATGCCGGTTCTTGATGTGCTAACTTGGGCACAGTTTAGAGTCTTTCGGGTTCTCTGTTCTGTCTCCGCAGGACCCCGCTTAATCCCTTAGCATCACATTGGTCCCTGTACCTAAATCTTCACATCAGGCCAAATGTGCTTCTTTGCCAATGGTCACAGATGTGGTTTGACTGCCCCTTGTTATGAGTAAATTCCTATGTAACTTCAGGCATTACACTGGCCTGGTGGGACTCTACAGATAGGGTTTTGTGGTGTCTCTCTGCTCTCTGCTCCTCTGAGATGAGGAAAAACTTTTTCAGTCAGAGAGTTGTGAATCTGTGGAATTCTCTGCCTCAGAAGGCAGTGGAGGCCAATTCTCTGAATGCATTCAAGAGAGAGCTATATAGAGCTCTTAAGGATAGCGGAGTCAGGGGGTATGGGGAGAAGGCAGGAACGGGGCACTGATTGAGAATGATCAGCCATGATCACATTAAATGGCGGTGCTGGCTCGAAGGGCTGAAGGGCCGAATGGCCTCCTCCTGCACCTATTGTCTATTGTCTATTGTCTATTGTCTTTCCTCTCAGGTAGGCTGGTCACTGCTCTCCAGATATCTGGTCATGTTATTCGAATAAGCATATGCAAGCTGTTGACATTAATTGAGTTAAGTCATCTTATGAGGAATCGACAGCTATTGTTCAGCAATAGATTGATTTTGTTTGTATGGATAGAGTTAACCAATACCAAGCCGGCATGCTCAGACTTTGAGTAGCTTGAAGCAATAGGCTATGGTGAGCGGAGAAGAGTATTTACATGTTTCCACATTTAAATAAGTATTTTCTGATGGCAAACTAACTATCACTGTAAGGATCTTTACTTAGGCCATTTGGAAGTTCATTTCTCTGAAGCCAGCTGTCCAAAATTGTGTGAAATCAAAGGGCCATTTTTAATCCTTCCAGTTCAATTTTGATATTCCGGGAAAATGTCATAAACTATCTTATCCATTTGCCAACACTAACAGATTAGAAAGGTTTTTACGTTCTTGACTTTAGTCAGTTATTGCTTCCAACTTGGCAGCCCTACAGCTTTTTGGCAAGACAGTTCACAATTATAATCAAAGAAAGTGTATCATCATATTCTGAGTACAATTATTATTAAGCAACACATGTCATCTTATGATATACTGTAACAAACTAATTACTGATATTTGATAGAAGTTAATGGAATATTCTCAAATTGGATAGATCAAATCTTTGGCAGTAGAAACATTTAGGTAGAGTCAGTCACAGATTCAGGGCTTTTCTCAGTGCTTCTAGAGTCATAGACTAATATCATCATGAAGTTATAGAGTCATACGTACACACAGCACATATTACTCTATGAGAGGTAAATATTATTTCTAGATTTATATATATTAAATCTGAAAAAGTACATTTTTAATAAAATTTATCTTGAAATGTTAATTGTGGCAACAAACATTTAGAACTTTGTTTTGTACAAATTTGTATAATCTTACTGGATTTTATACAGAATTTGGGAACCTATTACACCCATGTTCACATCGCAAGTTTCCGGTACACTGGCGCTTGGATGGCATGGTGGCGCAGCAGTAGAGTTGCTGCCTTACAGCACCAGCTTCGATCCTCTATGGGTGCTGTCTGTATGGAGTTTGTACGTTCTTTCTGTGACTGCCTGGGTTTTTTCCGGGTGCTCCGGTTTCCTCCCACACTCCAAAGACATACAGGTTTGTAAGTTAATTGGCTTTGTAAATTGTAAATTGTACCTAGTGTGTAGGATAATGCTAGTGTACGGGGTTTGTAAGAAAATAACTGCAGATGCTGGTACAAATCGAAGGTATTTATTCACAAAATGCTGGAGTAACTCAGCAGGTCAGGCAGCATCTCAGGAGAGAAGGAATGGGTGACGTTTCAGGTCGAAACCCTTCTTCAGAGCTAAAGGGCTAAAGGGCATGTTTCCATGCTGTGACTCTAAAGTAACATAAAGCAAAAGGCAAGTGAAATGTATTTAGGAGCTCTGTAAGTTGGAAATTCACAAATTACATACAACAAACTGATGGAGACTAGAACTCTTCCAGAGGTGGATAAACATTCTTGATTTCCAGTGAGACCATATCCCTTTAGTCCCTTTAATTACAAAATTAGCATCTTTCCATTAAATTTCATATAGTTTTGTTTTGAAGAGTAAACTGCAGATGAACAAGGTCACTAACTTTATCAATAAATGTTCTCTTTCAACCTATATAGTTCAAAGCAATCAAATGTGGTTGATTTTCATATGGAGGCATAAAGCATGGTTTCACAAAATATTATGAGCAAAATTGACCAGACAAGACATAAATAGGATAGTGTTAATGTGCGGGGATCACTGGGCGGCGCAGACTTGGTGGGCCGAAAGGGCCTGTTTCCGCACTGTAGAATCTAAATCTAAAATCTAAAAAAAAAGGATACAAGGATAAATGACCTGCAAGGATAAATGTTATTCATGACCGTACTCATCATGGACTGGTGCAATGACATCTTTCGAGTCCTCCTGATAAGGTGGACATCAACATCTCAGTTTAAGAAGAGCACCTTAACTGATGTACCAACAAAATAAAATTGTAACAATGTGCGTACCAATATCTCGTAGCACTTTTTGCCTTTGTGTGTATTGTGTATGTTGACTAAAGTGTGGCCAAAGGCCAACTGGCTCACTTTCAGTGTTAAACTGATTCAATTTTCATGATTTCTCCTCACATTGACCCGGGTCAATGAAATTACTGCAGTAATTTGTGAAACATGAAACTGCATGTTGCCACATGAGCAATAAACAGGCAGTTTGATTTATTGCTGAACTGCTCTTAAGGCTTGTAATATTCAGCCTCCAGTTCTGATTTTATTTACTAAATTTAAAACCAAGACTTTTATTTTAAAGTTTATTGGCAGTGAACTTGAAGGTTGATAGTGAACATTCAGCACACCAACATTTATATTAGCGATGAGTGTAGCTGGTGCAAAACATTTCTTGGCAAAGTGACTCTGAAGCACACTGCAACACTGAAGAACCATTGAACCGTAGCGCAGTGCAAATGATTGCAGGTGCAAATTGAAGACATTGACAATATTCGGCAAACAAATTCACATATGAAGATATTGAAGTGCAAAATATTTCATATTTAGAGGAAAATAAAAACAAAATTGATTCCATTCCTTCTTCTTTTGTAATTATAGCATTACCAATTACCAAATGTAAAAAATAATTTGAAAGTAATTTGTCAAATGAATCTGATGTTAACGGAAAGTGATTTCAAACAATCTTAAAATCCTGGAACAACCACGAGTGACTTGGATTTAAGTTGGAATCTTCAACTCCTCACTGCATTGATTGGTAAATCTATAGCCTACACTTCATTCAGTTGATGCACATACCTTTGATCCCATGCTCATTTTAATTATTCCCTTTTTAATTTCAAAATGGCATTCCCAACTGATTGATAGTTTTCTTCTAAATTTCTATAAATGTCTATAATTTTTAACTTCATTGTTCTTCATGGTGTTTTATTTTATATAGAACTAAAAAACATTTAATGAGAATCAATTTTGAAATTCTATAGCCAAATATCAAATTTCCCAGAATTGTTATTTTCAAGGTTTGACAAACTAGGACTTTTTTCAAAAGGTAGCGAAGAAGAATTTTGTGCAGCTTTGAATACATGTATGGAGGGAAATCTAACCCTAACTTTCAACCATATCATCCATTCTGGTTAAATTAAAAACTGTGCAGATAGAGTATTAACAATACCAACAACATACAGTATGATATCAATTTAGCATATAGTTATATTTATTCAAATGGTGCTGCCAAAAGGAAACTATGTGATCCATAGAGAAAGCGCCACTGTCCATTAGATGCAACAACAAAAAAAACAGTATTCTCAATAACTTTAACAGGAAATTTCTGCTGAACAATTCAGAGAAATAAAAAGAACAAAATAAAGGTCTACCACTGATTTAGGACTCAGTTTAAAATATATAACATACATACATTTATCAAAACTACAACAACCTTGCGGATGTCGCCAAGACTTGAGGGCTGAGCTATAGGGAGAGATTGGGCAGGCTAGGATTTTATTCCTTGGAACACAAGAGGATGAGGAGTGATCTTATTGAGGTTGCGAGGGGAATAGACAGGGTAAAAGACTATAGAGAACCAAAGGACATAGGTTACGGGTGAGAAGTGAAAGATTTAATAGGAACCTGAGGGGCACCTTTTTCACAGAGGGTGGTAAGTGTATGGAATGAGCTGCCAAAGGAGATAGTTGAGGCACTATAGCAACATTTAAAATATATTTGGACGGATATATAGATGGAAAAGGTTTAGAGGGATATGAGCCAAATGGACCCAGGTGAGACAAGCATAGATGGGGCATTTTGGTCGGCATGGGCAAGTTGCATCAAAGGGCCTGTTTCCGTGCTGTATAACTCAATGACAATGATTTCCATTATTGTAATCAATGATTAGTGATTACACTTCAAAAGTATTCCACTGTCTGAAAAATACTTTGTAATGACCTCAGGAGGTGAAATGCACTACATAAATGTAAGTCTTTGATATTGCATGTACAAACCATCTTTGAAATAACTCACTGTGTCACATAAAGCACCACAGAAAATAAAACAAATGGTAAAACAGACAAACAATAATAAAATCTTTTTCCAGTTCGAATGAAATAGCATCATGAAATTTATATCTATTTCCCTCTTCAATGTTGATTCTAACCTGCTGAGTATTTCCAAAATTTTATGTTCATATTGCTTTTATTTTTATGGTACCATTTTCTTTCTTGGAACCTAGTAACATCAAAATTGGATGTTTCCTTATGCCCTGAGGGATAGAACATTCAACAAGGTAATGCCTACCAGAGTTATTGCAAGTCTAACCAGGTAGCAATGGTGGGGGGGGTGGGGGGTGGGGTGGGGTGGGGGGTGGGGTGGGTGGGGGTGGGGGGGGGTTGGGGTGTCCATGGTGTTGCATTGCTGAGGCAGGGTTAGGGTAGTGCAAGTCAGTTCAAGAACCTAATAGTTGTAAGAAAGTGACTAATCATGTAGCTGGTGGTGTGGGACTTCAAGCCTTCTGCAATAGTAGGAGTGGGAAGAGGGTCTTACCTAGCTGATGGGAATACGAAGCTAAACGCTACCTTCTTGAGGCAACATCTCATGTAGATGCATTCGACCTGGGGGTCTGTGCCTATGAAGGAACAGGGCTGAGTCCATGACTCTCTGTAGCTTTTTGCCTTCTGTGTGTTGGAATTGCCATTTCAGGCCAAGAATCTACCAGTCATGATACTTTTTATAGTTCATTGGTAGAGGTTTGTGAAAGTATTCACTAACATGCCAAATCTCTTTTGAACTTCTAAGAAAGTAGAGAGATTGGCACGCCTTCTTCATGATTATATCCAAAGCGTCCTACAAGAGGAAGATTGAAGACCACTTCTCCAACAATGACCCACGGCGGGTATGGCAAGGCATCCAGCACATCACCAACTACAAGACCAGCAACCGCACGACTGCCGACGGCGACGCCTCGCTGGCTGAGGAACTTAACTGTTTCTTTGCTCGTTTCGAGGTGAAAGCTACAGTGGCAGACATTACACCCTCTCCAGCACCTGACAGCAACACCTTCACTGTGCAGGAGTATGATGTTAAGCGCGTGCTCAGAGCAGTGAATCCCAGGAAAGCTGCAGGCCCCGATGGTGTGACGGGCAGAGTGCTGAGGGAATGTGCAGACCAATTATCTGAGGTCTTCACAAAAATCTTCAACCTGTCCCTTTTAAAATCCACCATCCCTCCCTGCCTGAAGTCCGCCATAATCATCCCACTGCCGAAAAAGTCTGTCATCAGCAGTCTTAACGACTACCGTCCGGTAGCACTCACACCGGTCATCACAAAGTGCTTCGAGAGACTGGTCCTGCAGCACATCAAAGCCAGCCTCCCACCCACCTTCGACCCACACCAGTTTGCCTACAGAGCAAATAGGTCTACAGGGGATGCCATCGACACTGCTCTTCACACTGCACTGACCCACCTTGAACACCAGGGGAGCTATGTGAGGATGCTCTTCCTCGACTTCAGCTCTGCCTTTAACACGGTCATCCCGAGCAGACTGGTCACCAAACTTTCCGACCTTGGATTTTCCCAAACCATCTGCAAATGGATCAAGGACTTTCTGACCAACCGCCCCCAGACAGTCAAAATAGGCCCTCACCTCTCCTCCACCATTACACTGAGCACCGGCTCACCACAGGGCTGTGTGTTGAGCCCCATCCTTTACTCCCTCTACACTCACGACTGCGCCCCCACCCATCCCACCAACACCATCATCAAGTTCGCGGATGACACGACTGTGGTTGGACTCATCTCAGAAGGAGATGAGACAGCCTATAGGGATGAAATCCAAAGGCTGGCAGCATGGTGTTCAGTGAACAATCTGGTCCTGAACTCCTCCAAAACAAAGGAACTTATAATTGACTTTAGGAAAACCAGTGGAGATTACGACCCACTCTACATCAATGGGGTCTGTGTGGAAAGGGTACCAGCTTTCAGGTTCCTGGGTACGCACATCGCAGAGGATCTCACCTGGTCTACCAACACCATCACCACAGTAAAGAAGGCACAGCAGAGACTCCACTTCCTGAGGATCCTCAGGAAAACCAACCTGCAGGAGAAGCTCATGTTGTCCTTCTATCGCTGCTCCATCGAGAGTGTGCTGGCATACTGTATAACCACATGGTATGCCAGCTGCTCAGAAAAGGACAGGAAGGCCCTTCAGAGGGTCATCACGACGGCCCAGAAAATCATCGGCTGCTCACTGCCCTCCCTGGAGCACCTGTTCAGCCTACGCTGCCTCAGTAGAGCAGGCAAAATAATAAAAGATCCATCCCACCCCGGCCACCGTCTGTTTGTTCATCTGCCCTCTGGTCGACGTTTCAGGTCGATAAAATCCCGAACAAACAGACTTAAGAACAGTTTTTACCCCAGGGCCATACGAGAACTGAACACTACCTTTGCACTAGGCAACACTAAAAAATCTTTGTACTTAACATAATTGTATTTAATTGTATTTATGTATTTATTTGGTTTTTGCATTTATTGCATATATGTTTGTACGCACCGTCAGGATTGGCTATTTTTTAATTTCGTTGTACTCGTTGCAATGACAATAAATGAATATTATTATTATTATTATTATTATGTGTTGGGCTCAGGTGAAATCATCTCATATATTAATGCCCAGGAATTTGATACTGCTAACATCTCTCCACTGCCGACACACCAATGAAAACTAGCAGTGCTCTCCCAACTTCTCCTTTCTGAACTCAATTAGTTCCTTGTTTTATTATCTGACATGAAGCAAGAGGATAATGCTGGTGCACTACTCAAACAGTTGTTCTGCCTCTCTCCAGCACGCTAACTCATCACCACCCATGATTCCCCAACAACAGTGGTGTCATTGGCAAAGTTAGAGATGGCATTAGACCCATGCTTCACCGCACAGTCATTGGGTGTAAAGAGAGTCAGATGGGGTCTAAGCACACAGCCTTGAGGAGCAAGGATGCTTGTCATCCAGGTAGGTCACCATGCTCTTCTTGGACACATACAATAGATGTCCTCAGACCACAGAAACAAGGATTTCAACCAAAGGGTCCATCATCTCTACTGTCACTTCCTTTAGAACCCTTGGATGCAAGGACCCTAAGATTCCAGTGATTTGTCTTTAGCCCAATGAATTTCTCTAATACTTCCCCCTTTTAATTTACATTGTCACAAGTTTCTTTCTGTTACTTAAACATCCATCCATTTTTCTGAGGGATATTTACAGTGCCTCCGCAGTGAAAACTGATGCAAAAAAGTCACCTATCTTTTATTTCTTTGTTTCTTGTCATTAATTCACTATCCCCTGTTTCTAGATGTCCCACACCAACTTCAGACACCTTCACCATATTTACATATCAATAGAAACCTTTACTGCTTATTTTGTTACAAACTTCCTTTCAAAATGTAATTTCACCCCTGATATTTTAGTCTTTCACTGCTGGACCCTAATAACTTCCTAGTTCTCTGGCATACCGCTTAGCTGTTGCCTCTTGTAAATTTAACGTTATCCTTGAGATCCTCCGTTATCCATGGAATTTGCAGAGGGGAAGAGTGGTCTTATCGGATACCAGAAGTCATATGAAAATGAAAGATCAAATTATTGATTTCTAGGTGGTCATGAGCAGACACAGGATTGAAATCATAGCATGAAGAAGCAGAGGGAAAAAGATAGATTTCCTTCTGCCAGTTGCTAATCAAGGTTACTCTAATCATTTAACCTTAAATAAAAATATTTCAACCCAGACTGAGAAATTCTGATCTTTTGATATTTATCAGAAGACCATGGTCAGGACCCTTGCACAGCTGGTAGTTATTCAGATAATGGCCCATTGTAAACATTGGCAACAATCCTATATTTACTTGTTCTTGTATTATATGCCTCTATACATAATTCATTGATCCCATATGCTGTACAGCCACTTTCTTAACCTGCTCTCTCACTTGAGATGATGTATGTACATATATCTCCTGATCTCCCTACTCCCATATCCAATATATCTGTCGCCATTCAGTTTATATTGACTATCCTCATTCTTCCTTTCATACAATGCTGAAAACATCACTGTTTGGGTTAAATTTCATTTGTTACATGATTGGCCATTACACTATCCTATCCAAGTCCTCTTATATTCTATAATTGCTCTCTTCATAGTTCACTACTCAAGTTTTGTAACATCTGCAGCTTCAGAAATCATGCCCTCTAAACCCGTCCAAGTCTTTAATATGAATGTTTATGTACAGCAAAAAGCAAAGGTCTTAGTACAAATCTTTGGGGAAAACAACTGCACATATCCCTCCAGTTCAATAAACAACTACTCTGCTTCTAGACCGAAGCTTATTACAATCCTTTTTATTCCATAGACTTCAAACTTGATAACAAACTTGGTAGGCGAAACATTATCCAATTCCTTTTGAAATTGCATGTACACCACATCAACAGCATTTCCATTATTGTTTCTCTCTGTTACTTCATTACATCTTGGCTCATTAATTAACCATGATTTCCCCAATCAGTCCACACTTTCCAAATGACTGCTAATTCTGGCCCTGATTATTATTTCTAAATTTTTCTTGCCATCAAAATTAAGCAGACTGGCCTATATTCCCAGGCGTTATCCTAATAGGATCTTAATAAGCACTTTTGAGTAATGGTGTAATATTTGCATTTCTCTAATTCTCAGGCATCAGTTTACAGTTTGGTTTGAAGATTATAATCAACACCCCAACTATTTCCATCCTGACTTACCTAGCATTCATCTATTTTAGTTTAGTTTAGTTTCGTTTAGTTTAGCGCGGAAATAGGCCCTTTGACCCACCGAGACCGCACCGATCAACGATCCCCATACATTAACGCTACCCTACACACACTAGGGATAATTTACACTTATATCAAGTCAATTAACCTACTTGTATGTCTTTGGAGTGTGGGAGGAAACTGAAGATCTCGGAGAAAACCTTGCAGGTCACAGGGAGAATGTACAACTCCGTAAAGATAGCACCCGTATTCGGGATCGAACCCGGGTGTCCGACGCAACAAGCGCTGAAAGGAAGCAACTCTACCTCTGCGCCACCGTGCTGCCCTGTACATATTTTGCCTGGGAAATATAACTTGAATGCCTTTCTAGTACGTCTTCTTTTTCAAACTCATCTGGTATCTCACCAAACTTCTTTCCAAAGTGAGACTCGAGCTATATCTTCTTCCTTGTTGAAGACTGATGTCCTCACTCAGTACCACAGTTATGCCTTCTGCTTCCATGAGTAGTGGTCAGTTTTGGTGCATGATCAGCCATAACCTCTTATCATAATACCTGCTTAGTTTAGATTAGTTTAAAGATACAGTGTGGAAACAAGCACTTCATCCCACCAAGTCCACGCCGACCAGCGATCACACATAAACTAGTTCTATCCTACACACTAGGGACAATTTACAGAAGTCAATTAACCGACAAATCTTCACGTCTTTGGGATGTGGGAGGAAACCGGAGCACCCGAAGGAAATCCACTCAGTCACAGGGAGAATGTACAAACTTCAGTACAAATAGTCAGGATTGAACCCCGGTCTCTAGCAGCAACTCTACCACTGCATCACTGTGCTGCTTATTATTAAGATTCCTGCAAAAGATGTTTGCGCTCCCATTTCTGTTTGGCATTCATCTTTTTCTCAAATACATTTCTTTGTCTCTTATTTCATTTTTTATTTCCTGTCTGAACTTTCTGTAATCACTACTCACATGCTCTTTTAATCGGATATTTGCCACACAAGCTTTTCCCCACTTTGTTTTGCACTCTCTCTGTCTTTGATCAACCAAGGAGCTTTGGCTTTAATTGTCTGGCTTTTCACCCAATGTGGGAAGAAAACCAGGCCAAAGAAGAAATTCAAGAATGATTCTTTGTCAAAGTGACGACACAGAATTGTGCTCGATTTTGTGCTTCTGCCAATGCCAAATAGGAATATTCCTATTCTTATATACCTAAACACAATAATAATGAGGAAATTACTTTGTGGCTTAAGATTTTGCTCATATTGATCGCCATTGTTGTGCCATCAGGTGGGACTTTTGAAGTTTTCTGTCTGCAGAAATCACATCTGCTGCCGATGTTTCAAGGTGACACAGTACCCCCTTTAGGGCTTTTTGTCAGTTCTTTCAGATTGCGTTTATTCGAAAGTAATTTTTGTGATGAAATTGGCTGTGTCACAGATGGCATATTTTTGTAACGGTCCCTTGTGAGTCTTGTTCTGCCACAGGGATCGCACGACACCTTGGCAATGTCTTTGAAGTTCCAGATAAGGAGAAGTAAAAATTCAATCCAAAAGTTTATTCATTCTTCTTAAATCTTAAACTCATTTCTATTCCACAAGTTTTCAAGATTTATTTTTTTCTGAACTCTGTACTTGACAGCTATTTATAATGCTTTCTAATCGATTTACAGAGAACCTAACTTCTGCTTATCTCAGGAACTATGCAAATCCGACCAATATCTAGGGATCAAGAAGAACTGATACGTATTACAGCAAATCAGTGTAACACCATGAAATCTTTAAGAATCTAACTCACCTTTCACCCTAAAATAAATGGCTCTACAAACACATCTCATCCTCATTATTTCATCGTCCTCAAGGGTAAACCTTTCATTTTGCTGTTAGGGAGTGGATGAAAATAAAAATGCCACAGAAAACCTGCTGAGCGAAAACAACAAAAAAGAACAATTTTACTCAGTTGGAGTTAAACATCAGGTCTTGAATATATAAGTACAAATCCAACTTTATAGTGGCTTCAATGCAAGTCTGTACTTCCTCGGCTGTCAAATAGGTTTCTACACCTTGGTGTGCAAACAGAAAATGCTGAAAGTATATTCAGTATGTCAGGCAGTGTACAGGGAGAGAGGATTTGGGGTGAGTGACCCTTTAGGCACAGAGAAGTTGAGAGATACAGCACAGAAAAAAACCCATTTATACTGATCCTACATTAATCTCACTTGTTATTCTTCAAGCTTTCTCTTTAAACCTCGCTCACATTCCCCCACCCAGATTCTGCCAAACTCCAAGGGCCACTTTACAGTGAATTAATCTTCCAACCTGCACTTCCTTGGGATTTGGTCGGATACTCAAATACCCGGAGGAAACCCATGCTGTGAGAATGTGCAAACTCCACAGGGAGATCAATTCAATAATTCAATGATACTTTATTGTGACAAATACCTAGCTACAGTGAAATTCTTTGTTTTTCCATGCAATACACAAACTATGCAAATAGTATATGGCACTGACAAAGTTACAACGTACTCACCAGAGTCTGATAGTCCATCTTTGTTCTCGGCTGCCTCCCCTGCTGGGTCCCTCCTTGTTCTTCACAGACCCCTGCCAGGTCTCTCGTTGTTCTCAGTGGCCCCCTCCACTGGATCCCTCTTTGTTCTCAGTGCTTCCCACCACTGGATCCCTCTTTGTTCTTGATGGCCCCTCTCACTCGGTCTCTCTGTTCTCGGCGGCCCGACTGCCTCTCCGCAGCCCATCCTCGACCTGACGCCTCTCTGTGGCTTGTCCTCGGCCTGACCACCTCTTCCCCTCATACTGTTCGCCAGCGAGCCGTTCCTCTCTTGTCCTGTCCTTCAGCCTCCAAGTCAGGATTGAACCAAAGTCTTTGATAACCATGAGGTAGTGGTTTTACTAGTTCTACCATGGGACAGGGAAGGAAATGTTCCTTTCAGGATGTTCTTGTGCACTCTTTCAACTCTATTAACCACTTCATTTCTTACACCTCATTCTGTATCTGCAGAAGGTGCAGAATCTGCCCTTTGACCTCATCCAATCTTGCTGTCCACAAACCAGGCACTCTTTCCAATCCATGATTTATCTGTACTTCTAATCAAGTGTAATTTGAAGAGGTACAGCATGAAAACAGGCTTTTCGGCCCACCAAGTCCACGCCAACCAACAATCACCTGTGCACTAGTTCTATCCTACACTCTGGGGACAATTTATAGAAGCCAATTAATCTGCAGACCTGGACGTCTTTGGAACATGCAAAGAAACTGGAGCACCCGGGGTAAACCAATGCCATCACAGGGAGAATGTGCAAACTCCATACAGACAGCACCCATAGTCAGGATCAAATCTGGGTCTCTGGCGCTGTAAGGCAGCAACGCTACCACTGCGCCACTCAATACTGCAGTCAATGCTCATGACGTGGTCTTCTCTACGTTGCCGAAATGAAGCACAGTTTGGTTGACTGCTCTGCAGACATCTCTGTACATCCCTGAGATTCTGGTTGCCTGAAACTTTAAATGCCCATTTCCACTTCTACTGCCTCCACTCCAGTACTTCCTGTCTCTGGGTTTCTGCACTGGTCTAACAAAATTCAAATTAGGCTTGAGGATCACTGCTGTATCCTTTTCTAAACACCATATGTTCTTCTGGTATTGATACTCCATCATTCTAGTCTTGTCTCAAATCAAAAAAGAGAGTTAGATAGAGCTCTAGGGGCTAGTGGAATCAAGTGATATGGAGAGAAGGCGGGCACAGGTTGCTGGTTGTGGATGATCAGCCTTGTACTGAGCTCCTGCCTTGTCTATAGACTGTGACCATCTGATTTTGTATGCTCTATGAGTTCACCTTCAGCCTCCTATGCTCTCGTTCAATTAAGAAGGGTCTCAAGCTGAAATGCCACCTAACCATGTTCTCCAGAGATGCTGCCTGACTCGCTGAGTTACTCTAGCACTTTATGTCCTTTTGTGTATTAACCAGAATCTGCAGTTCTTTGTTTCGAGAATTAAGAACTGATAGACCTTATCAGATGTTGCCAAGGATCGGGTTGGATTTCAGCAGAACTGAAGGCAAG
The DNA here is from genome assembly GCF_053455715.1 of Rhinoraja longicauda. Classification (NCBI taxonomy): domain Eukaryota; kingdom Metazoa; phylum Chordata; class Chondrichthyes; order Rajiformes; family Arhynchobatidae; genus Rhinoraja; species Rhinoraja longicauda. The sequence goes on along the minus strand of NC_135955.1, from coordinate 61,142,556 downwards.
AGGACAAATGAAGGAATAGTGCGGCACAGTGGTGCAGCTGATAGAGCTGCTGCCTCACAGCAGCAGATGCCCAGCTTTGATCCTGACCTCAGGTGCCATCTATGTGGAGTTTGCATCAGGTGTCATCTATGTGTGGGTTTCCTCTGGTTGCACCAGTTTCCTCCCACATCCCAAAGACGTGTGGGTTTGTAGTTTAATTGTGACAAAAAAAATCTCCTAATATGCAGAGAGTGGATGAGAAAGTGGGATAACATAAAATTAGTATGAACCTGTGGACTCAGTGGACCAAAGTCGACAAAAAAACAATTTAACTCAAGAACAAAAAAAAAGAAAATTGTCCCTAGTGGGTATGGGATATTGTTAATATGCGGGGATCGCTGGTCGCCGCAGACCCGGGTCTGTTTCCACGCTGTATCTCTAAACTAGACTAAACTAAACACCACAAGGTTCAGATGCATATTTCTAGTGCTTACTTAAAGTACTAGATGAACTTTCATAATCAGTTCTGCAAGAAGTACAAATGAAATATTTCCTTACAACAAACAAAGTCTAAATATAAGGTACATCAATACAGCAGATAATCTTTGAATGGTGAATGGGAAAGACATTTTCTTAATGAACAAATGCACAGCAAGAAATGCAATTTTTAACATTTTACTTTTTTGCCACATACAAGATGAGTTCCTCTGACTTTTCTACTCATTGAACTTGACTAGAATCGGTCCATTCAGAGGAAATGCAAGAATGCATACCCTGTTCAGAATTTGGTGGATTTGCCATGGTTTCAACATTTTCTTCTGAAAGGGTACCAGCCATGTGTTCAGGATCTTCCATGAGAGCCATGGGACGTACTGCCTGTGGCCTGAAAAGTTCCCCAACCTGAGATGCTACACCAACAACTAAATTGCAGAGACTATCTGTCATGTTTGTCCGTGTTGTTTGCATGGTGGTGTTCACTGTGTTGAGAGATGAAAGAATAGTATCTTTTACATTTGTTACAAAAACCTTGATAACTTCTCGATTTTCCGTTGTATCAAACTGCACTGTGCTTTGCAGATCTCTTAACCCAGCTTGCAACGTGTGTGGCCTGTCCACGATACCATACCAAGCACTCTGAATAATGTCTGTGCAGACAGATCTCAGACCAATGGGAGATGTCTGAGTTTCTCTTTCCAGATGAAATGGTGTGCCACTTATTGAGGGGTATGATGACTCTGCATCAGATGACACTCCTGACTCTCCTCCGGAAAAAAACACAGCATCAGTATCCAAAGAGAACAGAGTTCTGCTTTCAAAAGAGAGTGGAGTCCCACTTTGAAAAGAGAACAGAGTTGCTCCTGGCACTTGGGCATGAGTGTCCGTCTGGACGGAGGATATAGTTTCATTTTGGAAGGAGAGAGGAGTTGCTCTTTGAAGTGGGGTAGAGGTCTCGCTTTGCAATGTGTCAGGAGGCAGACATTGCAGGAAAAACGGAGTAGCTGCATGGAAACAGATTGGAGCGTCACTTCGGAGAAGGAGTGGTGTTGGAGACCCACATAGGAAGGAGACTGGAGCCTCACTTTGGGAAAGGAATGAAGTTGATGATGGACGGCGGACTGGAGTTTCTGTTCTGCAAAATGGTGTCTCATTTTGGAAAGAGAGTGGGGTCGTTTCTTCCAATGAGTTAGAAGGCCCACTTGGGACATTAACTGGACTTTCACTTTGGAAAGGAAATGGAGTAGGTGTTCGGACACTGGGTGAATTGTTGTTTTGAAAGGAAGGTGCAGTTGAAGTTGGAAGTGTAGTTGGAGACTCTCTTGGCAAGGGGACTGAAGACTCACTTTGGAAAGACATTGGAGTTGCTCCTTCCATCAGGGCAGGAGTGTCTCTGGGGCAGACTTGTGGACTCCTGCTGTGGACAGGGAATGGAGTCGGTGTTCTGAAACAGAGTGGATTTGTGCTTTGAAAGAGCAGTGGAGACATTGCTCGAACTGTGTTTGGAGTCTCTCTCAGGAAGGACGATGAAGTTTCACTTTGGAAAGGGAGTGGAGTTGTTCTTTGCACCGGCGATGGAGTCACTGTTCGGAAGGAGAGTGAAGTTTCATTATGGAAAGAGAGTGGAATTACTCTATGAGCTGGGGATGGAGTCGCTCTGTGGCATGACTGCTCATTCTCTTCTATAGATGAGAGTGGAGTCATTCTTTCAGGTAGAAGTGATGAAAATGGAACCTCTCTTTTAAATTCTATAACTGATTCTCTCTCAGATGCCAACAGCGGTGGACATGAACATATTTTGCTGTCAGTTGCTTGGACTGCATTACTTTCTTTATCCGGCTCTGAAATAATATGGCTGGAAGAACTTGCATCTTGTGAGGTGGAACAAAGTGGCAGGATGCTCTCCTTATCTGACTCAGTTACGTCTTCCTTGGAGTCTTCCATGTAGATGTCTAGAACGTACATTGGTTCGGTCACTTCCATAGCTTTAGGCTCATCTGAAAATGAAACATTTTAAATAATCACCAAGCAACCAATAAATAGTCCAGAATTTCATTTTCAAAGTCACACCTAAATTAAATACAACAGTTTGGTTCCAACTTTAGTTTAGTTTTATTTGAGAGGTACAACATGGAAACAGGTCCTTCGGCCCACCGAGTCAGCGCCGACCAACGATCACCCCGTACACTAGTTCTATCCAACACCCTGAGGACAATTTACAGACGCCAATTAACTTACAAACCTGTACGTCTTTGGATTGTGGGAGGAAACCGGAGCACCTGGAGAAAACCCACGTGGTCACAGGGAGAATGTGCAGACTCCATACAGACAGCATCCGCGGTCAGGATCGAACCTGGGTACCTAGCGCTGTAAGGCAACAACTCTACCACTGCACCATTGTGCCACCCAACTCTACAAGCCGTGGGGCCTACTTCCATGTTTCCCTTCTGAGAGCATGGGATCACAGTTAGTTCCATAGATAATTTGATTCCCTATAATTTTCTGACCACTACAATAAATGAATGAGAATTCATAAAGGAAACAAGTGCGTTGAGAGTCTATGCTCCTTGCATAATTAAAATTTCATGCTGAGAATGTGATTTCAGAAAATTACTCCATGTATCTTCATAAACATTCTATCTCATCCATGTAATCCTTTGAAAGGAGGTTATTCACAATTGCTTTCTACTTCCAAAGGGCTACCAGAAAATATCCATGAAGTTTTCCATTGATAGACAATAGACAATAGACAATAGACAATAGACAATAGGTGCAGGAGTAGGCCATTCAGCCCTTCGAGCCAGCACCGCCATTCAATGCGATCATGGCTGATCACTCTCAATCAGTACCCCGTTCCTGCCTTCTCCCCATACCCCCTCACTCCGCTATCCTTAAGAGCTCTATCCAGCTCTCTCTTGAAAGCATCCAACGAACTGGCCTCCACTGCCTTCTGAGGCAGAGAATTCCACACCTTCACCACTCTCTGACTGAAATAGTTCTTCCTCATCTCCGTTCTAAATGGCCTACCCCTTATTCTTAAACTGTGGTCCCTTGTTCTGGACTCCCCCAACATTGGGAACATGTTTCCTGCCTCTAATGTGTCCAATCCCCTAATTATCTTATATGTTTCAATAAGATCCCCCCTCATCCTTCTAAATTCCAGTGTATACAAGCCCAATCGCTCCAGCCTTTCAACATACGACAGTCCCGCCATTCCGGGAATTAACCTAGTGAACCTACGCTGCACGCCCTCCATAGCAAGAATATCCTTCCTCAAATTTGGAGACCAAAACTGCGCACAGTACTCCAGGTGCGGTCTCACCAGGGCCCGGTACAACTGTAGAAGGACCTCTTTGCTCCTATACTCAACTCCTCTTGTTACGAAGGCCAACATTCCATTGGCTTTCTTCACTGCCTGCTGTACCTACATGCTTCCTTTCATTGACTGATGCACTAGGACACCCAGATCTCGTTGAACTCCCCCTCCTCCTAACTTGACACCATTCAGATAATAATCTGCCTTTCTATTCTTACTTCCAAAGTGAATAACCTCACACTTATCTACATTAAACTGCATCTGCCATGTATCCGCCCACTCACACAACCTGTCCAAGTCACCCTGCAGCCTTATTGCATCTTCCTCACAATTCACACTACCCCCCAGTTTAGTATCATCTGCAAATTTGCTAATGGTACTTTTAATCCCTTCGTCTAAGTCATTAATGTATATCGTAAATAGCTGGGGTCCCAACACCGAACCTTGCGGTACCCCACTGGTCACTGCCTGCCATTCCGAAAGGGACCCATTTATCCCCACTCTTTGCTTTCTGTCTGTCAACCAATTTTCTATCCATGTCAGTACCCTACCCCCAATACCATGTGCCCTAATTTTGCCCACTAATCTCCTATGTGGGACCTTGTCGAAGGCTTTCTGAAAGTCGAGGTACACCACATCCACTGACTCTCCCCTGTCAATTTTCCTAGTTACATCCTCAAAAAATTCCAGTAGATTTGTCAAGCATGATTTCCCCTTCGTAAATCCATGCTGACTCGGAATGATCCTGTTACTGCTATCCAAATGCTCAGCAATTTCGTCTTTTATAATTGACTCCAGCATCTTCGCCACCACTGATGTCAGACTAACTGGTCTATAATTACCCGTTTTCTCTCTCCCTCCTTTCTTAAAAAGTGGGATAACATTTGCTATCCTCCAATCCACAGGAACTGATCCTGAATCTATAGAACATTGAAAAATGATCTCCAATGCTTCCACTATTTCTAGAGCCACCTCCTTAAGTACCCTAGGATGCAGACCATCAGGCCCTGGGGATTTATCGGCCTTCAGTCCCATCAGTCTACCCAAAACCATTTCCTGCTTAATGTGGATTTCCTTCAGTTCCTCCATCACCCTAGGTTCTCCGGCCCCTAGAACATTTGGGAGATTGTGTGTATCTTCCTCAGTGAAGACAGATCCAAAGTAACGGTTTAACTCGTCTGCCATTTCTTTGTTCCCCATAATAAATTCCCCTGCTTCTGTCTTCAAGGGACCCACATTTGCCTTGACTTTTTTTCCTCTTCACGTACCTAAAAAAACGTTTGCTATCATCCTTTATATTATTGGCTAGTTTACCCTCGTACCTCATCTTTTCTCCCCGTATTGCCTTTTTTGTTAACTTTTGTTGCTCTTTAAAAGAGTTCCAATCCTCTGTCTTCCCACTCTTCTTTGCTATGTTATACTTCCTCTCCTTAATTTTTATGCTGTCCCTGACTTCCCTTGTCAGCCACAGGTGTCTCTTACTCCCCTTAGAGTCTTTCCACCTCTTTGGAATAAATTGATCCTGCAACCTCTGCATTATTCCCAGGAATACCTGCCATTGCTGTTCTACCGTCTTCCCTGCTAGGGCCTCCTTCCAGTCAATTTTGGCCAGCTCCTGCCTCATGCCTCTGTAATCCCCTTTGCTATACTGTAATACTGACACTTCCGATTTTCCCTTCTGCCTTTCCATTTGCAGAGTAAAACTTATCATGTTGTGATCACTGCCTCCTAATGGCTCTTTTACCTCTAGTCCCCTTATCAGATCAGGATCATTACACAACACTAAATCCAGAATTGCCTTCTCCCTGGTAGGCTCCAGTACAAGCTGTTCTAAGAATCCATCTCAAAGGCACTCTACAAACTCTCTTTCCTGGGGTCCATTTCCAACCTGATTTTCCCAGTCTACCTGCATGTTGAAATCTCCCATAACCACCGTAGCATTACATTTTTGACACGCCAATTTTATCTCCTGATTCAACTTGCACCCTATGTCGAGGGGGCCTATAGATAACTCCCATTAGGGTCTTTTTACCCTTACAATTTCTCATTTCTATCCAGGCATTTTTACAATTCAATCTTGACTTGCAATTGCGAGTGAAGATTTTTCCCCTAAATTTGCTCAGATATGAATTTGCAAAGGTAATGTTAACTCTACAAAAAAACACAGAGGGGGTTTGGTTAAGTAGGAAATTAACGTGTTAAAATTCTGAAACCGTAATCTAATCTGTATTAGGTCTGCTGCTTCTGATTTTAACAGAAGCAAGACAAAGGATGGGTGACTTAGGAAGCAAGTTGTTGTTAAGAGGCTTGACAGATTCTAAGGATAAATGATAAAACAGGGAGGATCCATCAGTAAGTTCTAAGCAAGCACTGTTACATTTCTGCTGGCGTTTGTTAAGAATGTTTCTGGCCAGTTCAGAAAGTAAAAGTTTAAACACCCATGTTCACACCCAACTTCACTCTTTCTCACCATCCCACCAAAACAGATTCCCACTCTCTAATTCCTTCTCCAACCCTAGCTTGAGCAGGATGGGACTCGAGAGTCTGAGTGCAGGAGGATGAGGTATGATCTTATAGTGTTGTATAAAATCATGAGAGGAATAGATCGGGTAGATGTGCAGAGTCCCTTGCCCAGAATAGGGGAATTGAAAACCAGAGGGCATAGGTTTAAGGTGAATGGGTAAATATTTAATAGAAACTAAGGTGTAACTTTTTCACACAAAGGTTGGTGTGTGTATGGAACAAGCTACCAGAGGAGGTAGTTGAGGCAGGGACTATTGCAATGTTTAAGAAACAATTAAACAGGTGCATGGATAGGACAGGTTTAGAGGGATATGGATCAAACGCAGACAGGTAGGACTAGTTTAGATGGGACATGTTGGTCAGTGTGGACAAGTTGTGCGGAAGGTCCTATTTCCACGCTGACTCTATGACTCTCTACCTATGATCTCTGACCTGTGTCTCACTTCTCATTTCTTCGCAATCATCTCCAACTTGTCCAATTGCACTGTACCCACTGCTAGTGTTCTCCACTGCCAGCAACCACAAATTTAGCTAATCTTATGCTGTGACCTTTTCCAAGAGCTTCCTGCCCATAGCCACCTGAATGTTAACATGGGTGTAGAAAAATGCCACCATTTTCTGATCAAATCAGTACAAATAATTAATTAAAATTACAGTGCAGAAAGTCATCTGGCCCATCATGCCACATATAATTGAAAAAGAGCTGCTCAGTCTAATCCCATCTTCAGCACTTGTTCAATAACTCTGTTTGTCACAGTTCTCCCTGGCATGTTCTGATTGTTACGAGGGTTTCTGCATTTATCACACTTTTGTACTGTGAGTTCCAAACTACCACCTTCTACAGAACGAAGAAGTGTTTCCTGATCTGCCACTGTCTCCTTTAATTATTTTACATATTTTTTTAGAGATACAGCGCGGAAACAGGCCCTTCGGCCCACCGAGTCCGCGCCGCCCAGCGATCCCCGCACATTAACACTATCCTACACACACTGGGGACAATTTTTATATTTACCCAGTCAATTAACCTACATACCTGTACGTCTTTGCAGTGTGGGAGGAAACCAAAGATCTCGGAGAAAACCCACGCAGGTCACGGGGAGAACGTACAAACTCCGTACAGACGGCGCCCGTAGTCAGGATCGAACCCGAGTCTCCGGCGCTGCATTCGCTGTAAGGCAGCAACTCTACCGCTGCGCCACCGTGCCGCCCATTTATGTTCTTTGTTTTCTGATCACTCATCACATCCCAATAGATCCTTTTAACATATTCTAACTAGGTCCTCCATCGTTATATAAACCTTAGCTGATTCTCCCCTCAGCTTCTCATGTGCCAAAGAAAACAATCATGGTTCATCCAATCTTGTTTCATAGCATCAATTTTCAGGCCCTGGAAATCATCTCATAAATCACCTCTGAACATTTTCCAGAGCAATGATGTGCAGTAACCAATGTGTGGTCCAACAAGCATTATATGTAATTCTAGCATAACACCATTGCTCTTTATATCCTCTGCCTTAGCTCATAAATGAAAGCTGTCTGTCCCATTATCCACCTAATCTAACCATCCTGCTACATATAAGAATCCGTGGACATGCACTCCAAGCACCATCTGTTTTTTTCACACTTTTCAACATCCACCCATTTATTGTATTTCCCCGTGCCTCTGTCTCCCAGATGCATTAGCTCCCACATCTTTGGATTGAATTATTTTTGCCTGTTAGAGAGTCAAACTACAGAAGAACAGGTGTTGCAAATACCTGTCCTTATACCTCCTACCTCGACTCCATCCAGGACCTCGACAGTCCTTTCAGATGAGGCAGAGGTTCACTTGCACCTCATCCAACCTCATCTACTGCATCCATTATTCTTGCTGTGGGCTCCTGTACTGTATCTCGCAAGACCAAGCATCGGCTGGGCAATTGTTTTGCATAACACTTACACTCAGTCTGTCTTGGCCCACATGACCTCCCGGTTGCCAAACATTTTAACTCCCCTTCCCATTTCCATACTGACTTTTCTGGCCTGAGTTTCGTCCACTATCAGAATGAGGCCGCATGCAGATTGGAGAAAAAGGACCTCATATTTCACTTGGGCAGCTTACAACCCAGTGGTATGAAAGTTAATTTCTCTAATTTCAAGTAACCCCTGCATTCCCTCTCCTCCCCCCTCCCTAGTCATCCTATTAGTTCCAATGTTCACATCCTTGTATCCCTTTGTTATCATTTTTTCCCCAGCCAACAATGAGCCATTATGGACTCCAACCTTCCTTGGTCATGTGTTGCCAGCCCTGATTTGTTCTGGCCTTTTCCTACCTCTAGTTCACCCCACCCCCCACTCCCTTCTTTTAGTCTGAAGAAGGGTTCCAACCTGAAACATCATCCATCCTTTTTCTCCAGAGATGCAGCCTGGCCCGCTGAGTTACTCAAGCACTTTGTATCTATCTTTAGTATAAACCAGCATCTGTAGTTCCTTCCTACACACCTCCTCTATAAGAAAGCGAATGGTATGTTGGCATTCATAGCAAGAGGATTTGAGTTTAGGAGCAGGGAGGTTCTACTGCAGTTGTACAGGGCCTTGGTGAGACCGCACCTGGAGTATTGTGTGCAGTTTTGGTCTCCTAATCTGAGGAAAGACGTTCTTGCCTTAGAGGGAGTACAGAGAAGGTTCACTAGATTGATCCCTGGAATGGCGGGACTTTCATGTGAAGAAAGACTGGATAGACTAGGCTTGTACTCGCTGGAATTTAGAAGACTGAGGGGGGATCTTATAGAAACATATAAAATTCTTAAGGGGTTGGAGAGGCTAGATGCAGGAAGATTGTTCCCGATGTTGGGGGAGTCCAGAACCAGGGGTCACAGCTTAAGGATAAGGGGGAAGGAAGTCTTTTAGGACCGAGATGAAAAAACATTTCTTCACACAGAGAAGTCTGTGGAATTCTCTGCCACTGAAGGTAGTTGAGGCCAGTTCATTGGCTATATTTAAGAGGGAGTTAGATGTGGCCCTTTTTGCTAAAGGGATCAGGGGGTATGGAGAGAAGGCAGGTACAGGTTACTGAGCTGGATGATCAGCCATGATCATATTGAATGGCGGTGCAGGCTCGAAGTGCCGAATGGCCTACTCCTGCACCTATTTTCTATGTTTCTATGTTTCTATGATTGTGGGAGGAAACCGGAGCACCAGATTAAATTCACACAGTCACAGGTTGGATGGGTAAACCACATACACATACTAGGTTAGGATAGGACCTGGGTTGCAGAAGATGTGAGGCAGTAGCTTCACAAGCTGAATCTCTGGATCACAGAGATATGTATATCTTAAATGCAGAATTAGAAGGATTGTTGGGGCTGTACTGTAACTTTACTTCTCTCACAGTGGGCCAGACAATGTCTGAGTGGATTGAAAGTTGTCTTCTTTCCAACATACATACCTATCTTCTGCCAAAATCGTATTATTCTTAAGTATTTACAGCAGTGTAGCACCAGCTCATTTTCAACGTTAAGAAATAGCATTTAACATTTCTCCATTTTCCCATTAATGTAGACCTTTTATCTGAAGAGTATAAAGAATAAAGAGTACATTTTGTCATTTTTGGCAACCTGCTCCAATTTCCATAATTGTGGATTAGGTAAACTTGTTTTTGCATTTACATGTTCATTCTATTATAGTAAACATAATAAAATTATTTGAAGTATAAAATTATGAGAGACATAGATAGGGTACACAGTCAGAACACCTATCCCAGGATGGAAATGTCAAAACTGGAGGGCATAGCTTTATGGTAAAGGGGGCCGAAATTTAAAGGAGATGTGTGGGGCAAGACTCTTTAATATTTGGATGCCTGGTTCACAATTCCAAGGGTGGTGGTGGAGCATTTAAGAAGCTTTTAGATAGGCACATGCATATGCAGGGAATGGAGGGGTATGGATCACATGCAGGGCAGAAACGTTTATTCTGCCCAAACATTGTGGGCAGAAGAGCCTGTTCCTGTGCTATACTGTTCTATGTCGTATGGAGGCAGAGATTGACAAGCTTCTCAGAGAGAAAATAAATAAGCCTGCAAAATAGTTTTCATCATCCAGTGTGCCAGTGTTAAGCTACGTTGGGAATAAAAGGGTATGCTAATACAATAAAGGAATAACTGAAGAAGTGTTAAGAGTAAGAGTATGTGGTAAAACCTCAGGAAGGGGGTGTGAAAGAGATTATTATTTGAAGTTATTGTTTGAGGTGTCTGACAGCAGTGATAGCAGCTGTTGTTAAGGCTGAACATCCAGGCTTTCAAACTCCTGTATTCAGGCTTTCAAGTTTCTATTCACAAGCTTTCAAACTCCTGTATTCAGGCTTTCAAGCTCCTACATTTGCTGCAGATGAGAGGACAGGGAATGGCCATAGTGGGAGGCATCCTTGATGACACTTCCAACCTTCCTGATGTACCCTAATGTGAATATGGACTGGTGGAAGTGACAAGCCTGTGATGCACTGGGCTGTGTTCACCACTCTCAGCAGGTTCAGGCGATCAAGGGCAGATTAGTTATCATACCAGGATGAGATGCATCCTGTCAGAATACTTTCCATAGAGTATCTGCAAAGGTTTCAAAGAACCCTCGTGGAAATGTTGGATCTTCTCAGAGCCGAAGAAACCATATACACTGATGACCTTTTTCACTGCATCAATATAACCAGATGGGGTCAGGTTACTGGTGAAATGGAGGCCTAACTTGAAGTTGTGAAACATCTCCACAGTGGCTCCAGTGGTGAGAATGGAGCTCCCCAACTCTCACATCATTTGAATTCCTGAGATTAAGGGCTAGGTTGTGTAAGAAAGAACTGCAAATACTGGTTTAAACAAAAGATAGACACAAAAAGCTGGAGAAACTCAGCGAGAGACAGCATCTCTGGAGAAAAGGGATAGGTGACGTAAAAGTCAACAATATAGGGGACGTGAAGGAATAGGAATAGGCTAGGTTGTTGATCTGACGCTATAACACAAGATTCTCAATCTCTTTCTTGCACCCCATCTCACACCGTTGTTGACCCAGCTGACATCAGCCCCCATTATCTCTAGAGTATTTATAAATTATAGTTTTAATATACAATGTCAGAGAATTAGGACAGACTACCAAGTGGACCCGTTGGGCCCAAACCTCTCCTGCATTGGTGCAGCACCCTCTCCTCCCTCCCCTCTTCCCCCCTCTCCCCTCCCCCCTCTCTCCCCCCTCTCTCCCCCCTCTCCCCTCTCCCCCTCCCCTCCCCCTCCCCCCTCCCCCCCTCCCCCTCCCTCCACCCCCTCCCCCTCCCCTCTCCCCCCTCCCCCTCCCCCTCCCTCTCCCCTACCCCTCCCCTCTCTCTCCTCCCCCTCTCCCCCTCCTCTCTCCCTCCTCCCCCTCCCCCACCCTCCCTCCACCCTCCACCCCCTGCCCCTCACCTCCCCCTCCCTCCACACCCCCTGCCCCTCCCCCCTTCCCCTCTCCCCCTTCCCCTCCTCCCCAATCCATCCCCCTCAACCCCCCTTATCCTCCCTCCTCCCCCCTTCCTCACTCCCTCCCTCCCTAGGAGATAGATTTAAACTTTAAAATGTGAATAACTTTTAAAATATAACACCGATTACAATGAAACTTCTTCCATTAGCACCAAAGGGACAACGGTGAATAAGGTGGGCCAAAATTGGCACGCTATCATGTACCATTTTGGCTGGAGTTCAGGAACAAACAAACAAACAAACAAAAGTTTTAGTATATAGATGAAGAAAATAAAATTACTTTGTTCAGAAAGTTGTGAGTCTTTTTAATTCTTAACTCCAGAATGTTATGGATGCTGGAATCAATGGATGCCTGGAATCAAACAGAATCTAAATCTAAGGGAAATGGCTAGAAATAACCATTATCTTGTTGAATAATGGAGTAGGAATAAAGAGACTTAAAGCCTAATCCTGCTTCTGTTTTTCATCTTCTCATGTTTTGGAAATATTCCAAAAACCACATCCAAGAAAAGCTTCCAGAGGTCATTTCTGAATCCGGTTAGGTAATGTGTGGGCAAATCAAAGGACTTCCAGAATTTTGACTCAGTGAAGGTGATGGAACACTGCTATATTTCCAAGACAGGATGACGTGTGGCTGGGAGGTCAACCTCATAGTGGTGGTATTCCCATGCTTTTGCTGCCCTTGTCCTTCTAGCTGGTAGAGTCTGTGGATTTGAACGACGCTATCTAAGGAGCATTGGTGAGTTGCTGTAGTGCATGTGCATCATGTAACTACTACAAGCTATTGCTGCTTTGCGGTGGTAGTGGAGGGATTGAATGATTGTGGATTGGGTGTCTATCAAGCTTGCTGCTCTGTCCTGTTTGGGGCACCTTGTGTGTAGCTGAAGCTGCACTCATCTAGACAATTGCCATGTATTCCATCCCACTCCTGACGAGACTTGCAGAAGGAAGGGAGGCATTGGGAAAGTCATTGATAAAGCAACTGAAGAAGATTGGGCTTGGACACTATCCTTAGGAACTGCTCCAATGATATTCTGTGACTAAGATAATTGACTTCCAACTACCATAACCATCTTTTGTTGTGCTAGATAAGGCCACATTTAGAGTATTGTGTTCAGTTTTGGTCAACCTCTTATAGGAAAGATGTTGTCAAGCTGGAAAGAGTGCAGAGAAGATTTACGAAGATGTTGCCAGGATTCAAGGACATGAGCTACAGGGAGAGGACGAGCAGGATAGGACGTTACTCCTTGGAGTGCAGGAGGATGAGGAGTGATCTGATAGAGGTATATAAAATCATGAGGAATAGAAAGGGTAAATGCACAGTCTTTTACCCAGAGTGGGTGAATTAAAAATCAGAGGACATAGTTTAAGATGAGGAAGGAAAGAATTAATAGGAACCTGAGGGGCAACCTTTTTACACAAAGGGTGGCAGATATATGGAATGAGCTGTTGGAGGAGGTAGTTGAAGAGGTACTATCACATTTTCAAAACATTAAGACAGGTACATGAATACATTAAGACAGGTACATGAATAGCATAGGTTTAGAGGGATCTGGGCCAACTGAAGGCAGGTGGGACTAGTATAGATGGAGCATGTTAGTCGGCGCGGGTAAATTGCACTGAAGGGCCTAGTTCCACACGTATGGCTCTATGACTCTATGACTCTAGGACTATGAGGTATGATTCCAACCAGTGGAGATTTATCCCTCAAATTCCCTTTGACTTCAGTTCAGCCATAACTCCTTGTCGCCATATTCATTCAAATAATGCCTTGATGTCAAGGGCAGTTACTCTCACTTTAGCTCAGGATTGATGCAGTTAAATTATTTATTCTGGTTGGGGAATTCAGAGCAAGTGAATCTAAGTTACATTTAGTCTTGGCCACCTAGGAATGAAACCAGGAACCACTTGTTCAAATAAAATGACGTGGAAATCTAAAGCTCACTCCCATAAGAGGACAATGAAACTTTCAGAATGAGGTGTTGGTCTGAGAAGATTATGAAAATATATAGAACAAGGGGAAGTAAATGGACTTGATATAAAGGTCAGTTATATTCTGGTTGAATGACAGATGTGGCCTGGAGGGTTTAATTCCCTTTATTTTGTTTCATTTTCTTTTTCTCATTGTATTAATTATACCCCTTGGCTACAAAAGTTTATTTTCCATTAGTTATGTTTCCCAGCCTAGAAATATCACTGCACATCTAGGCTTGGGACCTGAAATTAGGAGTTGGTCCAGTTCCATGCTGTATGAATGGTCACTTCTTTCATGCAGAAAGATCTCATCTAACTTTAAACCCCATAATACCATTCATTCGGGACCCAGTGCCTGGTTTACATAACCTATGAAAACACCGGAATTATGACTTAACCGTCATATTTAAATTAAATCGTGTTTATCTGTACCTTAGGCCCAATACATTGATCCCCTGATACTACCCCTCCTCTTAGTCAGATTCAGGTCCAATATTAACCCATAATGTCTGTCCTCATGGATGGTAAGTTAACCCATCAAGTTTTCACATTATAAAAACTATGGAACACTCTATAGCAATGGAAGCTAAGAAATTGAGGCAAATGATCATGGTGGAGCTGTTGGTGGTTTTAAAGCACATTAAGTGCTGGGAGTAACTTTTCACACAACGTTGTGGTGGGTGTATCACAGAGCTGCCGGAGGAGGTAGTTGAGGCAGGTACTATTGCAACAATTATGAAACATTGAGACAGGTACATGGATAGGACAGGTTTAGAAGGATATGGGCCAAAACAGGCAGATAGGACTAGTGTAGATTGGACACGTGTGGGCAAGTTGGGCCGAAGGGACTGTTTTCACGCAGTAAGAATATGGCTCTATGACCCTATGTGGATAAATCCCTAGTGCATCCTAATACCTTGTGGGAGGGACAAGTAAACATTGTGGAACCCTTGTAAAGATTTTCTGCATCATCTTAAGCCACAGGTGGAGTTCCAGAAGTCAGGAAGGTGGTTAACATTGTACCTTTATTTAAAAACGTCAGCAAGGAACCAGGGAACTACAGGCCACTGAGAAAGTTGTTAGAGGGGATTTTTAGGGACAGGGTTGACATGCATTTCGATAGATGTGGACTGATTAGGGATAGTCAGCATGGCTTTGCATGAGGAAACTTCTCACAAATCAGATAGAGCATTTCGAAGAGCATCAATAAGGGCCAGGTGACAGCAAGGCTTTTGACAAGGTTGTCTATAGGAAGGCTTTTGACAAGGTCCACATGGTAGGCTAGTTTGTAGAATTATATCACATGGGATCCAAAGTGATTTTGCTAATTGGATTAAAAATTGGTTTACAGGATGGAGTCAAAGGGTAGGTGTGAAGGATTGCTTTTTGACTGGAGGCCTGTGAGCAGTGGAGTGCTCAGGTTTGTTGCCACTGGTTTGAGACCACTGTTGTTTATCTAATTAACAATTTGGATGACTATCTTGTAAACATTGTTTGTAAATTTGCAGATGGCCCCAAAATTGATGGTATAGTGAACAGTGAAGACATTTACAACAGGAACTGGATTAGTTGGAAAGGTGGGCCAAGGAATGGCAAATGGAATTTAACTCTGACAAGAGTGGGGTGCTGTACTTTGGTATGTCAGTAAATGGTAACGTCCTGGAGAATGTTGCAGAACAGAGAGATCTGATAGTACAGATACATGGTCCCTGAAAGTGGCAAGACAGGTGGGCAGGGTGGTGAAGAAGGCATTTTGCATGCTTGCCTTCAATGGGAAGGGTATTGAGTACAAACGTTGGGACATCATGATACAGCTGTCAAAGTCTTTGGTGAGACTACATTGGAGTATTGTATGTAGTTCTGGTCACCCAGCTATGGGAAAGATATCATTAATTTGGAAAGGGTACAGAAAAGATTCACCAAGATGTTATCTGAACCTGCAGGCTTGAGATATAAGGAGAGTATCGGTAGGCTGACACTTTTTCTTTCGAATTGAAGTGTTTGAGGGGTGACCTTATTGAAGTGTACAAGATCATGTGGGACATGGGTAAAGTCTTTTTCTCAGGTAGGGGATTCTAATATTAGAGGGTATTGGCTGAAGGTTAAGGGCCTGTCCTACTTTAAGCGATTTTAAGGCGACTGCCGGCGACTAGGCTATTGCCGACAGTTCGCCAGGTGTCGCGGGCATGATCGTGAGGAGTCTTCCAAGAATCGTAGTGGATCTCAGCGCGTCGCTGAGAAATCATCCCGAGTTAAATTTCTTGGCGACAGCTGGCTTGTCGCCAGGTATCGTTGCTTATTGCGGGCGCTGTCGCACGCTGTCCCCAGGTTTGCTAGGTTGTCTTAGATGCATTTAGAAGCACATAATATTAAAATAAGTAAAGTCATTTCAAAATACCATAAAATGCTTGTGTTTAACCAATTTATTTACCGTCAGGACATTTGACAGGTAGATTGGAGGCGACAGTTTGACGGTCAGGTAAGCGTGGGAATTTTTGCGATGTTTATGACCATCAGCCATTACTTTTAAAGTTGACTCCCAACCCAGATATGCAACCCAGAAACCAGATATGCATCTCCCGTACATTTTCAAAGAATGCCCACACACTTTTCACAAAAATCCACTTAACCACTTTAAAAATATATTTTTTTAATACAGCTATTAGTAAACTGGAAGTAATGGTCATTGTCGTCAGGTAAAATAAAATTTTGGCGATCTGCTACGACTTTGACAGTCGCCGGCAGTCGCCAAAATTCGCATAGTGGGACAGGCCCTTTAGAGAGGAGATATTTAAGAGGGACCTCTGGAGTAGCTTTTTAACTTAGAGTGCAGTTGTTCCATAGAAACATAGAAACATAGAAAATAGGTGCAGGAGTAGGCCATTCGGCCCTTCGAGCCTGCACCGCCATTCAATATGATCATGGCTGGTCATCCAGCTCAGTAACCTGTACCTGCCTTCTCTCCATACCCCCTGATCCCTTTAGCAAAAAGGGCCACATCTAACTCCCTCTTAAATATAGCCAATGAACTGGCCTCAACTACCTTCTGTGGCAGAGAATTCCACAGACTCACCACTCTGTGTGAAGAAATGTTTTCTCATCTCGGTCCTAAAAGACTTCCCCCTTATCCTTAAGCTGTGACCCCTGGTTCTGGACTTCCCCAACATCGGGAACAATCTTCCCGCATCTAGCCTCTCCAACCCCTTAAGAATTTTATATGTTTCTATAAGATCCCCCCTCAGTCTTCTAAATTCCAGCGAGTATAAGCCTAGTCTATCCAGTCTTTCTTCATATGAAAGTCCTGCCATCCCAGGGATCAATCTGGTGAACCTTCTCTGTACTCCCTCTAAGGCTAGAATGTCTTTCCTCAGATTAGGAGACCAAAACTGTACACAATTCTCCAGGTGCGGTCTCACCAAGGCCCTGTACAACTGCAACAGAACCTCCCTGCTCCTATACTCAAATCCTCTTGCTATGAATGCTAACATACCATTCGCTTTCTTCACTGCCTGCTGCACCTGCACACTTGCTTTCAATGACTGGTGCACCATGACACCCAGGTCACATTGCATCTCCCCTTTTCCTAATTGGCCACCATTCAGGTGGAATGCGCTGCCAGAGGAAGCTATAGAAGTGGGTACATTTACCACCTCCGCTCAATCTGCCTTAACCAACCTGATCTCCCGGTGGCTCAGCTCTTCAACTCCCCCTCCCACTCCCAATCTGACCTTTCTGTCCTGGGCCTCCATTGTCAAATTGGAAGAACTGCATCTCATATTTTGCTTGGGTAGTCCCTCCCCCACCCCCCCTCCCAACCCCTCCCCCCCCTCCCCCAAGGTATGAACATTGACTTCTCTAACTTCAGATAGTTCCTCTGTCCCTCTCTTTGCCCCCCCCCCTTCCCAGTTCTCCCACTAGTCTTCCTGTCTCCTACTACATCCTATCTTTGCCCCGTCCCCTCCCCTGGCATCAGTCTGAAGAAGTGTCTCAACCCAGAGATGTTGCCTGACCCGCTGAGTTACTCCAGCATTTTGTGTCTACCTTCGATTTAAACCAGCATCAGCAGTTTTCTTTCCTTCAAAATTATTAGGTATGTAGGTTAATTGGCTGGGTAAATGTAAAAATTGTCCCTAGTGGGTGTAGGATAGTGTTAATGTACGGGGATCACTGGGCGGCACGGACATGGAGGGCCGAAAAGGCCTGTTTCCGGCTGTATATATATGATATGAAGACATTTGGACGTTATAGGGACAGGAAGAATTATGAAAATGCTGGCAAATGGGACATGCCCAGGATGCCATCATGATCAAAATGGTTCGGGTAGGCCAAAGGACTCATTTTCATGCAGTGTACCTCTATAATTCTTTGTGACAATCACAGTGTCATCACAGAATGATTGCTATAATCCATGGTTAGGTTGCAGTATTATAATGCAATTCACTTTGCCATGGATTCAGAAAATACAGTAGCAGAGAAGTGGATGAATGAAACTTCCTCCTGGTTAATAATTCTTGTAAGAATCATATGATACATCAATGATTATCAGTTCATTGAAAAATTGTTGCTTTCCAAATTAATGTTCATTCTTCATGTCAGCTTAGGAACTGAATGGATTGTCCAAAATGGAAAGAATGAGAAAAGCTGTCAGCTATAACTGGATTAGCAAAAACAGTAAGAGCAAATTATTACCATCAGAAGCAATGAATGTGCAGAGTTTCAAACTGGATCATATTACTAGCAGAGAATGTCAAAGTTTCAATGCTGCAATAATTAACCTAATATCTTGCTCTTACAGTATTTTAAACTGCAAGTCTGCTGTGAACGATGTGTTTTTATATTTTACTTGAAAATGGTTGAAAATGGTTGAGCACTTATATGAAGATTAACAATTTGTTCTCTAACTACAGCAGCCACAGGCACCACCTGTACATACCCAGTTTGGCCATCTATATACTAAAACTCTCGTTTGTTTGTTTGTTTGTTTGTTCCTGAACTACAGCCAAAATGGTACACGATCGCGCGACAATTTTAGGCCCACCTTCCTCACCATCGTCCCTTTGGTCCTAATGGAAGAAGTTTCATTGAAATTGGTGTTATATTTTTAAAGTTATTCACATTTTTAAGTTTAAATCTATCTCCTAGGGAGGGAAGGCGGAGGGAGGGAGAGAAGGGGTGGAGGGAGGGAGGAAGGAGGATAAGGGGGGTTGATGGAGATGGTGTGGGGGGCTGGGGAAGGGGAGGGGAGGCGGAAGGGAGGGGGGGTGGGGGATAGGGGCGGGGAGGGGAGGGGAGGAGGGAGGGGGAGGAAGGAGGGAGGGGAGAGAGTGGAGGAGAGGGGTGGGGGAGGGGGGGAGGAGAGGGTGCTGCACCAATGCAGGAGAGGTTTGGGCCCAACGGGTCCATTTGGTCTAGTTATATTTAAAACAACACTACCATTTCAAAATCAGATCAGAAGTTATAACCTGTAGTCTCAGTGGAGTGAAGACAGAAATGAGGAAAGGGTGAAAAAGGTAGATCAAAATATAATAATTTGAGACAACCAGCTTCCTGGTCCTATCATGATGCTCTTTAGCCTGCTTAGGTCATTTTATTGGTTCCTTTATCTCAGTCTCTAGATCACTGTTTTAAATAGCTCAGTGAACATATGTCAGTGTCTATAGAATGATTAAAAAAAAAGCAGGAGTTTATGTGAAGTACTTTGCTGCCAATGTAACACTGGTCCTGTTGTTTATAAAAAGATGGAAAAGGTTTGTGGAAACTACAGATTACAAGGATAAAGACAAAGAGATCATTTAAAATGCAGCAGAGGGATCTTATGATCACTCGTTTAATCAGTTCTCTGCTTGGCAACTAGGCAAATTGTCAACCTGGCAGGTGGCTCTCAGATAATGCAAGTGACGAAAGGCATGCTAAGAAGGCCAGAAGATATTGTGATGTGGTGGAAGGTAGGAAACGTCTGTAATTGAGAGAAAAACACAAAATGGTGGAAGATAGACCAGCAATTGGATCTGAGAATAAAGAAAACTGCTAAAGGCAGTTATTTTATGGAGCCAGAAACTCACATGCAGCAGATGTGAATGTGAATCTCTGTGAGAATTCGTTAATTCAATGTCCAATCTGTCCTACATAAGATCACTGGTTGCCTTCACTACATATGCATCGTGGAAACTTGAGCCATGTTTAGATATTAACTTCCCATTATAGTCCTGGCCTCCGAAAGCATTTAATACCAGGAAATGTAAATTAATAATGTAAAATGTAAATTTTAAAACATTATTCCCAACACCAAAACATCTTAACTCTTCCTTAACTGTCCATGCTGGGTGGATCAGTGATAATCCTCTATTCATTATTCTAGTCCTTTTATTTTGAACTCTGGAGGCTGCTCAATTACCCATTTCCCACACCGCATGAATTTCCATTCACTCTTTAGCCCAGTGCTCACAAATTTACATCATCTTCTGCTCTGTTAATGACTTAGTTTTAACATTTTTATTGTTTCCAAATAAGACCATAAGACATTGGAGCAGAATTAGGCTATTCGGTTCATTGAGTTTGCTCCGCCATTCAATCATGGCTGATCTATTTTACCCTCTCAATCCCATTCCTCTGCCTTCTCTCCATAATTTTTGGTGCCCTTAAAAATCAGGTTTTCAATGTCTGTTAAAAAAATACCCAATAACTTGGCATCCACCATCGTCTGTGCCAATGAATTCCATAGATTCACCACCCTATGGCTAAAGAAAATCCTCCTTATCTCCATTTTAAAGGTATATCTTATTATTCTGAGGCTGTATGTACACTCTTGTCCCAGATTCTCCCATTACTGGAAATGTCCTCGCCACATCCATATAATCTAGGCTTTTCATTAATCGGTAGGTTTCAATGAAATCCCATCCCATCCCTCTAAACTCCAACAAGTAGAGGCCCAGAACCATTAAACGCTCCTCCAATCACCCCTGAGATCATTCTCGTAAATCTCCTCTGGACCCTCTCCAACAGTACATCCCCCTTCAGATATGGGGCTCAAAACTGCTCACAATATTCTAAATTATGTACCAATTGTTGTGGCCGCAAAAATGCACACTGCAGACAATAGGTGACCAGCACCTGCAAAGCCTCAGCATTTTATCCTTGCTTTTATATTCTAGTCCTCTCAAAATGAATGGTATACTATAATACCTCCGGGGTACTATAATATCTCCGTGGCCTCACCCCCTCCCTTTTTCTGGGACATCTTGCAGAACCCAATACCTCTGATATATCTTTACTCCAACATA
The DNA here is from genome assembly GCF_053455715.1 of Rhinoraja longicauda. Classification (NCBI taxonomy): domain Eukaryota; kingdom Metazoa; phylum Chordata; class Chondrichthyes; order Rajiformes; family Arhynchobatidae; genus Rhinoraja; species Rhinoraja longicauda. The sequence continues at coordinate 61,121,514 of NC_135955.1, read as the reverse complement.
GATGAACTCTTGAGAATCCTCAATTTTAATTGTACCAAATTTGACAGCTCCATCTTCAGTTTCTTGACTTTAAACTATAAACTTGCTTCCCAAGCCCTCTTCACATCTTTACCTTCTTTAAGATCCTCTATTGGGCCAAACACAGACAGGTGGGACTAGCATAGAAAGGGCATGTTGGTCGGCATAGGCAAGTTGAGTCAAAGAGTCCGTTTCCACATTGCATGACTTTATGATTCCATGATTCTACCACTTGATAAATCTTTTCTTCATCTATTCTACTATCTGCTCAATGTCAAATCTGGCTCAATAATGCTCCATGGGACTTCTTACTATTAAATATAAAAGCAAATTGATGCCACTGAGAGAAATCAATCTCAAACTGTGCATTTTTGTCGATAGAGACAAAGCTTCAAGAGTCCTTCCTTGCCTCACATGACCCATGTTTTTCCCAATTACGAGGTTAGTGCCAACTTCCCTCTATAGCACCCTCAGCTGTATCATTTGATTCTGTAAATGTTTCAAGGGACAATATTATTTTTCATCAATTACTTATTGAAAATATTTTCTCCTTTGATTTAGCCTTCAAAATCTTTAAATGGCATCCCCCTGCAGCAGGTGGAAAAGACCTTGGAAAGTACAGATCAATTTTGGATAATCTTTGAATAATGTTCTGTTCGATCTGTTACTGAAGACAGACACAGCAAAGAAAGGGAGGAATGGCCAATTGAAGAATTAACTGTTATCATATCATATATATATACAGCCGGAAACAGGCCTTTTCGGCCCTCCAAGTCCGTGCCGCCCAGCGATCCCCGCACATTAACACTATCCTACACCCACTAGGGACAATTTTTTTAAACATTTTACCCAGCCAATTAACCTACATACCTGTACGTCTTTGGAGTGTGGGAGGAAACCGAAGATCTCGGAGAAAACCCACGCAGGTCACGGGGAGAACGTACAAACTCCTTACAGTGCAGCACCCGTAGTCAAGATCGAACCTGAGTCTCCGGCGCTGCATTCGCTGTAAAGCAGCAACTCTACCGCTGCGCTACTGTTAGAGTTAAATGATAGGTGAAAATGGAAAAGATTTATATCAACTGTCTTGTACGGCTATGTCTGAGTTCTCCAACTACTTATTTCCTTTCGGTGAATATCGCATTTAGGTTCTTGCAGACAATCATTTGGTGACAGACTGGCTGAATAGCAAAGGAAGCACCTGGTATTCACATATCCACTTTAGTTCTCCAAATCCTACCTTGGCTTCAATCCAATCAGATTTTTAGCTTTGTAGTACATATTTGGGGAAACAGATATTCTTACCAGTGGATTGAATCTTGCTGAGAATATCTTTCCATGTTTTTGAAATGTTACCATCTTTGGTGTTTTCTACTTCCAAATCTGGTTGTTTCAAGGCCTAGAAAACGTAAGACAACATTAAAGGTGCACTATCTGGTTATTTTACATCCTTCCAAGACCTCAGGTGGTTCTGAATTGGCATACTTTCATATACTTTTTCTTACTGTGTGACATGCTAACCCAGAATTTTCAGACATAATTGTTTCACAATTCACTTCTATTCATCTGTGTTGTACTTTGTTCTTCCAAAATGATTCATCAGGACTTACTTGAACAGTCAAAGGCTTTATTTTCATTACATCAATTTAGTTTAGTTTAGTTTAGTTTAGTTTAGTTTAGTTTATTTTAGTTTAGAGATACAGAGCAAAAACAGGCCCTCCGACCCACCGAGTCCGCACCAACCAGCGATCCCCGCATATTAACACTATCCAAGGGACATTTTTTACATTTACCAAGCCAATTAACCTACATCTCTCCCGAGATGCTGCCTGACCTGCTGAGTTACTCCAGCATTTTGTGAATAAATCGATTTGTACCAGCATCTGCAGTTATTTTCTTTAACCGACAAACCTGTTTGTCTTTGGAGTATGGGAGGAAACCGAAGATCTCAGAGAAAACGCACTTGGTCATGGGGAGAACATACAAACTCCGTACAAACAGCACCCGTAGTCGGGATCAAACCCGGGTCTCCAGCACTGCAAGCACTGGAAGGAAACAACTCCCCCACTGCGCCACCGTGCCGCCCATCAATTCCACCCAAGTATTATTATTTTAGCATTTAACAGTCACTCTTTTCAAACAAAATCTTGTTAGCAAGCAGGCATCCTGGTAGATTTATTCCCACCATCGAGAATATCCATGCTAAATATTACGTTGCTCTCATTCCATACTGTTGGGTAATTTTCTCTGTAAATGTAATCTCAGTTTTCTGGAACGCTTTCTCCATTTTTCCATTACCTAATTATGTTTCAATTTTCTGCTGAGATTTAAGGAATAATAGCTGGTTAATGTGTGCCCCCAAAATACTATTTATTCTTTTGCGCTTTTTGGGATATTAATATTAATAAATGCAGTTACCTTTTACTAACCACTGAGATATTTGTCAATTCATATCTTGCCAATAATGACTAGCTCAGCTCTTTTCTAAATTCACAGTGAAGCCCTCAATTACTCAGTCATTTCATTCTGCTGATGGCAAGTAGGCAGAACATGAAGCATCTCAGTAGGTTAAAACTGGTCAATCACTGGGCAATAGTAATATCAGTTGCTAATAAATCATGAATACATATAATTTGCTAACTATAAATGTATCACTTATTTCAGATTGGTTCACATTATCGAGGCTATGGCCCATGCAACAGGAATCCATCAAATCACCTCACCTTATTCTTATAAACCAGGGAAGTAAATGTAAGCTGGAAAACATCAAAAGATTGTAATAATAAATCAACATTAGTCTGCAAAAGTCCTCATTGTACATGTAGAATGAGTTCCCACTGCCTCAGGCTAGCTGACAGGATTTAAAATCTGAGTCTTAATGTGATACTTCTTCAATAACCACAGCTGTTTGTTTTAGTTTCTGATCCTGACATGAATACACGGTTGGGAACTTATGATTCAGGTTAGTTTATTTTATTTTATTTATTGTCACGTGTAACAAGGTACAGTGAAAAACTTTTGTTGCATGCTAACCAGTCGGCAGCAAGACGATACATGATTACAATCGATCCATTTACAGTGTATAGATACATGATAAAGGGAATAACGATTAGTGCAAAGTAAAACCAACAAAGTCCAATCAAGCATAGTCCAAGGGTCACCACAGATGACTGATAATTCCAGGCTAGTTTAACCATTCTAATCAAAACATTTTATCAACTCCACATTTATAGTGAACCTTTATTTATTCTTCAGCTAAAATATGAAGTACTGAGACAGTTAGACAGTTAGACAGAGAAATAATAGGTGATAATACCTTTAAGTTAAGTCTCCATGAGGCCTTCAGCTGTACCCAATTTTCTGATTGCGTGCAAAAATCTTGATGTTGGATGATGCATTGCTACCTAACACTTAGGTGCATGTGGTTGCTAAGCATGATGATATCATAACAGTTAATTGTCTGTCACTGTGATGTTATGTGCAGATAATCATAAAGTAGAAAGCAGAAACAAATTAAAGTAAATATTTTGATTGACATCAGCATACTTGGGCATCGTTCAGCTTCCTTCTAATTGTATGATTTCTTGGAATCAGGATTCATTTACTTCCATGGAAATCAAGTACTCAGAAATCCATCAGTGAACATCAAAAGAATACTGGGTTTTTTTCAAACTGGGTAAGGTGGATTGAATGAACTTAAATAGAAAAATATTAAAGCACTGGGGAAACATGGGCCTCACTGTATCCTGAAATGTGTCGTAGAATGCCAATGTGTTCGTCTGAAATTCCTTCCTCTGTGATTTAATCAGAAGCCTAAATCTATGTAACCATGCACACATTTAAATAAACATTAATACCATTAAAGAGAGGGAAGATATGTCACGTAATGCCTGACAAGTTGTGATAGTATTCATTGCTCAGCTGAAATATAGAAAAGCCAGCTCTTGTTGTTGGGGACCACCTGTGAAGGTCTGAGGCCACATCAACGTATATGTACCTATTGTCTGCCGTTTGCATCTTTACAGCAACAACAATTAGTACACCATGGTTCAAGAGGTACCAAAATGCTTCACCGCGACATTTTCAAACAGCAATTGACACTGAATCACCTAGAAAAGATGCAAAAGTGCTGGAGGAATTCTGCGTGTCAGGCAGCATCTGGGGAGAGAATGGACAGGCAATGCTTTGGGTTGGAACCCTTCTTTAGACTGATTGGAGTAGGGAGGAGTTGGAAAAGGGAGGATTTTGCCAGGAATCAAGGGACTAGATATAGGAAGTTATAGGGAGAGTTTGGGCAGAGTAGCTCTTTATTCCTTGAAGCAAAGGAGACCAAGGGGGATCTTATAGAGGTGCGTGAAGTCATAAAAGACATAGAAAGGGTGAATGCACGTTCTTTTTCCCAGGGTACAGGAATCAAGAACTAGAGGGCATAGGTTTAATGTGAGAGGAGAAAGATTGAATATGAAATATCATGCCGAGGTTTTTGACATGCGGTTTGACTAGGCAGGATAGACTTCCAAGACTGCCAAGAGGGTGGTGGGCATATGGAAGTGATTGAGGCACTGAATGTTACAATAACAACATTTAAAATACATTTGGACAAGTACATAGAAAGGAAATGTTTAAAGGAATATCGGTCGAACACAGACAAATGGGATTAGCATTGATGGGCATCCTGGTCGGCATGAATGCATTAGGCCTGTTGAATGCTGTATGACTCCATGACTCCATGATTCAATGCCTGGAACAAACATTACTTCCCTTCTTTCAGTGACCCGGTGTGTGGTCCAGATCACAAACAATGATGGATAACAGAATTCCTAAATTCTGTTCTAAATATTGAGAGGGGATCTTAAATATTAAGGGATTGCATTTTCAATATAAAGTAATAAAATTAATCCACAAAGTTGACTCAATGATGTAGAGAAACAATATTCTAATATTTTATCCTGAAGCATCAACTTAACTAAATCTGAATTGAAGTGAACTGAATTTAAACAGAGATAAAACAAGGTGAACTGAAGACAGCAAAGTCATAAGGTCCAAAGGTCATAAGGTCAGAAGATCATAAGGTCAGAAGGGATTGGAGTAGAATTAGGACATTCGGTCCATCAAGTCTACTGCGCCATTCAATTATGGCTGATCTATCTCTCCCTCCTAACCCCATTCTCCTGCCTTCTCCCCATAACCTCTGACACCTATACTAATCAAGAATCTATCTATCTATTTCTGCCTTAAATCTCAAGTAATATCAATGAAGAGCAAAATATCAAATCATATAAAAGGTTAAGGCGAGGTGAAAATATATAAAAGAGACTTTGGTAACAACTGAAATAAAACATAGATTATAAAACTATAATCTATTAAGAAGCCAATTATGAAGGTGGTATTGAAAGTTTTCACCAAAGATGAAAAAAACTGATACATAGAACAAAATTAAGCTTGCATAGTGTCTACATTTTTTACATGTATCAGGAAATGTGACATCAAATTTAAATCTTCATTCTCTGGTTATGGCCATTGCCGGCACTTATTGCCCTTGAGAAAATAACACAACTGATTAGTTTACATTTGGGACAAGAGGGAGATTTCCGTCCATAAAGGACATTAATGAAACAGCTGGATTCTTACAAGAACAATTAGCTTCATTTGCTGATTTAAACAAAAAAAATCAAATTTAAATTCTCAAATTGCCATGGTGGGATTTGAACTCACATTTGCTGGATTAACATAACCACCTCACCAGGAGTTTACTTAAGAATTCTCAGAATAACCTGAGGTTCTTGTGAGCCTGTGTCTCTGTATCATTCTCACTAATTATAGATTTTTCTTTCTACACTCATTATTGATTTAGATACATTTATTTCACATTACGAGAAGATTTCAGCAATCACTAGCCAAGCTCACAGGGACTCTTGATCCCACTAAACCCAAACAATTTATTTACTGATTGGTGCCAACTGCAACCCCTCAAATTCCCTACACTCCTCTCCAAAATGAGAGTCTTTCTCATCCAAGAATCCTGCAATTCAGGTCGCAGCAACAGCCTTACATCCAATCTCCATTGCATTCTCTGTTGTGGTGGAGCATATAGGAGAAAGGCCTTTCCTCTTCCAAGGTTGAATTAGTAGTGTAGAATGCATTGAGCCTCAGGTAAAACTGACTGTTGCTACCACTGGGTCTCTGAACAAACCAGTTTAGTTTAGTGTAGAGATTCAACATGGAAACACCTTTGCCCACTGAGTCCGCGCTGACCAATGCACTAGTTCTATCCTACACTTTAGAAACATTTTTTATAGAAGCCAGTTAACCTACAACCTTCACGTTTTTGGAATGTAGGAGAAAACCGGAGCACCCAGAGAAGACCCACGCTGTCACAGGGAGAACATACAACTTCAGTACAGATAACACCCTTAGTCAGGATCAAAATGTGAAGATGGTTGTTTATAAAGTACTTTATTATTATCGAACTCCTTCCATCGGGCAGACGATACAAGGCCCGCACCTCCAGACTCAGGAACAGCTTCATCCCCAGGGCCATAGCTGCTATGAACCGGTCCTGCTGAGCCGAATGGCCACAACGCATAGATCAACTTGCACTTTACCCTGTCCAAAACTGTTACAACTGTTTCGTTTCGTTGGGTTGCTACTGTCTAAATTACCTAAATTATTGCATCGTATGGGAGGCGCATTCCCAATCTCGTTGTACCCCTGGGTACAATGACAATAAAGATATATTGTATTGTATTGTATTGTAATGCTTTATATCAACAGTTTAAATCTTGAAACAGAATGAAGTGCAGCAGCTCACAGGTTAAAAGCACACTGAAGTCATCAAGTATTAATGCCAAATAGAGAATCAATAACCGGAGCTCAAAATGAAACAAAAATAGTTTCATCATTGTCAGTAATATTTCCAGCAGTCTCATATCATCAAAATGTACAGCTGGCATTAGATCAGTTGGTTGGTGTTATTCAGTTAAAGAGTTAAAACGTTTTCTAGCACCAGAAATAATATGGAAAGGAGTTATGGAGATATTAATTTGATTTAACGTTACGATCATTTGAAGCACCAGTGTGTGTTGCCCCAATTACTGTAGCTCTCTGAACATTACACGTGATGAAGACCAGCAAAAAAAGAGCAATGAGGTTTCTGTCTTCCTGCCCTCACAGGACTGACATTTTGCTGTAAAGACTGTCAAAAACGGACATTTTGCTCTCAAAGAAGAGGAGAGTTTGGGACAGAGGGAGTTGGGAGGAGTGTGGGGAGAGTGGGTAGTCTCAGGGTGTCTGTCTGCTTGATATAAATAAATAGGCTAGTTATTTGGTTCCATGCAATCACAGCTCTGGCTCGGAACAAAAAGTAAGACCCAAGGAGTCCAAGGTGCTTGAGTTAGTTAAACATGTATTGATTCATTATTATTTCAGTTTGTTCAGTTTCTATCTAAAATTGAAAAGATACAAGTTAAATCCATTGTGAGTCAAAGCATAAATTTACACGTTCTCAGATCAAAGATAGATACTTCTAAGCAAGAAGAGCCCAAGGCTTGTTAAATGATCCTGAGCATCTGTTTCCCATTGAGAGAAGCAATGAGTTTAATAATTTTGCAACAACAAATTTACTTCTCAGGAATTCACTGGCTCGAAATTATTTTCAAATCCCTCAAAGTGGTCCAAGATCTCTGTAAACCCAAAACAGAGATGTGGTGGAGGGGCAAAGAGTACTTGATGAACTTAACCTCATGAAACTACAAACAGCATTTTTGTTTTCTCTCTGCAGAAAGTCCTTGCGTCAAATGATTTGTTGTTAGATATGGTGACAATCCAAGTTTCTAGTCTTAAATCTCTCCTTAAAAATAGGCTTTCACTTTGTGATGTCTTTACCTTCCTTCTATGGAAAAAGCAAAGTTTTCTACGTCCAGTGGAATATTTCTAAAGTGTGGTTGCTGTCGCAAATGGGAAACTTAGCAGGTGTTGTTCGCTACAACCTGTCCCACACTTGACCAGACAATCCATTTTAATAATATTAGAAGTCTCTGGATGGATAATTTCCTATCTTTCAGTGCCATGAGATCTTTCATATCAACTCAAGCCAACAGACAGGCCATTGTTTAGAGAAAGGAACTGCAGATGCTGGTTTATACTGAAGCTAGACGCAAAGTGCTGGAGTAACTCAGCGGGTAGGCAGCATCTCTGGAGAAAAAGAATTGGTTATATTTCGGGTCGGGACCCTCCTGAATTTGAAGAAGGGTTCCAACCCGAAATGTCCCCCATCCTTTTTCTCCAGAGATGCTGCTTGACCCGGTGAGTTAGTGCTGCACTTTGTGGCTATCTTCAGGACATTGTGAAGTTTCATTTGAAACTTGTGCACTTCTGAGGGCACAGCTCTCCTTCAGGTTAGTTTAGTTTAGTTTTGTTTAGAGATATAGAATGGAAACAGGCCCTTTGTCCCACTAAATCTATGCCGACCATCTCACCGGTTTTATTATATCCCGCTTTCCCACTCTCTACATACTAGGGGGCAGTTTATAGAGGCCAATTAACCTGAATATCTGCCCATCTTTGGGATGTGGGAGGAAACCAGAGCACCCTGTGGAAACCTATGGGAGCACGTATAAACTCCTCACAGACGGCACCTGAGGTCAGGATCGAACCTGGGTCTCTGGCACTGTGAGGTAGCAACTGTTCAAGCTGTGGCACTTCAGTCCGGCTCTGGAGTATCTGCCTAAATATTTGTGCTCCACTTTAAATATCACAACTTTCTGGTTCAGAGGCATAAATGTACAAAAAGAGCCACTACTGACTCTTGGTAAAAGTATAGCAAGGCATTCTCTCCCGAAATTCTTGAATGCAGAATCATGTTTATCCTCTGAAAATGGGGAGAGATTCCTTAGTAAACAACAGCAATAAGTTCATCTCTCTCAGCATTGTTGGCCAGAAAATATTCGCAAATACTCTCAGCGTCAATGCATTTTCTTGGGGAATTTTCATGATCTGAATCATCATGAATCTGAATTGATTTCCCCCCTTCCCTACAGATGTTACCTGGCCTGATTTCCACCCTTTCTGTTTTTATTTTGGATTTCCTGCGTACACACTGGTTTACAAATATCATGGCTGGAAATTAAGATTCAATTCATTTATTGCCGATAAGGTACAGATAATGCACAGTCAAAGAGCATTTAAGTGACATACCTCTTTCCATATGTAACCTTTGTTTCCAGGATGATCATGAGATCCAAGGATATTATGGACCGTGTTGCAAGAGTCTTCCTCCCTGATGATGAAAATATTTTTAATTGTTGGAATTATTCACAAAGAAAATATCAGCTTTGTCAAATGAATTACTGGAGATAATTCACATTACTGGAAATCTGAATTAAAAGCAAGAAAAGCTGGGCATACGCAGTGCAACTCAGGATTATCTGAATTTGAAAGGATTTGGCCTGATACCCTTCATCAGAACTGAAAAAGGCGATGACAATTTCATTAAAGAATAAATCAAAACAAGGACCAGAGAACATCAGACTAAGACCAGGCATCTTGAAATAGTAGATTACAAATAAAGGATTTATCTTCCCGCAAAAAAAAATCAATCCTCTTTTCCATATTGAAAGATAGAAAATGTGAGAATAGGTCTTATCACAGACAAGGAAAAGGTTCTGTGTGGGAAATGACGATGACTATGAATTTCTGGACTTTGGAATTCTAAGTATTGTTTCTCGCTGTATATTTGAAGCAAAAAAGATGAAGCTTATAGGAGATATGTATTCCAGGAGATATTCCAATTTTTCCAGAAGGGTAACTGTTCAAGGGAATATTCAAACCTGACAATAAATGGAACATGCCCTCTTAGTGCTTCCAGGCAAAGTAGGAACACTATTGATTGTTTTTTTCTATTTCATTTTATATTATACTAGAACAAATGGACCCGTTGGGTCCAAACTTCTCCTGCATTGGTGCAGCACCTTCTCCTCTCCCCTCCCCCTCCCCTCTCCCCCCCTCCCCCCTCCCTCCCTCCCTCCCTTCCCTTCCCCTCCCCCCCACTCCATCCCCCTCAACCCCCCTTATCCCTCCCTCCCCCTCCCTCCCTAGGAGATAGATTTAAACTTTAAAATGTGAATAACTTTAAAAATATAACACCGATTTCAATTAAACTTCTTCCATTAGCACCAAAGGGACGATGGTGAGTAAGGTGGGCCCACAATTGTCGCGCTATCGTGTACCGATTTGGCTGTAGTTCAGGAACAAACAAACAAACAAGAGTTTTAGAATATAGATAACATTACTTGAGACTTGATGGTACTATATTCTGATTTGTGTAATATAATGGAATGGAATAACTGATTCACACTTTTATTTATGAAATACAATGGGACTGAAACTCATATTTGGAAGAAGTGCAAAAGAAGCCTTAATAAATGAGCACCCATTTATCTTTGATCTTTTGAGAATGATAGGTGTTGTTCTGCTGAAATTGAAGAATTTTGATGAAATGGATAGAGATACTCCAGTAGCGGAGAAGAGTATAATGAGCAGCTGTCTGCGTAGGACAGTTGTCAAGAAATCCAGCAGAAATTGGTTTACCCGAAGAGTACTGGGAATGTGGAACTCTCAACGAGACAAAGTGGATGAACTGAATGCCTGTGATGCATGTAAAGAGAAGGGACTGGGCATGAAAACAGGGGAAAAGAGAATAAGAGGTTTATAAGATCATAAGTCATAGGAGCAGTATAAGGCCATTCGACCCAATGATTCTGCTCTGCCATTCGATCATGGCTGATCTATTTATTCTTCCCTCTCAATCCCATTCTCCTGCCTTCTTCCTGAAACCCTTCATAGTTATGTTGATAGATTTAGCTAAGGAATATCAAAGAATGCTTATGCAGAACATAAAGGTTGCCTGGTCCAACTAGTCTATTTCTGTGGCATTCATCCTATGTAATCCAATTTCCTTTTCCTTATCATGATATTTACCACAAGTGTTGGCTGATTTTCATAGAGAGTTATTTCTTTATTAATTTCTCTACTAATTGGTGACATTTATGACATCACAATAAGCAAAGATACAATGGTTTGATGTTACAATGGAGTTTAACATGTACAAAGGTTAGCAGATATTACTATTCTGGGCAGATCACTTATTTCAGATCTGGAACCATTACAGTGAACCATAGAAATTCAAATCCTACCTGATTAAGATTTGATTAAATATCCATAGTCTATATATTAGTACTAATAAATGTAAAAATTAAAATAAATGTATATTCTTACATTTAATTACCTAACTAATAATGAAAAAGTTCCCACGATTACCTGTGAATAATGAATTTGCTTTACATTAGCATTTTGAATTCCGTTTTACTACCGTCTCCATTAGGAACACCACAACATTGCCGTTCCATGAAACAAAATATAATACTTGAATGAATCATGCCATTCTGCATGACATTGATCAGAAACCACTTGCACTGTTAAGGATAGAATTATTCACAGCATTTGTCTTCCCCAGAATTGTGGAACGAGAAAACAGTTTTATATGAGATATTGTTTTCAAGCTGATCATTACTTTTGTGAATGGTTATGCTCTAAAGTTGTCTGTCATCTGCAGTAAAGGTTTCCAATTGCAGGCAACATTCGTTTATTCCTGTGGATATAGATTGCTCTTTACTAATCAAAAGATGCCATTTATAAAACACATTTGACTGATCAATGATCACTGGGGCGCATGTATCGCTGGGCTCTGGATATCTCTCTACGACTCCTATAAATAAACACTTAAGGAACCACAGGAGCCACCTATTGTGTCCATCCTTTACACAGACTAAATATAATTTATTGCGCTATTTTATTTCTTGTCCACTTTACTATCTGCAGATAAGTTTTGTCCTCCTGACTTGCAAAAACCATTAAGCAAAATTTCAATATTTTACTTTGCTCTCAGCTCTCCAGTAATTAATTACTTCCACTGTCTCTCAAGTCTCCTATCACACAGCCTTCGTTGTGAAGGCAAGATACCTCACGGACGATATTATTATTTTATGCTCTATTAATTCATGCCAATATATCATTATAAATTACTTATGTTTTACAGTTTGGCTCCCATTTGAAATTACTTATTTATCCTACAATGTTTCATGTCCAGGCTACAATAATAAAAGTAGATCAATTATTAAAGGCAATTAAAGATGAATCCATCTTCCCTAAATCTTTCCATAAAATATTATGAACATATATAAATTAATGGCAGGGAAAGATAATCAGTTTGATCAACCCATCCTGTGCAATTACAGTATGTAGCAAATTAACATTATATACAGTATAATAATAAGCATTCCTGATTGCCTGATGAAATGATAAGATGGTATATAAATACAATTTATTGATAGTTTATCATCCAAACTCTAAACATAGGCCCATGACCTTCTCAAAGAAACAGACCTGCCTTTTCTTTATATTTGAGATTTTTCTGATATTAGTTCATTCTCAGTTTATTTCCATTTTAATTTAATTCTTGTTTGTTGCCTTTTTCTTTAAAATATTCAGCTTGAGTTTATTTCGGAGAAGGAAATCACTGAAGGCAATTGAGCTCCTAAAACAAACTTCAGCCCGAGTGACTAAAATTGAGAAAAATAGTATGAATGTAATATAAGGTATTAGAGAAGGTGTGAATGAAATTGGTCATTGAAGTGCAGCCACTCTAATGCAGTGCACTATCAGTGCATACAAGTTACAGCAACATAACCAAGGACGAGTCGTACCCTGGCAAATGCCTCTTCTTCCCTCTCCCATCGGGCAAAAGGTATAGAAGTGTGAAAATGCACTCCTCCAGGTTCAGGCATAGTTTCTTCCCAACTGTTATCAGACAACTGAACCATTCTTCCACAACTAGAGAGCAGTCCTGAACTATTATCCACCTCATTTGGAGAACCTCGGACTATCTTTGATCGGATTATACTGGCTTTATCTTGCACTAAACGTTATTCCCTTATCATATATCTGTACACTGTGAATGGCTTGATTGTAATCAAGTATTATCTTTCCGCTGACTTGTTAGCGCACAACAAAACCTTTTCACTGTACCTCGATACACGTGACAATAAACTAAACTAAACAGAACTAAACTAAAATACAATTAGCAGCAGCATCCATTTTACAGAGACTGAAGAAATGCAATTGCTGCAATTGTGTGAAATGAATGGAGGCATGTCAAGGTCCTCAGAGATCAGCTGTGACAACCTTTGCACATTTGCTATAATGCCACCTTGCATGCCAACTGGCACAGCTATGTCACCATGTGTAAAAACAACACTAAACCAGCTTGTAGCCACACTGGAAGACATCCAGTCTTGTTGCACACTGGAAGGAAGTTGCCAACCTTTGCCATGAAAATATCCTTAACAACAACAGTCAAATCAATACACTGCTCAACATTTTGGTCACTGTTAGTTGTGCAATAGTAGGCTGCCTCCTCTTTCAGGATCTACTGAGAATACCAGCGGATCGCGGTTTCAGGGGGAGCCCAGAGCCGGTACCCCGTGGCCGAACGGAAGATCCGATGGATCACGGCCTGCAGGAGGAAGTCACCACGATCAGAACAACCCATTGAACCAGCCTTTAGTCATTGTGAGCAACTTTTTAAAATTCTATATCTTCATAAGATATGTCTTCATAAGATATACCGCGGCACGGTAGCGCAGCGGTAGAGTTGCTGCTTTACAGCGAATGCAGCGCCGGAGACTCAGGTTCGATCCTGACTACGGGTGCTGCACTGTAAGCAGTTTGTACGTTCTCCCCGTGACCTGCGTGGGTTTTCTCCGAGATCTTCGGTTTCCTCCCACACTCCAAAGACGTACAGGTATGTAGGTTAATTTGACTGGGTAAATGTTTAAAAAAATTGTCCCTAGTGTGTGTAGGATAGTGTTAATGTACGGGGATCGATGGGCGGCGCGGACTTGGTGGGCCGAAAAGGCCTGTTTCTGTGCTGTATATATATATGATATATGATATGTGATAGGAGCAGAATTAGGCCATTTGGCCCATCAGGTCTACTCGCCATTCAATCATGGTTGTTCTATCTCACCCTCCTGACCCCATTCTCCTGCCTTCTCCCCATAACCCTTGATGTTCTTTGAAAAGGCCAAGGAAAGAGTCATAGAGTGATAGTGTGGAAACAGGCCCTTCGACCGAACTCGTCCATACCAGTCAACATGTCCCAGCTACACTAGTCCCACCTGCCCATGTTTGGTCCATATCGTTCCAAACCTGTCCTATCAATGTACCAGTCTAACTGTTTCTTAAATGTTGGGATAGTCTCAGCCTCAACTCCCTCCTCTGGTAGCTTGTTCCATACACCCACAACCTTTGTGTGAAAGAGTTACCTCTCAGATTCCTATTAAATCAATTCCCCTTCACATTAAACCTATGTCCTCTGGTCCTCGATTCACCTACTCTGGGCAAGAGACTTTGTGCATCTACCCGATCTATTCCTCTCATGATTTTATACACCTCAATAAGAACACCCCTCACCCTCCTGCACTCCAAGGAATAGAGTCCCAGCCTACTCAACCTATAGCTCAGACCTTCTAGTCCTGGCAACATCCTTGTAAATCTTCTCTGGTCCCTTTCCAGCTTGACAACATCTTTCCTATAATATGGTGCCCAGAACTGAACACAATACTCTAAATGCGGCCTCACCAACATCTTATACAACTGCAACATGACCTCACAACTTCTATACTCAATACTCCGACTGATGAAGGCCAATGTGCCAAATGGCTTTTTGACCACCTGATCTACCTGCAAATCCACCTCATGTGCCTAAGTTTCATTCTTCTGCCCATACTCATTCTTACATTAGAATGCGCAAGCTACATAATACTGTAGTTATTACCTTATGATAGATATGTTTTGTAATGTCACCTATTCCTTTTCTCCAGAGATGCTGTCTGACCTGTTGAGTTATTCCAGCTTTATGTGTCTGGTTTAGGTTTAAAGCTGCATCTGCAGCAGTATATTACCTTACCTATTACCTTATGATATTACTTTAATATATACACTATGTTTGAGTGTGTGTTAGAGCACGTTGCCAAATTTCCTTTTGGAAATTTAACATCCCAGTTTAGAAGTATTTTTGTCAACCTCTCCCACATTCCTGCCATTCTCCACTAATTCTAAAACCTGAAGAATATTCATTTGTTTTTTTATAAATTCACCCCATTCTAAATGGATGGTGTAAGAAAATAACTTCAGAAGCTGTTACAAATCGAAGGTATTTATTCACAAAATGCTGGAGTAACTCAGCAGGTCAGGCAGCATCTCAGGAGAGAAGGAATGGGTGACGTTTCGGGTCGAGACCCTTCTTCAGACTGATGTCAGGGGGGCGGGATAAAGGAAGGATATAAGTGGAGACAGGAAGACAGTGGGAGATCTGGGAAGGGGGAGGGGAAGAGAGGGACAGAGGAACTATCTAAAGTTGGAGAAGTCAATGTTCATACCACTGGGCTGCAAGCTGCTCAGGCGAAATATGAGGTGCTGTTCCTCCAATTTCCGGTGGGCCTCACTATGGCACTGTAGGAGGCCCATGACAGACAGGTCAGACTGGGAATGGGAGGGGGAGTTGAAGTGCTCAGCCACCGGGAGATCAGATTGGTTAAATGGATTTCGTCTAAATGGATCTCTTCTGCCTAAGTTATTTGTCTCTCAGTTTGCAAAAATTAAGCAGAGAGACTGCTTCTCCTGTAAGCAGCATTAAAAGAAATTCCCTGCATCTACGCCACCAAAATGTACAGATACTTACAAAATCATGTATATCCTAACTCTCGGGAACTTGAGCAAAGAGCCTCGAGCCACTCACACTCTGCTCAGTGGGGCTGCATGGAACGCAGCGGTATCACAACTCCAGTGATCAAGGTTTTATACTGCCCTCCCGTAACTGTGTGTGGAGCTTGCACGTTCTTCCTATGACCAAATGGGTTTCTCCACATCCCAAAGACCTGCAGGTGATTAGGTGAAATAGCCACTGTAAATTATCACTTGTAAAGTTTGCTAGAATCAGTGGGGAGTTGATAAACATGTAAGAAAGTGTATAGGTTGCAAAGTACTAAATGATGGAATGGGGTTCAGAGGATTGCTCTGATTCTGGCAAAGACTTGATCAGCTGGATTGCCTCCTATATCGGAAGAAAAGATTACAATAAAGAATCGTATATCAATTTCAATATTTAAGATTTTTAAAATTTAATAATAGAAGAATGCTTGATCATTAAATTTTCCTCTCTGTAAAATAGTATGCACATTATAATAAATGGGAAGCATACCTATAATTGACCACAATTTCAACTAGGTAATGTTCCATTATTGTATTTTGGTTTAAGATTTTTGAATCTTATTTGAACACAGGTAGATCAAAATTAAAAATGTATCCTATCTTCACATAGTCATATCTCATTTTGTTCTTTTAGTTTCATAGATATGCTACAAACTGTAACTTTTATACTAATCTATATTTAAATATCGGATAATGTTCTTTCCAGAGAAGGAATAAAAGATCATTTCTTGGTTTTTAAATTTTAGTACAAATATCCTTGCGTCTTGTAATGTCTGTATTGAAGGAATTTTGCATTCGAAATTTCAGTGTAGAATTATTGAGTGATACACTGGGAAACATTTTAGATCAATTTCCATATTGATAGTATGAAATTATAGCTCTTTTGCAAGGATAATCATTTCTAAACAATTAGTCTGATATGATAGTGATAGACCTCCTAAATTAACTTGAAATTTTACTGTTCCTTTTTGTCACCGTGATGTCTTATATTTTGTATTTAGATTCAATCAACATTGCTTTATTTAGGTTTCCTACCAGTTTTAGGACCCTTCTTTTCTGTCCATTCACCAAATTCAAATATTTTTCTCAGGGTGACTATGTTTCAATGCATACGTATTTGTCTTGGCAACATCCTATATCATACAAGGAACAAAATATTTATTCATATTTCATTTTCATATCATAAAATCTTTCACTTCAGAAATTTTCTCAAATGTGAACTCAAATGTAGAGTATTTTCACCACTTCCATCCATTCCATTGCTCCATTTAACTATTTTTTGGGGGTGGGGGATAGTTATTTCCTTTCATTGTTGTGATATGCTTCTTCACTCTCATTGGTAAATTGGATCATAGGTAATATGCTGTGGGAAATTAAAACTGAGGTGAGAAGAACATTTTTCACCCAGTGTTGTGAATTTGTGGAATTCTCTGCCATAGGAGGCAGTGGGGGCCAATACACTGGATGAATTTAAGAGAGTTAGATAGAGCTCAAGGGGCTAGTGGAATCAAGGGATATGGGGAGAAGGCAGGCACAGGTTACTGATTGTGGATGATCAGCCATGATCACAATGAATGGTGGTGCTGGCTCGAAGGGCCAAATGGCCTCCTCCTGCACCTATTTTCTATGTTTCTATGTAAATAGTGATTTGAACTTCCTAATAGTTTTGTGTGAAGGATTATTTCACAGTACCGGTGTATAATCTATATACTAAAACTCTTGTTTGTTTGTTTGTTTATTCCTGAACTACAGCCAAAACGATACACGATAGAGCGCCAATTTTAGACCCACCTTACTCACCGTCGTCCATTTGGTGCTAATGGAAGATATTTCATTGAAATCAGTGTTATATTTTTTAAGTTATTCACATTTTAAAGTTTAAATCTATCTCCTGAGAGAGGGGGAGGGAGGGAGGGAGGGAGGGGGGAGGGAGGGAGAGGGGAGGAGGGAGGATAAGGGGGGTTGAGGGGGATGGAATGGGGGGAAAGGGGGAGGGAAGGGGAGGGGGGGAGGGGAGGAGGGGGAGAAGGAGGGGAGGGGGAGGGGGAGGGGTGGAGGGGGAGGGGGAGCGGGGAGGGGGGCAGGGGGAGGGGAGGGGAGGGGAGGGGAGGGGAGGGGAGGGGAGGGGAGGGGAGGGGAGGGGAGGGGAGGGGAGGGGAGGGGAGGGGAGGGGAGGGGAGGGGAGGGGAGGGGAGGGGAGGGGAGGGGAGGGGAGGGGAGGGGAGGGGGGAGTGGGGGTGGAGAGGGTGCTGCACCAATGCAGGAGAGGTTTGGGCCCAATGGGTCTACTTGGTCTAGTTTATAAAGTTCAACATGGATGACATATCTTTCCTCCAGTTCGACATTTATGATTTAAATGTTTAGTTCTGAGTAAACCATGAACATTTTAATTTAGATCCTGAAAACATTTGTCAATGGCATTTAAAAGCAATAGTGATTTCAATATTTCAAAATGTTGTGTATAACTTTCTGAAATAGTTGGTTCACTTATATCTGTAACATCAACGTGTTCATTTTAATAGTGTCTACAAATTATTATCAGATAACTGTTACTTTGTAACAAAGGATTAAATGAAATTATGTGCTACAATACGCAGCATAAATTTGATTAAGTAATTATATAGCACCTTCAAATTGCCAGCAGAAAATAGTATCAATTTAAGCAGAAAGTAGTCTAAAAAATGATAACAGGCATTTTAATGGCAACGTTTTGTCAAATGACATATTTTTAATAATTGATGGCATCTTATGAAATTGGCAGTGGAAATAGCCTAGAAATTGCATCCATTTGTACACATTTTACATGGAAATTGTACACAAAAACAATTAGAGTAAGGGGATATCATACAAATAATCACTTCTGGATAAAACTGTGCCCAACACTAATTAGTCTAGTCACTTTCCAAGTGTGGTAGATATGTTCCCACCATTAGTTGCAGACCGAAAAGTGACATTGATCGCACAAGACGTCTTTCCGCCATTGCTGGTTGAATCTGATCGTTTTGGGGCAACTGCCAACCTTTGCTGATTACATGATTAAAAATTAAGAGTACATCACACAGGGATTGACAACAAGATAGGAAGTAAAATATCTTCACTGTATAGGCGGCACGGTAGCGCAGCGGTAGAGTTGCTGCTTTACAGCGAATGCAACGCCGGAGACTCAGGTTCGATCCTGACTACGGGTGCTGCACTGTAAGGAGTTTGTACGTTCTCCACGTGACCTGCGTGGGTTTTCTCCGAGATCTTCGGTTTCCTCCCACACTCCAAAGACGTACAGGTATGTAGGTTAATTGGCTGGGTAAATGTAAAAAAATTGTCCCTAGTGGGTGTAGGATAGTGTTAATGTACGGGGATCGCTGGGCGGCACGGACTTGGTGGGCCGAAAAGGCCTGTTTCCGGCTGTATATATATGATATGATATGATATCAATGCTTTCCACACAACATTTGCCCGCTCATCGGCATAATTCATTTCCTTCATCCGCCACCGCCGCCATCTTGAAGGTGCCAAGCCTTGTGTTGCCATTCTCAGGGAACTATGGAATTGGACCCCAAGACCCTTCTGTATGTCAACTGTACAACTCCTCCCCCTTCTGTCGTAGGGGAGACTGACTCCCCTTCTCCCTCCCCCCTCCCCTCCCCAATCTTTGCACATCCCAAATCCTGGACTTTCCACACATCACTTTAATTTCATGTTTCATGTATCTTGTTGTGTTTTATGGTTTGGCAGACCAATTTCCATCCTGGGGTAAAGAAAGTTCTATCGTATTGTATCGTTTCGTATCGTATCAAAATACAGTAAAGGTTCTTGCCATTAACTATACACTATACTCCTACATTCAATCTCCCAAAGTGGAACCCTTCACACTTGCTCTGTTTAAATTTCATCTGCCATTTCCTCACTCATCTTCGTTTTCATGCAACGTACTGTTACGCACATCAGATGAGAATAAACAAAAAAACACATTTAAAAATAACAGCAAGTTGGCGAAGAATTAATTCAAAGGTTACAAGGCATACTTTAATCTATCTATATTTCTTCCCAACTGTTACTAATAAATAGACATAAGAGTTCATCTAAATGACATTAGATGCATAAATGTTCTTTCAAAAATCCATTGCATTTTATTGGTACTTTAGTATATCAATGTGCAAAGGATTTAAATTATACTAGACGACCTGTGGACCCGTTGGGTTCCCATTGTTACTAAAGGTTATTTAGTAACTTGTCAGTTTCTTTGTTTGACTAAATTAAGGCGCATATTGCAATCAAAAGCTCTTGAACAATTGGTTGTGCATAAAGCAGCCAAAACGGTACACGATAGCGCAACAATTTGAACGAAACACGACCCGTAGACCCGTTGGGTTCCCGTTGTGACAGCCCCAGGGCCGGGCAGAGGGAGCCACTCACCCCGGCCCCGGGTGGCCATTGCAACTACTAGCTGCAGGAAAGCGGCCGCAAGGCGCTGCCTCATGTCCGTCCTGCCGGTGGCCATCTTCTTTGACCTTCTCTCTGCCGCCGTGCTGCACCATGGGAGTAAGGTCAGGCATGGGGCCCACCGGGACGGGCGCAGGTCCTCCCGGCGCTGCTGCACAGGGGCGCCGCCACCGAGCCCAGCAACCTTCCCCCAACAGCGCACGCACGGATACCTGTTGTATTCCCGTCGTGACGCAAGATGAACATGGCCCGGCAAATAGGAGTGCACTGCACAGGCGCGACTGCCATGTTGAAACTTGGATGTTAAAGTTTATTAAGTTTTTTAAGTGAATTACTTAAAATATATAATGAAACTTGATACTGCACACCGCAGGCGAATGGTGAGTAAGGTGCCCCTAAAATTGTTGCTCTATCGTGTACCATTTTGGATATATTTCGGGAACATACATAGGTACATACAAGATGAGACTTTTAGTAATATACTAGACCAAGTGGACCTGTTGGGCCCAATGCTCATAGGGTTTCCATTGTGACTTGGGAAAATCGCATCCCTTCTTTAAAATAAATTGTTTTAAAAAAAGATCACAATAAAATAAAAATGCCATGTAAAACAACCGCGCGCACAGCAACCCTAACGATCTGTCACCCGTTGGCAGCAAATCCACTTACCTGTGCCCCGTGCGTGCAGCGCTGATTTGCGGCAAGCGGCGGGGAACAGTGACGATGGCAAATGATGGCGAACGGGAAACGCCGCCCATTTTCCCATCCCACGCAACGGCCATTCCTCGTTGGGTTTCCATCGTGACATGAGAAAAACGCGTTTGTTCTTTGCAATAAATTGAGTTTTTTTCTTTAAAGTAAAATAAATCCTATCTGGAATGTTTTTGCATTTTATGGGTAAAATCCTCTCTTGGAGATCCTCGACACGGTGCCCTCATTCAGCAGCAGCGTCAGCTCGACTGCGACGGCAGCTGCTTTGAGCGGGAAGAAAGCGCTCCCCCTATGTGGGACCGCGACCAATTGGGCGTCGAGAGGGAGGTTGTAGCCTATCAATGGACTCCACGTGGGGGTGAACGGCAGGAGCAAATCAGGATTTGCTGGCGAGCAATCAGAGCCGGGGGGGCATCAGCGCTCCCCCCCATGTGGGAGCCGGACCAATCGGGCTCGAGCAGGAGGTCAGAGCCAATCAATGGACCCCACGTGGGGGTGAGCGGCACGAGCAAATCAGGACGCGCCGGTGACCAATCAGAGAGGGGAGTGTCGGTGATGCCACCACGTGGGGATCAGGAACAGTCGAGCGGGAGGTCGTAGCCAATCAATGAGTGTGTGGTCGGAAAATGGCAACCTGCCCCCAACTGCGCTAGTGCTGGAGCTGAAAACAATATGGCAACCCTCCCCCAACTACGGACGCGCCAGAACTGAACACAAAATGGCAACCCTCCCCCAACCGCGCACGCGCTGATCCGGCGGACATCCGTTGGGACCAAAGCCTTCTCTCCCCGACTCCCCCCCTTCCCCTCCCCCCCACTCACCCACTCCATCCCACCTCAACCCCCCTTTTCACCCATTCCCCCCCTTACCCACCAACCCCCCTTACCTCCAATCTCCCCTCATCCCCCCCCCCCCTCCAGTCTTAGGGGCTCTTCGGCACTCCCCCCCCACTCACCCACTCCATCCCCCCTCCTCCCCCCACTCCCACTCTATCCACCCTCCCTCCCCCCCACTCAGCCGCTC
Organism: Rhinoraja longicauda; assembly: GCF_053455715.1. Lineage (NCBI taxonomy): Eukaryota > Metazoa > Chordata > Chondrichthyes > Rajiformes > Arhynchobatidae > Rhinoraja > Rhinoraja longicauda. The sequence continues at coordinate 61,099,494 of NC_135955.1, read as the reverse complement.
CATCCCCTGCGTCCCACTCACACACTCCACCCCCCCTCACCCACTCCATCTCCCCTCGCTCCCCCTCACCCACTCCGTCCCCCTCCACCACCTCACCCACTCCATCCCTCCCTCCCTCCCCACCCGACTCACCCACTCAATCCCCCCTCCCTCACCCACTCCATCCTGCCCTCCCCATGCCCCCCACTCATCCACCCTATCCCCTCTTCCCTCCCCATTCACCCACTCCTTCCCCCCTCACCCCTCCATCTCCCCTCACCCACTCCATCCCCCCTCCCCTCCCTGCCCCCATTCACCCACTCCACCCCCTCCACCCCCTCCACCACTCACCCACTCCATCCCCCCTTCCCCCCCCACTCACCCACTCCATTCCCCCTCCCCTCCACTCACCCACTCCATCCCCCCGTCCCCCCTCTCCCACTCCACCCCCCCCCCCCCACTCCTTCCCCCCTCCCCCCCACCCATTCCATTCCAGGACTTTCATAGTGAATGGCAGGGCCCAGAGGAATGTTACAGAGCAGAAGGATCTAGGAGTGCAGGTACATAGTTTCCTGAATGTGGCATCACTAAATGGAAAAGTTTAGCTCTATACATCTGGTTGGTATGAATGTCCCAAAGTAATCTGTCTGCCCGCAGGCAATCATCACCTGCAGGGTCTGTGGTTTACACACAGAATTTGAGCTTTACCCAAGAACCCCACAGGCTGGACTGGAAGTCAATCATCTGCAACTCCAAGGAACTGCTGAGGAACCATGAGGGAACATGACTGAGAGTTCAGCAGATTGATAAAATCAACTCAGGTAAGGGGAACTGAGAAATAAACTAGAGAAAGATGCAAGCTCTAGACTATGGACTGGCACCTCTGACAGTGCTGCCCTCAGGCAGCAAGATATAGGATAGATATGGTGCTCTAATTTCAGCAGTAGAATCTCAGCCCACTATTATTGACTCAATCTACTACACTAGATCACAACTAATTTCATGGTCAGATGCAAGACGGAACTCCTTCAAACTTGCCTTGTTTTGAGCCTTACTTCGAGTCGTAGAGTCATATCGGCCTACAGGAAACAGGTCATTCGGCCCAACTCATATATGCCAACCAAGATACCCCATCTAAGCCAATCCCAATTGCCCATATTTTGCCCACATCCCTCTAAACCTTTCCTGTCCATTTACCTGTCCAAGTGTTTTTTCAAAGCTGTTGAAGTCAACATCAGAACAATACTCTATGCTACATCACTCTGATGGTTCCATTCCCATGCCACCTGCATCCATCGTCACCTCTCTAGGTGAGATTGGCAATTTAATGTCAGGTCTTGAATTGTGGTCTTGGTGCTTGCAGGGAACTACTGTAGGTCAAACTTATTTCATTTAGGAACTTTACAGCTAACAGCAAGATGAGTATTGCATTACATCCTTCTGGACTGGATTTGAACCTGGGTCCAAGAAGCTTGACCCACCACTCCATCCAGCTCTCAGTACAGTTCATTTAAAAGTAAGGCAGCTGAAGATAAAGTGAAATTCTGGGGATATCAATCAAATCTCACAATGTGTAGATTATTAGTGTTGACTTTAAAAAAAATGTTTTCATTACTTTCAAAGGTTATAAATGATCACATCAGAATTAATAGTGTTTATTACAATATTATTTGTGAATATTAAAGTAGTGAAAGAATCATATCACCAGCTACAATAGGAACCTTGTGCAAGCAGTGCAAATTATAATTGCACAATGCAGTGTAACTGCAGCTCAGTTGCACTCAGAGATTGGGGATGACTGATAAAACAGCCTGCAAAATTTTATACCGTAAAATTATTCATATTACACGATAAAGCTTTCTGGCAATGCTGTTTGAATGGACATATACAGTCAGAGCAATAATCACTTTTTTTTTTACCCCAAAAACTTATGCAATCATTTGGAACCATTTATAGCAGGATATGAAAAAGAATAAAATAAGTTTCCAGCTTCCATCTATCATCAATATTTGATATGAACTGTCACTGGACCAAGATTCAGTATCACTGTGCAGTTATTATTTGAAGAACAGCATGGTTAAGTATATTATTATTTAAGACTTGGACTTTAATACTTTCAGACAAACATTTTATAAAATGTAATTGCATTAATTGAAAATCAATGTGTGTAACTTAAAATGCTGACAGTATCTCAGAACACTGTCAAGATATAACCGTCATAGCAACGCCAAACCATTACATACTGTAGCTGGTTTAAGACTAGTTATTGTAGAAGCAGATAGTTCTTGCATTCAGTTCTGAAATACCTATTTTGGAACATCACAATTTGCAGTTAAAACTGATGTTTAGGTTTTTTTGAGTTCTGCATTCAAATGCATTCTTCCATTGAAAATCTAATTTGCAACTTACTTGGTTTTAAAATTTTAAATTACAGAAATGTTAGTACCTCTCAGATTTCTTGTTAGTATCAATGTGCAATTATTAGCTTCAATTCTATATTCTTATGTGAAGATTTACATTATCACAAAAAAAGCAAACCTGATAAGTATGACTAAAGCAAATGGAAGTAGTAAAAAAAATTCATGACTATTTTAATATTGGAAATATGATGGCTAATTTCTGCATGATAAGCTACCACAAATAGCAATGGTATAATGACTGTTTTTCGATGATTATGTTTGAGGGATAACTATTGGTGTCTACACGAGTGATCTAATTCTGTGGGGACAGAAAAACCAAGGGATTTAGTGTGACTCTACTTATTTTGACAAATTAACTGCTGGTAATCACAAAATATTTGAAATAACTTGAAAAATCATGGATGCAATGTAGGATAATTTGTAAATTATGAACAGTGAGATGTAAGGCAAGGAAAAGCATTTAAGGCCTGAGGTTAATTTATTCCAACAAAGAGTATAATTGTTAAACCCAGCCAAGTTCATATGTACATTATTTCAGGTAATTTTTCATAGATTTTTTTTCTGGACTTGCAGCCATTTGGTGGTGGATGGACTGAGGAAGAAACTAGGACTCAAAGAGAAGAAATTGGACATGTTGCATCTGTTTGTCAATGCAAACAAAAAAATACATATTTTACTATTCTGATTACTACCCGAAAGGGCATCAGAAAATACATTCAACACTATTTTGCTTTTCCACCAAGCAGATGAAATAGCCATTAAGTAATTTGGATATGTTAGTGATTTGCCCAAAGCATCTTTTAGGACACATTCTGGAAAGAGAGAGGTAGAATGGAAAATTATCAATTCAAGTTTTCTCCTCTTGCTATTCTTGGTATATTTAGAAATGTTTTTATTAGCACTAATGCAATGACACTGATCCATTCTGATCTGTACTAGCTTCTTCTCCTTCTCCTATTCCTTCCCAGCACTTAACTCAGGCTTTTCCAAGCCATAATTAGAGAAAAACAGTTGCTCGTCAAAGGTACAGTAAGTCTCAAGTCCAGGGATTCTGGCAAATGCTTGGACTCCAACTATTCGATCTACAAAAATGGGTCAAAGCCAATTTTCATCCTTTTGTAATTTGTTTAAAGATTTATATATATGGTCAAAGTAATTTAGACTGTCATATACGAATCCATTTATCAGCATAGCTTTTCTAAATCAAAGAGTTTATCAGGAACTCTGAAAATAGATTTTAAAGCTTGTTGGTGTTGATAAATAGTGGGAACATTAAATAAACTATTATATTAAAAATAAATATTCATATCTTACTTTCTACTGCCATTTATAAACTTTTATGAGGTGGTAGCTAAGTTGTAGAAATTACTCTGAATGAAATAAAGAAATTTGTTAATTTTAATACAGTGATTTTGTTTATTCACTTTATTGATAACTATTTAATTTGTTTCTTTTGGTAGACACAATAGATTACGGCTTGTTCTCCAATATTGTAAAACAAGAGGATTTGCAAATGGTTGGAAATATAACAAAAACTATTCTCAATTCCTTCCCTTAGTTCTTTTAGCTAGCAATTTGGACAAATACAGACATTTAACTGAGATTAAGCAGGTTAAAGGTTAGGTCGCACCTACAATAATACAAAATATCAAGAGATTTTAAAAAAGGGAAAAGGATACAAAAATAAATAGGTTTCTGTTCAAATTCCAATTTCACCACCTTAATTCTTGCATTTCCTGTGAATTGGCCCAAGGCATTATGATATGACTTGTGAAGTTGCATGGAAATAAACTCGAGATTGAAAGCTAAAAGTATTGGTTTGGGCACAATTCGTGGTTCAGATACAAACTGTGCTCAAAATCATGCTAGTTTTGAAATGTAATTTATTCTTGTTAAGTTTTCATTATTTTGAAATCACTGAGCAGAAAATTTACCACGTGACAGCATAATCAGGAAACATTTTGGATTGTAACTTAAAAAAAATTTGCATGGAAGATATTCCTTGATATATTTAAGAGGACAATCTCATGTGTTCTTATTAGTATAGCTGAAAGCGATTGTGTCACAAAACATGAAGTGTCCACAACTTTTGATAAACCCAATTTAAAAGAAAACCTAAAATAAGTTTTAAAACATTATACTGGATTATGTGCAATCAGTGTGGGTTTTTTAAAATAAAACTTTAACCAAAGGAAATTGTAAATGGAAAGCACCTCTTTAAAATCTAAAATGGGTGTCATTGCAAACATGCACTGGTGTTTTTTTTAAAATTTTGAGCCATAGCTGGTTTATAGGCAAGACACAATTCTAACAGAATTAATTTTTAAACTACTGCAAAAGCGCACAAAAACTTTTGACTTGAAGGTGATTCATGGTTAAGATATTGTCAATTCAAAGTGCAACTCTGGAGAACCTGGATAGGTGACGCTTCAGGTCAGGACCCTTCTTCAGACTGATTGTTGTAGCGGTAGAAAACTGGAAGAGTGCTGTTGGCAGGACAAAGCCAGGCGGATGCAGGATAGGTGGATGCAGGATATTTTACTACATTGCCCATATCTCTATTCTATGGACTATTGGGGAAAAATGAAACAAAAATGAGTATTTAAGTGATACCTTGAGATATATGGATAATTCCCAACAGCACACGTTCTTTACATTCTACATTTGTGGAAACTAAAATGAATCAAAAATATTCATTTTTATTTTCAGTAGTCTCACTAGTTGACTTTATTGTAAGTTGCATATGATAATAGGTGTAAAGGAACTTGAAGATTGTGATATAATTTGCTGAAATGTTGAACTGAATCTTTACCTGTGTTATCAGTGGACATAAAGGATGCCATAAAGGACTTCAAAGAAAAGTGTGCGAGTTCTGCAAATGTGTTTCCTTCCAATATCCTTTTAAATGGATTATATGGCCATTGTCACTTTTCTGTTTGTGGAACCTTCTATTCAGATAGTTTATAATATCTAACATTATAACAATAACCATATCTTAAAAGTCCTTCATGAGCTACAAAGCACTTCTTGATATTCTGAGGCTGTATATTATAAGTGCAAGGTTTTCATTTTTCACTTTGAACCGTTCTTCAATGTGCCAGCTAAATGATTTTCTTGAACAATAAATGTTAAGGTGTATAACGTATATAACCGGATATGTAATGAATTCAAATTGGAATATATGTGAAAATATACAGTATAACCATGTTATAATAAAGGAGACTCATCAAGATGGTTGAATTATTTTAAACAGCCATGGTTTATATAATAGCTTAATTATCACATTGCATTTTTCCTGATGTGGTTAGATTGCTCTGTCCGAATTTATGCGAATTTGGATTCACGCAAGTTTTCAAAGCACCATTATTTGCACCCAAGTTAATTTCGATTAAAAAAATATATTTCACAACTTCCCTGCTGTTCAACAATCTATCTAGTTTCTCCTCCAGAAAAATAGGGAAAAAAAGAAGTTTGGTATCTAATGTTTGTTTTCGTATTATAGTGCATTTCTTACATTATCATGTTGCGAGGACGCAGGTGCATCAAAAGCACCTGGCATTCCAACTATTTAAGTCAAATCCAAAGACAGCTTCACTTCCCGCGCCAAGAACTGCGGAGCCGTGAAATTATGTTCCTACGTTACAAACTGAAATGTTGAGTAAACTTATAATTTGAAAGGACGCATCGATTCTTGGACTCGCGTCAGCCGCATTTGCAGGCACTTGATCATTTACTTTGCAAATCTGCTAAAAGCTGTCTTTGCCAATTATAATAAAAAGCAGCTTAAAATCTATTTGTGTGTGTGTGTGTGTGTGTGTGTGTGCGTGTGTGTGCGTGTGTGTGAAATAAATATCAGCGCAAGAATATATAAGGGCGAGCAAGATCACATTATCTGATATGTTACTATTGCAGGGAGTAGCTTGGGTGAAATGATTCTCTTGCAAGTGAAGGTTATTTTGCATTCTGTGTTATTTATTTACTGTATTTTCCCTGCTAGCTCTTGATAGTGATTGGGCGCCGCTGGTCAATAGGAGGAGCTGGGAGTAACTGGCTGCTATAAGAAGCTCCCCCACTCTCTCCCGGTGAAATTCACACACGGGTGAACGGCGCAGATGTCATGTGAAAGGCCACATGCTCCATCCACATTCGGAGCGCTAACGGAACAGTAATAACAGACCCAAGTGGTGGTGGTGGTGGTGGTGGTGTGTGTGTGGGTGGGTGGGTGGGTGGGGGGAGTGAATGAGCAATGGTGGGAGAGCAAGCTACTGACAGTCTTCCTATCGCCTTCTAGCCGCCGCGGAGCGCTTTGGTTTTGATACAAATTCATGATCGCACAGCATTTGAAGTCGTCACCATGCGAGGTAAGAGATCGCCTGGGAGTTGCTGGACAAATGTTGTGGTATCTGAGAGGTGGAGCGGGGAGGAAAGAGCACGCGTGCAATATGTATCCCGAGTGCAAACCGCGTGATTCCAGGTTTAAAGGGATGGATGGTGGCTGCAAACTTTTATTCCCTGGCTTTCCCGGTGCCAGGGCTCAGCGCTCTGAATAACGCCTGTGCGTTTCATGTGACATCAAACTTTGATGATCGCTGATAACATGCTCCATTGCATCTGAGATCTGACGAGTCCAGGAGGCGGGAGCTGGGCAAGCTGTCACATCAGTTTTTGTTTACTACAGTGGGCTACTTTTGAACGGCTCTGTGGCAGGGCTTCCAGAGAAAGGTTGCAGTGCTTGGCATTCTTAGTCCATTACAGCGTACCCTCTCCCTCTCACCACAGAGGTGAACAAACTTCTGCTCATTTCAGTTTTGAGCTTTGGTTTAAGCAATTGGAGTCGAAATTGTTGGAGGAAAGGAAAAAAAAACTTATTTTAAACAAAAAATTAAGATGTCTTATCCCAACCAAATTGTTTGATTTGCATCCAAATGCAAACAGTATAGGATCTGAATTGTTTAGACTGGTTGAATTAAAGTGGGAAATTAGATGCAAAGCAACAGCGCGGGATATTGGTTGGCTTATTATTTTTTTGGCAAGACAGTTGGCGAACTTTTTAATGAATGCATCCAATTTTGCTGGCGGCTCCGCACTGAGTTGTGCCGCTGCATGTTTCCTCGGCATGCGGTGATCGTGGAGCATGGTGCTGGGCCCTGTGTGTGTTAGTGCTGGGACTGTGGACAGAGGAGATCAGTCGGTGTCATGTGTTCCAGTGACCTACTTCTATCCTTCAAGATGTTATGTTCCCCCAACCCGCCAACGAACTAAATAAAAGCAACCCGACCTCTTCTCGCACATACACACCGTACTCCAGTTTGCTCCCGACTCAGTCTTGTGTATCGGATCAGAGGCTTTTTCGGCACAATGTATTAGCACTGTCTAAACTAACGCCGGTAGAAGTATATTGTTTGAACAAGGGCGTCGTGTTTACGGAAAGAGGAATAGACAGCACATGAGCACTTTACCATGCGGGTCCTGTGGTCTGACTAAATGTGAGAGGTACATCTCTAGTGTTCACAGTTGTAATAAAGTGCATTGGAGTTCGCTTGTCAAGCTACGGGGTGTGGATGGAAGGAGGGTATTTAACCAGCCACTTACTAGGGTTTGTGGTAAACAGTTTTAAAAAATATATATGAGGGGTATAATACAAAACCTCTGTAATCTGGGGTTGTTTTATAATAACTAAAAATAACAACTTCTGATTTCTTTGGTAAGTTAAATCCATTTACCACCCACCCCAGCTAGTTTGCTGCCCTTTCGCTTTTTGAACAAAGTTTGTTATTTTTGTTGTATTCTTATGTACTGTTTTTATTAATTTGCTAAAATACACACATTGTAAAAGATGACTCATTTTCATTCTAAAATGTGTCATGTTTTGCTGATCAATTGATTTTCTGAAGTTGTTAGGCTGCACATTGTTCATGTCAGTATCACACGACAAGCTGGGGCAGTCAAAACTAACACACTATTAATAATTTTTTTTGTAGTTTATATTAGAATAAAAGTCAAAAGTGGATGTTTTTATGAACATCAACAGGATTTAGCTGAGGAGAAATACAGCTGATTGCTGTTTGGTGAACTTTGCCTTTATTAACAATAATAAATTTAGCAAACCAAGAAAAGCAGTCAATTTATATTTTATTTGGCAAACATTACCTCTGCTTATCGAAAATTGGTTATTTAAGTTTATTTAATAAAATATCCCAAAGTGAAAGCTATTGTTTGAAAATTTGAAAACCTATCCTTTATAAATGTGAAAATGTAATGTGGTAAAGTTGCATGATAATATATATATTTTTTAGATGACTCTAAAGTGAATTTCATCCACAATTATGTGGAGAGCTCACTGCAATAATCATTCTGTTCTTCAGTGTTTGTGGTGAAAAGATGTCAATGGAGATAGTGGGGATGGAGAACTGAACACAGCAGATTATATCCCTGCTTAACCAAAAGAGCAAGAAGGAATCGAATTTGATTCCCTTTTGATGGCATTTGGCAGTATTGTTCACTTTTGTTGAATTGTTCCAATAATTAATAGAAAGTGTGGAGTAGAAGATAAGCGTTCATGTCAGCTTTAACCAGATGCAGCAGAAAAACAAAAATACCAATAAATTAATTAATTGGAGGTTGAGTGAGCATGAAGGTTGGAGGGTAGAAGGAAATAGGTTTGATGGGATATTATCTATCAAATCAAAATGACAGATTGTGAAATGATGATGGGTCACTTTAATTATGCCCCATTTTTATTATCTTGCTCTTGTTTGTAACACTCATAGTTCAATGGTGTTCAGCGTCATTATTCTCCTTATTTTTGTTTCTTTGTACCTGTGCCAGAGCATGCCTCCTATTATGATGTGAAGGGCTGCAATATAATGACGATAGGTTATTGGGACAAAAGTGAAAGCATCATTGTGGGAAAGTACTTCTGGGGAGGGAAAAAAATAAATTGGTGAAGAAGGTTGCGGTCCATCTGATTTACTGGATGTGGTAAGGCTACAATAAGAATTGAAAATGGAAGGAAGGTCAACATCCGCCATATAGAAGAAAAATCATATTCGAATTATAACCTTCAGAAAGAAGGTCTTGAACCCAATAACAGAGAACTGAGAGAAGACAGTTTTGGTAATGAAAAGGAAAGGAATATAGAAAGGAATATTTCCAGGATATAGAAAATGAGGGAAGAGGTATTCACATGACTGATGGAAAGTCAGGAAAGAATGACCTCAAAAAGCGGACAAATTGAGAAGCCAATAACCCCAATGATAAGACTGCAGAGGATGGGTTATGAGTTCACTAATGGACTCGCAGGGTAGAACTCAATAGAAGATATTATGGGTAATCTACTGTCAATTTTTTCTATACTTGAGGAGTATCAGAACATAATGCAGGAGGAACACAGGATAATTGCTGTGAGAAAGTAATCGTGAACAAAACTGAGTACTTTTCATTATCAGACCATTTTGCCGGTTAAATGAATGTCATGAACTTTTCTATTATTATCATCAAGTGCGCGTATTAAATACGAAAAGCAATGTAAAGGAAATTTGGACAAAAAAATGTGCCTTCAGGAGATAAACCAGTAAGAGTAAGATGTCATGAAACAAGTATGAAAAGGCTGCAGGAACATTTTTTTTGTTGGTGCTGTTCATGTTTAGAAATGAATAAGAAAATTGCTTTAAGACCAGCAATGTTTTCTTATTAAACCCAGATTAGCATGGCTGGCAAAAAACAATATGATGCTGAATGTGTGCTCTGCGGTATAAATCTGAGAAACTATGTGGAATTGGGGTTTTTTCCCCGCAAACTTCTGTGACTAACGATATTTCACTACAGTTAAGGTAGTTGCAACAAACAGGCTACATTTCTTTGGCCTTCACAGTACAAAAAGAAAAAAAAAGTATCCTGGGTGGAAACAAAGCAAATAAGTACAAATATTAAAATAGTCGATAAAACCAAATGTATTTGACATGTAAACAGAATATCAGGTTCATGAAGCAAACAAATGGACGGCATTACTTAGCTCCTCCTGCAAATTTTCAATTTTCTACTCTTTGTGCCTCTCCTCACCACACTGAGCAGTACTCTTTGGCTGCCATGCATCCACTCCTCATAAATTACTGTTCATTCCCTTATCCTGCTTCATCATCTGACGCAATTATTTGATCAGCTTGCAGTTATTTTGCTCCATGGAATTCCATTCCGAAATAACTTCACCCTATTAATTTCTGGTTTTCCTTCAACGGTTATCAAAAATTATTTTTGGCAATGGTACTTCCTGCTAAATTATTGCTTTAACTTCCTGTTCATTATTTATTTATTTCATCTCTGAAGCATCTCTGGTTTTGAGAAGGTATTGTATAGTGTGCTGTGATTCTCCTGGTCCTGAGAAGCCTGTGGCCTTTTATGAATTAATCATTATGGAAGCCTGCAGGTGCTGCTAATTTCCTCTTGAATAAAAGTCACTGAATTTTAAAAAGTATATTTTTCTCTAAACTATAACAGAATGATACCTTTTTTCTCACTCTCTCGCTCTCACCATAATTAAATGGCATCTGCACTAGTTAAATCCAGATTAATGAATGGATTTTGTTTTTGAATTTTAATCACATGACAGCTTCACAAAGTTTTATGGAGGCCCACATCCATTAACAGTTTATAAGGTGGTGGAAATCAGTTGGGTTTTGGTCTATATTGTGATTAGAATCATATAATGTGTTCATCTCCTTTGATGTAAAAGACAAGGCTGTAACCAGCAATTCAGGAAAGGTGAAGTTTAAGCCTTAACTAAAGCTGTATTCATCCTTTAATACAATATTGGAAGGTTTATATTGGTGGTCTAACTATAGAAGTAAGTACTTGAGTTTGTCTAATATAAATATAAATGCATATTTGTAACAGCTGATGTGAGTAATGCCCCACTTGTGTTTTAGTGGTTTGTTTACTTGTAACATAGCTCCTGCTAAATGAAAATGGTACAAATTAGTGTCTGTCTGTGTAATGTAGAGCATGAACAGTTTATTAGATGTAACTGTTATCCAGTAAACGATTGAGAAAATTATCTCACGTGTGTTTCATAATCCCTGTTGTATTCCCTCTGAGATGATTTGAGAAGGTACATTGGTGTCAAAGGGTGGCTGGTCTTGAATTCTAACCAACTCTCTTGCAGCAAATGATAGAGAATATTAGTTAAGGTGTTTAAAATAATTGAATCTAAAAGCGTAGTTGCCTTGGATTTTTTTGTCCAATTGATTAGAGGGAACATGTTAACAATACAGGGCTGATATTTAAAAGTTTGCTTGTTCCTGTTGGCTCAGAAGTCAACATTTGTTTTACATGGAATTACAAAATATACTGGTATATATTGCCTGAAAGAACAGTTTGAGTATGTTGTGAGCTATAACAAAAATAGTTAAATGACCAAATAACCAATGAATGAGTAGAGCCAAAGATAGACACAAAGGGGAGATATCCCTCTCCCCTAACATTCGCCTGAAGAAGGGTTTTGTTACCCATTCCTTCTCTCCAGAGATGCTGCCTGTCCCGCTGAGTTACTCCAGCATTTTGTGTCTATCTTCGGTTTAAATCAGCATTTGCAGTTCCTTCATACACAATGAGTAGAGCCACTCAGTTGTTTCAAAGGCTTGTGAGACTCTCCAGTCTAACTATCATTTATGCAAAATTTAATCTGTGGTATATATGTTTTTCAACGTTTAGAATACTAATGCAATACATATAAAATCTGCTCATGGATACAGTGAATGAAAGTGGGACCGAGTCCATATGTTTGTCAAGCAATTTGCAAAATGAACGTTCACTGGCATAATGACAACTCATTGTAGACAACGGCATCGTCCTTCCCTTGCAATTCCAATTAACGATAACCAGTTTTCCAGAAGAGCCTTCTTCCATTTTTCAATGTTCGCAATATGTGCTCAATTGCCAGAAGAAAAGAAAAGAACCCATTTTGAGCCAATTCCTGGATTGTCATAGCTGAGAAGTTGCAGAGTTCAGCGATGTAGCTCACAGGCAGCACCAATGTGCAGCGCCACAGAGTGGACCGATGTGAATGTGCACTGCTGATCAATTGTCCCTCAGTGTCCTCTATCTCTGCGTGAGGCCGACACTGAGCAGGGCCAACATGCCCTTGCCGAGAAATAGAACTAATGGGAGTGCCCTTGCTGAATGCTGTTGCGTCTGTGGTCTTATCGAAGCAGCGAAGGCTGGGACGTGGTCATCTTCTTGGGTCTTATGGTGCTGCCCAGAGATTATTGAGGAAGGAGCTCTGCAAGATGACAAAAGTGATTTATGTTGTCACTAAAAATAGACATTTTTATTTTCCATATATCCAATTTGGCAAGGGTCAGAAATCCCAAACAATGTTTAAACAGTAATTTGCCTAATGGGAGAATGATTTTTTTTTTTAACCAGTCTATGCCAAATATCCAACTAATCTATCAACTGAGTAGTCCGGTGTTAATACTGTAAATATTGACATCCCTTTAAGGCGCAACTTCATAAATTATTTGTGCACTGGTCAGAATGTGAGATAATCTTTACAGCGTAGGCTGCTCTAGGGACATTCCCTGTTTCTATACTGAATTGGCGATGTCTGTGTGGCAGTGAGTTTCAGAAAGACCGCAGGCAATTCAATTAAGTATTGATTGTCTTGGAACTTAATTGTCTTCTTTATAAATATTCATTAAGGTCTCTGGAGCACATATATTTTAATCCATTGTTACCCTAGATAACTCGGAGTGTAAAACACTCGCTAGGTTACTTGTATTTGCTAGACAGGTAAAATAACAGTGAGAGTTAGTTGCATTTTGAGCACAGACATCTTTTTGGAAATAGTTACAAAAATCCTTTCACAATTTTTTTTAGTGGCTTTAAGTTTTTAAAGCATATAATTTTTTTTAAACATATTGCCTCATATATACTATTTTCTTAACCTGTTTCATTTCTTATTTTTAAGCTCTCTGTATTTTGCTTGTCCTCCGATTAAGCATCCACCAATACCATTGACTGAATGTGCTCAAGGAGGTCCACACTCCTGACTAGCTGATAAAACAGTATGCAAGCACACTACTGCTTGATTTTACCTCTCCCTAATGAAAACTATCTGGTCTTGACCTCGGTACTTTGCCTGATTAAAAGCTGCGATTGGTGCGAAAATGGTTCCAACTTTTACATCCGACTTAATGGGTTTTTATGCAAATTTCATTCACCTTCGTTTAACTTGAAATATTTAACTTGTAAAGCATTTTGTTCAAATCGGTTGCTGTTCAATATAATGATGGTGATAATCGTTTACAATGTTCTATGCTCATGGAATTATAATGATTGTGATGTTTATGAAATCTAACACTTTTTGATTGTTAATTAAAACCATGTAAATCCCCCATCATTAACCCTGCCCATGGTACTGAGTTTGGGTCAGAAAAATAGCCGTACCTTTCCATTTCACTTACTGTTTCTGACTGAATGGGATTTCCAAACTAAGGAAGAATTGTCAGAATTGTCAAAGAAGAGATGTCGGGGGTTATGGGGAGAAGGCAGGAAAATTGGGTTGAGAGGGAGAGATAGATCAGCCATGATTGGATGGCAGAGTAGACTTGATGGGCCGAATGGCCTAATTCTGCTCCTATCACTTATGAACATGAATTGAAGGAAGGTTTTTTGTGCTGTTGACTCTTGTCTGAGAAAGTTTGTATTCCACCTGACCTTGAATCTCAGAATGAATTTGCACAGATTCCATAAGTCGGGTTGATCTAACCTGATATATCTCTCTGATTTGCAATTCACAACTACATGTGATACAAGTTGGGTTACAATAATATCCCAAGGATGCACAAACCTATGGTGTGGAAAAACAGCAGGAATTTCAGCTCTATTGGTGCTCTCAAAAATCAAAGATTAATCTGTGGACATCATTATGAGTCATTTGGAAGGTTAAATACAGGTTGCATTAAAAGACCGCATTTTCTTCATCCTATTTGTTAGTTTCCTAGTTTTGCTGCAAGATCGTCAAGGGTTTGAAGGTTAATTAGCCTCTGTAATATTGCCCCTAATGTGTAGGAGGTGGATGAGAAAGTGGAATGACATAGAACTTGTGTGAATGAGTAATCAATGGTCAGCGTGGACTCGGTGGGCTGTGGGGCTTGTTCCCATGCTGTATTTCTAAACTAAACTAAACTGGAGATGCAGTGAAACATTGCGCCTCAGAGGTTGTTGAACATGTGGGTGTGTTCATTTCATTAGCGCTGCATGGGGAGTTCTAATTTTGAATTGATTTGAGGCTTGGAAAATAGTTGTTCTGTTGCACAAATAATGCAATCTATTGCATAAAGTAATATAATGAACCGAGGGCCATGTGTGTGCACTTACGTAGAGTGTGTGGTAGTCTAAATCTTTTTAACAGGAAACCAGTTTTGCTTTCATGTTTTTCTGCCTTATTGGGGCACACTTAAAGTTAACAGTCATGATGCCAGATCTGCTCTCCAGTGGCATGGGTGGGAGTGAGAGTGCTGGGTTATGGGAATAGGTATCACAATCTCTGATGATTGATGGGATGGTGATGGCAAGTGGTTCAATTTAATTCTCTTCAGTTTTATTTTTGTAATTAAAGTACCTTTTAAATAATTTTATTCGTGGGACAATGATGGGACATTGGGTCAAGCTCCTGTTTCCTCCCGTATCTTATCCCTGCAGATGTACTAATGTTTTGTAATCGCACAGTTCATATCAGACTCACTATTGTAGTCATCCCACGGAGTAGAACAGTCCTTGACCAGCAGTTGGGTTGAATGGGGCACCCGAGGGGTCGCCACCAGACCACCCTGATGACCTTTGGGCAATTCACACATTAAACTGCGTTTAAATGCTGCTGGTGAATCAGAAGTGTAAAAAATAGTTTGGTAGGTCTAAAATAAATGCATAAAATAATTTAAAAATTACTTTGCTTACAAAATAAAAACTGAAGAGCATTAAATCAAACCACTGCCACTAATTATCTTTTAAATCCACGCTGGTGATCCCTTATAAGTGATGTTATTCTTTCAATGCCGTCTGTGGTTGGCATATAGATGGGGGGGGGGGGGGGGATTGGGTCAGGCGGATCAAGAATCCAGCTCTTCGGTTCTGTAAAACCCTGTCCCACCCTTACAGCAGAGTGGGAGGTCAGTGATTTGTACTTCCAATACCTTCCTGACTTGGGGAAATGCAAACACCAGGCACGGATATCAAAATCGTGCTGGCCACTGTAATGTTCTTTGACCAATCTTTCTCTCTGGAATGCCTCGCGGCCGTGCAGTACAATCCTGGGCATTGTGCCATCACACAAAGGCACTCTGCAGATCAAGGTTAATGGTGGCGGAGGGTCCTCAAATAAGCAAAATTGCCTTCTTCATTAAGGATGACCTATGAGCCATCCTTTGAGTAATGAAGTGCAATCTTCATTGATAGCCTCACTGATTCTGACTCCGATTGTGACAGGCATTTTCACAGTCCAGGAACAGGCCTCATCATTTCTCAGTTAATGCTTGCTTTAGCAGTTCAGGTCCAGAACGTTTACGAACCACATCTTCTCATTAGTAGATCCTGAGCGCCTAGGCAAAATTAACTTGAATATTATCACTAGCACAGTGCATTGTTACTATTGCCAAATGAAAACCATTAGTACTGATTATGTCAGCCACGTTCTTATCTGTGCAGGATACCAGCCAAAATTATTGTACTTCTTTCTCTGCAAGAGTGTGATATCTTTTTTTGCATGCCTATTGATATCACACATTGTCTCCAATGGCCTTCCTGTATAAATATCTCTTAAAAAAGGAAAACTGAACCACACACAGATTTCTTGATTGCATTTAAGGATTTTGTTTCGGATTAATTTCCTTTGAATGACAATAAAACCTTAGTACTAAATAGAATTTCTAGATCTATTTGATTAGTTAGGATGTTTATGGCAGGAGGCTTTGTTACATGTCCAACAGATATATGTCAGTTAGAGCTGGCAACCCTAATTTATTGAAGCCCAGTTTATTTAAAACAACAATAGTGTCAGTGTATTCCACCAGTATGTAGATCAAAACTATTATGCTGTAAAGGACCATTGGGCAAAAAGTACTATTTACACAGTGCCTAATTCTTTCCACTTTTAGCAGTATTCTTGTCCATGGTATTCTGTCGTGAGAGCTGATAACATAAAGGTCACTGGATTAGTAGGTGAATAAGTGGCCATTCAAACGTTACCACCTTTGTAGGTAGTTATTGTAGTGAAAGTAGCTATTTCAGTGCCAATGCAAATACTGCCTAACACCACGTGTAATGATCTCCACTAGAATTCTCCTGCTATGTTAATATCTCAGTTGCAGTTGTGTTAAAGCATTCGGATTATTACAACCCATGACAATGTTTTAAATTAATTTTATACTGCAGCAACAAATTGTAGAAAACCAGTACTCTATTTGGCCACACTGTCACTGAAATGAGTGATCGTGTAATTCAATACATCATTTATAATTCCCGTGCTTGGAATTTGCTGCATGAGAAAAAAAAATCTCCAGTCAAAGTAATTAACACATTTACGTTTCCAAAAATGTATGGCGTCTCAGGACAAAGATAGTTCCCATTGCAGCTAATGAGAATAGGAAAAAGACAGTGGAGTTAAGGAGTTAAAGTTTTAAAAGTGAAATGTTGCAGTACTTAGATATTTTTTTCCTGTCGGTTTGCATTGTGCTGTGGCACTTGTTTGCCTGCATCTCTCTGGCTTGTTTTGGGCGAGGAGTTTATTGCTTCTAATGAGGGACTGTACGTTTTGACAGTGAGCTGAGTGTTTGCTGCTACAACTATGTTGCTCATCACAATGCTGGGTATAAATAAACCTCAGAATGTTGAAATGTGCTGGCTCTCTCATATCCTTGTGCCTGACATTTAATTTTCAGTATGAGTCGAAATATTAAGTTAACGAGTTATTTTGCATTTACACTCTGAGGATAACTGAGACTAGATACATGGAGTAGTGCATCAGAAATTCGGCCATATACAGCTCTTTTCTCAACTGTCTGCATGGATGGTACTTTTGCAACGTTAGTAACCAAGGCAAGAGACTTATGCAATCACTTGTGGTTATAAAATCATGGTGATTGTGTGCTCAAAATTTCCAAGCTCCAAAATTAGGAGTGGTAGACTTGCTGCTTTACAGTGCCAGACACCTGGGTTTGACCCTGACTACGATGCTGTCTGTACAAAGGTTGTATATTCTCCCTGTGACCGTGTGGGGTTTTTCCGGGTGCTCCGGTTTCCTCCCACATTGCAAAGACATTTGAATGTTCATTGGCTTCAATAAATTGTCTCCAGTGTGTAGGATAGAACTAGTGTAAAGGTGATCATTGGTTAGCGTAATCTGAGTAGGCCAAAGGGCCTGCTTCCACGCTGTATCTCTAAACTAAACTAAATTAAATTGTTGAACTCATTAAACCTAATGTCACAGACTCACACAGCACAGAAACAGGCCCTTCAGCCCAACTCGTCCATGCTGACCAAGTTGCCCCATCTAAGCTAGTCCCATTTACCTACATTTGGCGCATCTCCCTCTAAACCTGTATTATCCATTTACCTGTCCAAGTGTCTTTTCAATGCTGTTATCCCGTCCTCGATTCCTTGTTTCCCCTACCCTGGCTAAAAGACTGTACATTCGCCCTATCAATTCCATTCATGATTTTTACACCTCTGTAAGATCATCCCTTAGTGTACTGTGCTCCAAGGAATAAAGTCCTAGCCTGCCCAATCTCTCCCCATAGCTCAGGTCCTCGTGTCCGGGCAATGTGTCTTGGCAAAGGGGGCGATGCTACTCTTTGAGTGTTGAACTTCTTTGGAAGAATGTGGGAAGCCCAGAACAGAAGGTTAGCGTAAGTGTGAGGCCAGGAATTGAAAATGACAGGCAGCTGGAAACTTGGAGTCATACTCACAGATGAACTGAGATTTCCTATTAAGCAGAGCTTCCTACTGCTGAACTGTCAGAGTGGTTTTCCTTGTAAAAGATCTTAAACTATAATTAATTGCAAATATGTCTGGATGTGATGATCAAACAATATTTGCAGCCAACGCCATTTAAAAAGGCTTAGCTCCTCTTGTGTGAGGTTGCTGGATCAAAATGGCAGTGTTCAGTCAAACAGTAACGAGAGAAAACACTGCATTAAAAACGAACTCATTGCATCTGCTGTTAGTGAGTACACATTTTAACAATGGGGAATTTAATACACTCTTCAGTTGACAATGATTTGTTTACTCAGTGATTAAAAATTATACAGTTTATTCAGAGTAGAATTTGTAAAGCAAATTTAAAATTGTGTTTGGAAGCTATTGAGGTAGTTAGTTATTTAACAAAAATTCAGATAATTTTGGGACAGAACTCAAACCACAACCCTATGGACTTTGTTTTGGTTGCACAATTACTTCGGTTTTGCACTTTTATGATCTAATTACCTTGTATTACTGATTATTATCATATTATTGATTATTGTGTATTTATTTGTTGTAATGTTGCATTAATGGGTCTGTAAAGCTGCAGCGAGTAAGAATATTATTGTTTCCTTCATGGTGTATGTGACTCTTAAGATGGGCAGAAGTGTGATCTTTCAACGTTCAATAGTCGTCTCAGCACTAAAGCTATATTATCTGCATAAAGCAAAGTGCAAGAGGAACTAAATGGGTCAGGTAGCATCTGTGGAGGGAATGGACTGACAACGTTTTTGGTCGGGACCCTTCTTCCATCAACTGCATTCTCTTGTGTCTCCACCTATGTTATGTACTTGGATTTTATGCATTCAAGTTCTGGACCTTAAATGCATAACATTCTGACTCTGCTATAATGGCATGTTATAGATATTGCATTAAATATTTCACTGACATCATATTGTGTAAAGAACTACCCAGAGTAGCCATATTGAATGGCATAAATATTTTCAGCATTTCACTGTAAGTTGGTCTCTTGTGCCAAGCAAAGCTAGTTGCTAATGACCGTAGAGATGGGACTAAGGAGATTCAGGTGAAGCAGGGAAGTGCTGATAAAGCACTTCCGGGGAAATTTTCTGCACACATTATTTACTTAGCACTGCTAAAGGCGACCAGCTTCAGAATGTTTTTCACTTTTATGCATCGGGCCACATCTAGTCCTGCAAATATATACCTAGAAGCTTACAGGTGAATTATTCAGCATGCTGAACAATTTATTCACCTTTCCCCACTGACTAACAGCAACAAGAGATGGCATTCAGGCTAGAAAACTGCCAATTTTCCCAGAATCTATGGGATTATTAGTTTGTATCCTTGTTATATTCAAGTTGCTGTGCACGGTACTGTGTGTCTGTGATCCAAAAGGGATTTTATCTTTCCATATGGATAAATCATACAGCTACTTTAAAAAAATAGCTTGGACAATGCTTCTCTCCTCAGAGCTCAAGCAGAGTCTTCACTGTAACCTAATGGTACTTTGCCTGCAGTATAGGAAATAAATAGTCAGGGTACGAGCAGTATGTGGTGTAGCGGTAGAGTTGTTGCCTTTCAGCGCCAGAGACTCAGGTTCAATCCTGACCACGGGTGGGTTCCTCCCACACTCCAAAGACGTACAGATTTGTAGATTAATTAGCTTGATAAAGTTGTAAAATTGTCCCTTGTGTGTGTAGGATAGTGTTAGTGTGCAGGGATTACTGGTTGGCGCGGACTTGGTGGGCCAAATAATCTGTTTCCGCGTTGTAACTTTAAACGAAACGAAAAAGGTATGAGTGAGTAAATAGGGAGACAAGAGGTACCAGTATCGAAGATAGACACAAAATGTTGGAGTAACTCAGCAGGTCAGGCAACATCTCTGGAGAAAATGGATAGGTGACTTATTATGTGGGGACCCAATCCCCGGGTCTTGCTGCTTTTGTACACAGGTGCAACAAAGTTCCTGCTGCAAGCTGAATTAATATCAATTTTAACCAGTATCTTGAAGCAGCCCATGTCTGCATCAATCAGTCAGTCTTATTCTACAAACCACCTCCCCACACCCAAAGGGCACATTGCGTAATCATCACTGACTAAATTCTGGAAAAAAAGCATCTATACATTCAGTGTTCAACATGAACAAGGTCATTACAGAGCAAGAGAGCAAATTTGCCATTTCTTTCCTCGGGGGAGGCAATTCAGCACCAATGGTACAAATTGAGGGCGACCTTAAATTAAGATTAATAATTCAAAAGTTGCCCTTGAATTAAGCGCAACCATTAAAAATGACCATTAGTCCCAGCAAGATTATCGCTTGAAGCAAAGGTACATTTTAGATAGATTTGAGGTAGAAATTCATCCTTGGTCAATAACATCTGCAGTCCATTAAATCAGTGAGGTCCTGAATTCAGAAGTGTAAAGAATATTTAGAATATGTGACTGTATATAATGTTTGTCCTCCTAATGTACAGTAACTAGTTGTTCACAAGATGCAACTGAAAAATAACCAACAAACTGCCCATTGGAATTAGCTCTTCCGTCCTTTTCTCACATGGCAACAACAACATGACAACTTACACATTTTCATGATTTCTCAAAGCATAGGTGTTGTAGTCTGGCGCGCTGACCTCTACCGGACTGAGGCCAGACAACAACTCTCAGACATCTCCTCCTACTTATCCTTGGACCATGACCCCACTAACGAGCACTAGACCTTATCACTAACACGATCACTGATCTCACGAATTCCGGCTCTCTGCCCTCTAATGCCTCCAACCTTATCGTTCCCCAGCCCCGCACAGCCCGATTTTACCTTCTCCCTAAAATCCACAAACAGAACTGTCCTGGCAGACCCATTGTTTCTGCCTGTTCATGTCCCACCGAATTAATTTCCACCTACCTCGACTCCATCCTATCCCATCCGGTCAAATCCCTCCCTACCCATGTCCAAGACCCCTCACATGGTCTCCATCTCCTCAATAACTTCCGGTTTCCAGGCCCCCACTCCCTCATCTTTACCATGGATGTCCATCACCCACAAGGATGGTCTTGAAGCCCTCCGTTTCTTCCTCGACCGTGGAACCAGCTAATCTCCATTGACCAATACTCTCCGCCTAGCAGAGCTGGTTCTTACCCTCAACAACTTCTCCTTTGACTCCTCCCACTTCCTCCAAATTCGAGGCGTAGCTATGGGCACTCGCATGGGCCCTAACTATGCCGGCCTCTTTGTAGGGTAGGTCAAACAATCCCTGTTCCAGGTGCACACTGGCCCCATCCCCGAACTCTACCTCTGCTACATTGACAACTGCATTGGTGCTACCTCTTGTACCCATGCAGAACTTACTGACTTCATAAATTTCACCACTAATTTCCATCCTGCTCTTAAATGCACTTGGACCATCTCCGACATCTCCCTACCGTTTCTGGATCTTACCATCTCCATCACAGGAGAGAGACTAGTGACCGACATCTACTACAAACCTACTGACTCCCATAGCTATCTTGACAACACTTCTTCCCACCCTGTTCCCTGTAAAAACTCTATCTCCTATTCCCAATTCCTCCGTCTACGCTGCATCTGCGCCCAGGATGAGGCAGATGTTCACCTGCTCCTCCTTCTACCTCATCTATTGTATCCGCTGTTCCAGATGTCAACTTCTCTACATCAGCGAGACCAAATGCAGGCTCGGCGATCCTTTCGCTCAACACCTTTGCTCAGTCTGCCTTAACCAACCTGATCTCCCGGTGGCTCAGCACTTCAACTCCCCCTCCCACTCCCAGTCTGACTTTTCTGTCATGGGCTTCCTCCATTGTCATAGTGAGGCCCAGCGCAAATTAGAGGAACAGCATCTCATATTTTGCTTTGGCAGTTTACCACCAGCAGTATGAACATTGACTTCTCTAACTTCCGATAGTTCCTCTGTCCCTCTCTTTCCCCTCCCCCTTCCTAGTTCTCCCACTGTCTTCCTGTCTCTTACTACATCCTATCTTTGTCCCGCCCCCTCCCCTGACATCAGTCTGAAGAAGGGTGTCGACCCGAAACATCACCCATTCCTTCTCTCCTGAGATGCTGCCTGACCCGCTGAGTTACTCCAGCACTTTGTGTCTACCCACGTATAGCCACCATCCGTTCTCCGGTGCTTAACCTGAGCTATTAACTGTATTTCTCTTTCTGCAGATGCTACCAGACCTGCAGAGTACTTGTAATTTGTTCTTTGTTTATTCTAACTAGCAGTAGTTCTGGTCTTTGCTACCTCTGCTTCCTGAAGCTCGCAAATTATTATTGAATGTAGAAAGATAGAGCATGGAAACTAGAACACAGGAACAGGTCCTAAATCTGTGCTGAATATGATACCAAATTAAACTTGTCTCTTCTGCCAATCTAAAAGAATGCAGAAGAGTTTAATGCCATTATTGTATTTGCTTGCACCACCACCCTTGACAATACATTCCAGGCACCTACCACATTGTGTGCATGTGCATGCATGTGCATCTCCTTTAAATACCCTGCCCCATCTCAATTTAAAGCTATGTCCTCTAGTAGTTGACAAAAAGACTAACTGTTTACCCCATATCTGGTTCTCAAAATGTTGTACACTTTTCAGATCTCCCTCAGCCTCTAGCGCACCAGAGAAAACAATCCACTTTTGATCAACCTCTCTTTATAGCAAATATCGTGGTATATCTCTTCTGCACCCTTTCCAAAGCCTCCACATCCTTCCTATAATAGTGCACACAGTACTCCAAGTACTCCATTTAAATCTAACATACGCTTCTTATTTTCTTTATGACCAAATTTCTGATGTGTGCCATCATTCAAAGTTCTCTCATAATAATCTGAAATAGATCCCGTTGGGCCCTGGGACTTATCCACTTATTGCCGTTCAAGAGACCCAACACCAACTCCTTCTTAATCTCAAAATGACCAAACTTGTGAGTATACTCTAGACTGATCTTACTATTCTCCAGGTCCTTCTCCTTGGCGAATACTAATGCAAAGTACTCATTTAGATTAAATCATTGGAAGATTAATATATTCAGATGAAACATATACTAACCAATAAATTAAGGAGGATGGTATCAAACATCAGCATTTTCCTTGTATTTCTATGGCATCATCCTGATTTGGTGACCATGCTGATAACTCTGAGCCCAGAGGTTGATGTTCGGGCTGCACTCTGTGGGAGAAGAGGGAAGTAATGTGCAGGGACGTTGGGAAGAGTGGGATTTCAATTTTGGTGATGAACAGAACGCAGATGCAGTTCAGCCTCTTATTGTAGCCTCTTTTCAACTTGAGGAGAAAGAAAATCTGAAATAGCTATTTACAGACAGCCGATTTGAAATCAATCGTTTTCCATTTCTACATTAAATATGAGTTATTCCTGCCCTCAACCCCAGAGCATTATGTCTGAGGATGGATTGATGCCCGATTTGCCTGCTAGCTTTGATAGAAGAAACAAAATAAACACTGGAAAAGCAGTGTCAATACACAGGATGAACGCGCTTTCTCTCTTTAGTTATAATATACCAAACCCCCATCTGTCTATTCAGTGTGGTACTAAAGGTCAAATGGCACTATTTGGCAAAAGAGCAAAAAATATCTTGTGTCTTGACCAAATACATTTGACATATTAATAATAATAAACGTGACCTAAATAGATTGTCTTGTTTATCCTCTTTGCAAAATGTAGGATTTTTTTCCCATCTGAGAATTGGGTGTCATGTTTGCAACAGTATAGATTTCAAAAGTAACACGTTAATGAAGGAGCACTTTGAGATATCCTAGTGCATTAAAGGTATTGATAAATTGTCTTCCCTTCGAGGGAGATTTCAACTATTTTTCCAACAAGAATGACAATCCTTTATTCACTACATGTACAGCAACTCAAGAGCACCTTGTACAAACCTATTGATGGTAAGTGGTGCCTGAAATCTTCCTTTGCATTGTGTCGGCATGTGGCCTTAAACCCCTTCTATGTGATTCAGTTAATCTGGATGAACTTTCAATGGCTGCAATAACCTTTTACACAAAGTTTAAAGCTAAACATTAAAATTCCAGTCAGACAATTCTGTGTCCTGGACTAATAAAATAGTCATGGAGTCATACAAATCGTATAAAAAGCATACAAAATAATCATAGAAACAGGCTCTTCAGCCCAGCTCATCCAAACTGACAAATAATACTAGTCCCATTTGCCTGCATTTGGCTTAAATCCCTCTAACCCTTTCCTATTCATGTACCTGTCTAACTGTGTTTTACATGCTGTTATAGAACCTGCCTCAACTACCTCCTGTGGTCGTTTAATATACTCATGACCCTCAGTGAAAAGGTTGCCCCTCAGGTTTAAGGTGAGAGGGGAAAGATTTAATTGGAACCTATGTCCTCTGCTTCTTCATTCTCCAACATTGGATAAAATTCTCTGTGCATTCATCCCATCTATTCCCCTCATGATAATATATACCTCTACACGTTTACCCCTCAGCCTCCTGCTCTCCAAGGAAGGAAACCTCCTGCCAGTCCCTCGAGTCATGATTACAAAACAAAAATGGTGAATTTCTGGTCAAAACAGCATTTGAGGTGGAATTTCTACCCTGGAAACATTTAGTAGTTCCTATTCCATTGACAAGCATTCTGACGTGAGACTCCAGGGCTTCATTTCACTGTCACTTTGACATGTTTTGCTTTCTATCTGATATTCTGGTTTTACTCACTGTAATTATCTTTACTCCATTGTTTGGAAACTCTCCTAATTTTATTGTTACATTTTCACTCATTAGCTATTCCCACATGACTGCATCCCTTGCCTTTAAGTCTGATTCGGTCCGTTTCCCTCTGATGTGAGCCGTTTGTTTCTTTGCGGAGGGAAAAATAACCATGTCCAGCTGCAATCTCACTGCCCACTCCTGGCACCTCAACTTAATACAAATGAAAACTAAAATGAGATAACCTATTCCCCACAGGATAGATCTGATCCAGCAATACAAGATTACGCACAGGGCTAACTCCCCACTAATCTTCTTTCCATCATTCCAATTATCAGTATCTGTGATGACACAGTGAGCAGAAGTGATAAATCCATCTCCATTACGCAGGCCACAAAAACAAGGCAGCCTTTCTTCTCAATTCTATTTTCAAAATGTGCAAAACTTAAAAATAACAATCATTAGCCTTCTGTCGCTTGCAATAAAGTAGACCTAGAGAAGAACAACACAATGACACATTTTTATAAACTAGTTTAACATGAATAGTGACAACTCTGAGAAGATAGACACCTCCT
This sequence comes from Rhinoraja longicauda, assembly GCF_053455715.1. NCBI lineage: Eukaryota > Metazoa > Chordata > Chondrichthyes > Rajiformes > Arhynchobatidae > Rhinoraja > Rhinoraja longicauda. Next base: position 61,073,837 of record NC_135955.1, on the reverse strand, counting down.
GAAACAGATCTGAGACAGAGACTGAGTTAAAGAGTATGAGGAGAAGGGAGCAGATTTCACATTCATTTTTTTTTCTCTCTACAACCTTCTTGTTATTGTTTGCTTTTTGTCATTAAGCTTCTCCTCATCCTGCCATCCCTTGTTTCATTAAATACTGCATTTTTGTGAGGGTTGAGGGTGGGGGTTGCAGCTGATCAATCCCAAACTGACATAATATGTTTAAGCTGGCCACTAAATAATTACGCAAGTGTTTTGTGGTGTAGCTAACAGATTAGGATCTGTGCTGCTTTCCGAACATAGGAACTTCAAGCAATGTCCTCATTGACTCCACGAGTCCTTTATAAACATGATCTGTTTATCATTGGTCTCTCCAACATTATGGGTGGGGGATATAAATTGTCACATAAAGGAATATATTCATATAATTAGAGAAAGAAATAGCCAACAAAAATGCAACTCTCGAGTCTGCGCCAGTCCTTTGGTGGAGGTATTTGATTATTTTCACTGCACTCTTTTTTTTCCCTAAGTGCTGATTTATTTTTTTCCTTCACATCTTATCCAGCTCCCTTTTGAAAGCTGTTATTGTATTTATTTTCATCAGGCTTTCATGCCGTGCATTCTAACCCCAGTGTTGACTTAAAACAAAATCCTTTTGAACATCTGGTGTTTCTAAAATCGCCGTCAATCTGTGGGTTTGGTGATTGACCCTTCTGCCACTGGAATGTTTCCACTTATTGATTTTGAACAAGTCATAATGACACAAGTGATGGGAGTAGAATTAGGCCATTCGGCCCACCAAGTCTATGCCATTCAATCATGGCTGATCTATCTCTCCCTCCTAACCCAATTCTCCTGCATTTTCCCCTTAACCTCTGACACCTGTACTAATCAAGAATCCATCTATCTTTGCCGTAAAAATATCCACTGACTTGGCCTTTACAGCCTTCTGTGGCAAAGAATTCCACAGATTCACTGCCTTCTGACTAAAGGGATTTTTCCTCATCTCCTTCCTAAAAGAATGTTGTTTAATTCTAAGGCTATGACCTCTAGTTCTAGACTCTCCCACTAGTGGAAACATTCTCTCCACATCCACTCTATCCAAGCCTTTCACTATTCTGTACCTTTCAATGCGGTCCCCCCTCATTCTTCTAAACTCCAGCGCTCATCATAGGTTAACCTACTTATTCCTGGGATCATTCTTGTAAACTTCCTCTGGACCCTCTCCCGCGCCAGCACATCCATCCTCAGATATGCTGCCCAAAATTGCTCACAATCCATCAAGAATCTCCATGAACAGCATCAGCTTCTCGGGTCTCCATAGAACCACCGTTTTAGTCTCCTTCGCACTCTCTGACCGCCTTCTGAGTCAGAGTCAAACAAAGTACTGCAAGTGAGACTAAACCAGTATCTGTGACGTATAAGAGGGGAATCTAAAATGCCCATTCTATTTCCACAGTGTAATTCTGGATTGTATTCATTCTAAAATGTATTTACAATTAAAGGATTCTTTAACTGAGTTAAACAGATGTATATATCTCGACTACGACTACACACATGTTCGTAGTTCTTCATATTGCATATTCTTCACGTGACCAAATATGTTTCTGCAAGAAGTCACTGTAAATTAGACCTGTTGTACGTGGTGGTGGGTGAATTGGGGTTGGGTGTTGATAGGAATAGGTTAGAGCAAAGTAAATGAGAGAATGGGATTGAAGGGTTAATTATGAGAGGCCAAACAACCTCTTTTTTTTGTCACGAGGAGATATATGACACATAATATAAATAAATAAAGGGGATGTTCTGCCTTGGCCCTTATAATATGGCAGAGAAAAAAACCCAGTATTAAATAAAGACAAATATCTAAAGATAATGTTGTCATTCATCCTTTATTATACTTTTTTTTACCAAATGACAAATTGCACTGCTGAATTAAGAGATGTTTTTCATGCATGTTGCTGATCTATGAAATAAAAATGCTTATTATTTAAATGAAACATAAGTTCAACTAGCCCCATAACACCAATATTACTGGTACTAGAAATCTGCATGTAACAGTGTACAATATTGGAAATACTCAGTAGGTCAGACATCATCTGTGGAGAGAGAGAAAAATTAACATTTCAGGTCAATGATCTTGCATCTTTAGCCAGAAGGTGATGAATCTGTGGAATTCATTGTCACAGACGGCTATGTTGGCCAAGTCATTGGATATTTTTAAAGCGGAGATTGATAGGTTCTTGATTAGTAAGGGTGTCAAAAATTATGGGGCGAAGGCAGGAGAATTTGATTGAGAGGGTAAAATAGCTCAGCCATGACAAATGGCAGTGTTGACCCAATGGGCCGAATGGCCTAATTCTGCTCCTGTGTCTTTTGATTACAACTCTGGACCATTTACAGCACCTTATCTTGTTTCACCTCCTGGTGTTAATACGAAAAGACCGAGGAAGTAGCTTACAGAATTTTAGGAATGGCTGGTGGAGGTTATTGATCATAATGGTTATTTACTACAAATGTAACATACGAGTTGCTTTTTTCAGTTTTACAAGCATTAAATCTGTATATTGTAACCTGTTTATTTTAATAGGTGTCACAAAAGATCTGAATTGCACAATTTCTGAAGCATCGTAGAATATTTAATGTGAAAAGATTGCACAAATGATTCCTTGAAGATTTCAGTTAGTTAAACTGATAAGCAAGTCATTTATTTTATCAATTGAAGTTATTTGGAAACTGGCTGCAGCTCTGAGCATTAAAGCTGTCTGGAATGCCACTGTAATTTATTTCCATATATATTTTAAATCTCTCAATTTTAAAGCCTTCTGAAGTCAATCCAAAAGAGACTCTTTCAATCGTTGCTTTAGCCATGTTGTTTGAATGCACATTATTTCAAAAATTCTCACTGTAAAACATTTTAGACTTCCTGAGGTTTTTGCCTCATTACCTGTCTGCCATTTTCAGAAAGAAAAGATGAGCTAAGGTTGCTTTTGATAAATTAATTTCAGAGTGATTGACCTTCCTCTCTTCCCTGAACGGAAACAACTTTCCTCCCTTTACTAATCTTGCTCTTCCCTCAACTGCCGCAACTCCCCACTAAAATAGGAGAACGAGTGAGAATCAAAATCTCTCACTGAATACAGCGTTCAATACATTTACCGCTTTGAAAATTATTAATTAAGGTTTTCATCGTGAATTGTGTATCAATTGCACCTTTGGTGAATGCATCACAATTTATGCAATGTATATAATTCTGCCTGACTGTGCTTAGAAAATAGGTTCAGGAGGAGGCCATTTGGCCCTTTGAGCCAGCACCACCATTCATTGTGATCATGGCTGATCATCCACAATCAGTAACCTGTGCCTGCCTTCTCCCCATATCCCTTGATTCCGCTAGCCCCTGGAGCTCTATCTAACTCTCTTTTAAATTCATCCAGTGAATAGATCTCTACTGCCTTATGTGGCAGAGAATTCCACAAATTCACAACTCTCTGGGTGAATTTTTTTTTCTCATCTCAGTCTTAAATGGCCTCCTCTTTATTCTTACACTGTGGCCCTTGGTTCTGGACTCCCCCAACATTGGGAACATTTTTCCTGCATCTAGCTTGTCCAGTCCTTTTATAATTTTATGCGTCTGTATGAGATTCCCTCTCATCCTTGTAAATTCCAGTGATTCCAAGCCCAGTCTTTCCAATCTTTCCTCATATGCCAGTCCCACCATCCGGGGGATTAACCTAGTAAACCTATGCTGCACTGCCTCAATAGCAAGAATGTCCTTCCTCAAATTAGGAGACCAAAACTGCACACGATACTCCAGATGTGGCCTGACCAGGGCCCTTTACAACTGCAGAAGGACCTCTTTACTCCCATACTCAAATCCTCTCGTTATGAAGGCCAACATGCCATTAGCTTTCTTCAGTACCTGCTGTACCTACATGTTTACTTTCAGTGGCTTAAATTTAATTACATTTTAATTGCATGTCTAGATATGAGTTTTCTCCTTCAAACATACTATATGAATATACATTTATTTCCCAAAATTACTACTGAAATCATCCCCCCTTTGCCTAAATTTATTTAGGTTTATGTTTATTATTGTCACATGTACTATGGTACAGAGGAAAGCTTTGATTTATGTGCAATTCTATCAAATTGGATAATTATTTATATAAATACAATTATGCCAAACTCAAGTACAGTAGGTAGAGTAAAGGGAAAGATATGAAGAGTGCAGAATATTGTTGTCAGCATTGTAATGCACCATTTCCACAGACAAAGTCCAATGTCGGCAATGGGACACTATTGGAAGGACCACTCAGAATCCTGATAACAGAGGGGAAGAAGCTGTTCTTGAGTCTGGTGTGGTGCACGCTTTCAGGCTAATGTCTTTTCTGCCTGATGGGAACGAGATCATGGAGAAATGACTGGGGTGAGACGTCTTTGATTATGTTGGCCTCTTTGTCGAGGCAGCATGAAGTGTAGATGGATTCAATGGTGGGGAGTCTAGTTTGTGTAATGGACTGGGCAACATTCACAATTCTCTGCAATTTTTCTTGCGGTCTTGAGCAGAGCTGATCCCAAACCAAGCTGTGATGCAACCCGACAATATGGTTTCTATGGTTTTTCTATGGTTTTCACTCCTATGTGCATCACATTTTTGGGCCCAGATGATAGAAACATAGAAAATAGGTGCAGGAGGAGGCCATTCGGCCCTTCGAGCCAGCACCGCATGATGTGCAGACCATTTGATTCTTGAGCACATTGGGCCACGAGGCATGCCTGATATTAGCTGCAGCAACTTTCCTCCTGAAATTTCACCAGCTGAAATGCACAGCCAAAGCTGGAAGTCTGAAATAAAACTCAAAAACATTGAAAATAATCGCCAGGTCTGTCAGCACCTATAGAGAAAGCCAACTCATTAGCATTTCTCCATTGATGTTGCCTGGCCTTCTGATATTATTTCAGATTTCCAGCATTTGCAGAATTTTGCATTTGAAATTGAGAGCTTGCTGTGTTCGAGCCATGGCTGCGTAGAAGACAGCTTTTGAAGGATCAAAGAAAGTTTGGAGAGACAGAAAATATGCCAATGATGGTGTATTTTAAAAAAATATAGTAAGATGGTAACTGAATAGATGTAGATGCATGACCTACTTTTCCATGGTGAAATATGTTTGAACATCATTGGACTGTGCCATTCAGTCAAACTAGCAGCCTCTTAATGAGAGTGCTTCTCCTATGTATCTATTTAAGGAAACTGTACAATGCACAAGGAATTAATCAATGTCTAAGCAACCTGCACCTTCAAACAAATGCCTTTTACCTCCTGCATATTGAGGAATGAGGTATTTTTATATAATCTTTTCAAGCCTAATTTTGCAAATTTAGTGAAAATAAAAGGCTTTATTACGTAGTGCCATTGAGCGCAAGGACAAAAGTCATGTTGACAATTCTCTGTGTGGGTAGCTGGGCTGTTGGGAGTTTGGGACAGAGGTGAGGTGCTTTCGAAACAAGACAGATGAATATGAGAACAGCATCAGTATCAGCACAGCAGGAAAAACAAAATGAGAGGATAACCATGCATTAATAATAGAAGAAAAAAATTTAAATACAAATCTTGCAAGGTCATAGAACTGAAATTTTAAACAATGTAAAATGGCGTAGCATAATCATTTTTTCACACACTTCAAAAGAAATACAATGTTATCAATTATGCTGAAACTACTGCTTCTCAGAGTGTTTGAGTAGCAAGCTTTTTCTTAGTTACAATTTATTAGCCGTTTCCATTCAGACTCTCAGTTAATATAGTTTGAAGTCTTATGAATTTCTAAAGCATTTGGCATGGAATGAAATGCCTTGACTACATTAATGTAGTGAAGTATAGCTAGTAATTGTGAACAGCAAAATAAAGTATGAAGTCAAAGTTCTTACAGTTTTATATCAAAGGTTATGGGGAAAGGCAGGTAGTTTGGCTTCAGTAATATCGGATCAATTATGATCTTATTGAATGGTGTTCGACAGTGATGTTCGCTGGAACGATGTCAGCCAGGATACCATGAAAACGATCTGTTTAGAAACTAGGAAAGTCTATCTCATGCCCTGCTAGTAATGATTCAATGAGTCATTACTAGCAATGATACTTGCTTGTCACTTGTACCTAGGTACAGTGAAATTCTTTGTTTTGCATTCAATTCGGTAAAATCATACTATAGACAAACACAATCATAGATGTACAAAAAGTGCAACGATTGTAGTGTCAGAATAGTAGACTTCACCGAGGCAGTACACAAAGAGTCGCTACATTTATGGTGCTAACATGCCTTTCAAGTTTCATGGTCCTTAATAGTACAGAGTCTTATCTTGGCCTTAAAGGCCCGTTGTCCTGATGGTGGCACTGGATCAGTGTTGCAGGGGTTGATCTTGCCTAGCAATGCTGTCAGTGTCCTCCATCGCTGTTCTGCCTCTTCGTACTCCTCTCGTCTCCACAGCCCTCTGTGGCAATGAGTTCCACAGAATAACTATCCTCTGACGAAAGAAGTTCCTCCTCACCTCCTTTCTAAAAGACCGCCCTTTAATTATGAGGCTATGACCTCTGGTCCTAGACTCCCACCAGTGGAAACATCCTTTCCACATCCACTCTATCAATGCCTTTCATTAATCTGTAAGTTTCAATGAGGTCCCCCCTCAACCTTCTAAACTCCAATGAGTAAAGGCCCAGTGTTGTTAAATGCTCATCATATGCTAACCCACTCATTCCTGGAATCATTCTTGTAAACCTCCTCTGGACCCTCTCTAGAACCAGAGGATGGAGCTAAATGACAGAGGATGCAACAATTTTGATATGTCAATAGTTGAAACGTGCTCCAGCTTTTCCAGTAGCATCATGGATGTACTGCTGGAAGAAGTGAGTTGCAGGAAGGAATACCTGCTAGACAAGAGACCTCCAGAGTTCAAGATGGCAGGTGGCAGTTTGTGCAACATTACCATGGACTCAATACAATGCAGAATCAAATTTAATGCCTGAATGCTTACAAAATAAGTCAAGACTGATGCAAATGTACATCCACATCTTGTAGACCAGTTCCTTGCTTTTCACTGTTTCCTTCTAGTATGCAGGTGTCAGGGAAACCTAAAGCAACCTCTTCAAACGATGAAGCGTAATATTTGAAGTTCAACTCAATTTGTCTGCCAAAATGAACAATTCTTCAACCATTTCGGCCTTCACAGGATGTCTTCATGATATAAAGCGAAAAATGTCGATGGCAATAGCTGTGACGTAGAACATTGAACAGTACATCACAAGAACAGACCCTTCGGCCTGCCTACAACGTCAGTGCTGAACATGATGCCAAGATCATCACTTAATGCATATCCTTCCATACCCTGCGTATCCATATACCCATCCAAAAGTCTTTTAAATGTCACTAACTTATCTGCATCAACCACCACACCCAGAAGCACTTTCCAGTCACTCACCACCCACTTTGTGAAATAAAAACTGTCCTGCATATCTCCTTTAAATTTTGCCCCTCTTACCTTAAAGCTATGCTCTCTAACATATATAACATATAACATATATAACATATAACAACTACAGCATGGAAACAGGCCTGTCCGGCCCTACCAGTCCACGCCGACCATTCTCCCTGACCTAGTCTCATCTACCTGCACTCAGACCATAACCCTCCAATCCCCTCCTATCCATATACCTATCCAATTTACTCTTAAATAATAAAATCGAGCCAGCCTCCACCACTTCCACCGGAAGCCCATTCCATACAGCCACAACCCTCTGAGTAAAGAAGTTCCCCCTCATGTTACCCCTAAACCTTTGTCCCTCAATTCTGAAGCTATGTCCCCTTGTTGGAATCTTCCCCACTCTCAAAGGGAAAAGCCTACCCACGTCAACTCTGTCCGTCCCTCTCAAAATTTTAAAAACCTCTATCAAGTCCCCCCTCAACCTTCTACGCTCCAAAGAATAAAGACCCAACCTGTTCAACCTCTCTCTGTAGCCTAAGTGCTGAAACCCAGGCAACATTCTAGTAAATCTCCTCTGTACCCTCTCCATTTTGTCGACATCCTTCCTATAATTTGGCGACCAGAACTGCACACCATACTCCAGATTCGGCCTCACCAATGCCCTGTACAATTTCAACATTACATCCCAACTTCTATACTCGATGCTCTGATTTATAAAGGCAAGCATACCAAACGCCTTCTTCACCACCCTATCCACATGAGATTCCACCTTCAGGGAACAATGCACAGTTATTCCCAGATCCCTCTGTTCCACTGCATTCCTCAATTCCCTACCATTTACCCTGTACGTCCTATTTTGATTTGTCCTACCAAAATGCAGCACCTCACACTTATCAGCATTAAACTCCATCTGCCATCTTTCAGCCCACCCTTCCAAAAGGCCCAAGTCTCTCTGTAGACTTTGAAAATCTACCTCACTATCAACTACTCCACCTATCTTAGTATCATCTGCATATTTACTAATCCAATTTGCCACACCATCATCCAGATCATTAATGTAAATGACAAACAACAGTGGACCCAACACAGATCCTTGGGGCACTCCACTAGACACTGGCCTCCAACCTGACATACAATTGTCAACCGTTACCCTCTGGTATCTCCCATTCAGCCATTGTTGAATCCATCTTGCAACCTCACTATTAATACCCAACGATTTAACCTTCTTAATCAACCTTCCATGTGGAACCTTGTCAAATGCCTTACTGAAGTCCATATAGACAACATCCACAGCCTTGCCCTTATCAATTTCCCTGGTAACCTCTTCAAAAAATTCAAGAAGATTAGTCAAACATGACCTTCCAGGCACAAATCCATGTTGACTGTTTCTAATCAGGCCTTGATTATCCAAATAATTATATATATTGTCCCTAAGTATCTTTTCCATTAATTTTCCCACCACAGACGTCAAACTAATAGGTCTATAATTGCTAGGTTTACTTTTAGAACCTTTTTTAAACAAAGGCACAACATGCGCAATGCGCCAATCTTCCGGCACCATCCCTGTTTCTAATGACGTTTGAAATATTTCCGTCATAGCCCCTGCTAATTCTGCACTAACTTCCCTCAATGTCCTAGGGAATATCCTATCAGGACCTGGAGACTTATCCACTTTTATATTCTTCAAAAGTGTCCGTACCTCCTCTTCTTTAATCCTCCTAATTTCCATCACTACTCTACTTGTTTCGCTTACCTCACATAATTCAATATCCTTCTCCTCGGTAAATACCGAAGAAAAGAAATTGTTTAATATCTCCCCCATTTCTTCCGGCTCAGCACATAGCTGTCCACTCTGACTCTCTAATGGACCAATTTTATCCCTCACTATCCTTTTGCTATTGACATATCTGTAGAACCCCTTGGGGTTTACTTTTACATTACTTGCCAAAGCAGCCTCATATCTTTTTTTCGCTTTTCTAATTTCTTTTTTAAGATTCCTTTTACATTCTTTATATTCCTCAAGAACCTCATTTACTCCCTGCCGCTTATATTTATTGTATATCTCCCTCTTTTTCCGAACCAAGTGTCCAATTTCCCTGGAAAACCACGGCTCTTTCAAATTATTATTCTTTCCTTTCCACCGAACAGGGACATAAAGACTCTGTACTCTCAAAATTTCACCTTTAAATATCCTCCATTTCTCTATTATATCCTTTTCATAAAACAACAATTTCCATTTCACTCCTTTTAAATCCTTTCTCATCTCCTCAAAATTAGCCTTTCTCCAATCTAAAATCTCAACCCTTGGTCCAGATTTGACCTTCTCCATAATGATATTGAAACTAATGGCATTATGATCACTAGACCCAAAGTGCTCCTCAACACATACCTCCGTCACCTGACCCATCTCATTTCCTAACAGGAGGTCCAACACTGCCCCTTCTCTGGTAGGCACCTCTACGTATTACTGCAAAAAACTATCCTGCACACATTTTACAAACTCCAAACCATCCAGCCCTTTAACAGAATGTGATTCCCAGTCTATATATGGAAAATTGAAATCACCCACAATCACCACTCTGTGCTTACTACTAATATCTGCTATCTCCTTACATATTTGCTCTTCCAATTCTCGTTCCCTATTTGGCGGTCTATAATACACCCCTATAAGTGTTGCTAAACCTTTCTCATTTCTGAGTTCCACCCAAACAGCCTCCTTAATCGAGCCTTCTAGTCTGTCCTGCCAAAGCACTGCTGTGATATCCTCCCTGACAAGCAATGCAACACCCCCACCCCTTGCCCCTCCGATTCTATCACATCTGAAACAATGAAATCCTGGAATATTTAATTGCCAATCGCAACCCTCCTGCAACCATGTTTCACTGATCGCCACAACATCATACTTCCAGATGTCAATCCAGGCTCTAAGCTCATCCACCTTTCTTACAATGCTCCTAGCATTAAAATATACACATTTAAGGGACCCATCATTTCTTATTCTCAGTTTATTTCTTTTCCCTTCTTTCTCTCCTACATATTGGGTCTGAGTGTTTCCCTTTTCTGCCTCCTGCCTCACACACTGCCTATTAGCTATCTGTGTTTGAGTCCCTCCCCCCAACCGTACTAGTTTAAAGTCTCCGCAGTTATTTTAGCAAATCTCCCCGCCAGGATATTGGTTCCCCTCGGGTTCAGATGCAACCCGTCCTTTTTGAACAGGTCATACTTCCCCCAGAAGAGGTCCCAATGATCCAGAAACTTGAAACCCTGCTCCCTGCACCAGTTCCTCAGCCACGTATTTATCCTCCACCTCACTCCATTCCTATTCTCACTATCGCGTGGCACAGGCAGTAATTGATTTTTCCATCCTGGGAAAAGGAGTCTGACTGTCTACCCTATCTATGCCTCTCATAATTTTAAATACCTCTATCAGGTTTCTAGGCAACGTCCGGCATTCCAGAGATAACAATCCAAGTCTATCCAACGTCCCCTGTAGCTAATACGCTTTAATCCTGTATCATTGATTTTTCTCCCTCGGTCTGTTTTTCATTTGCAAGAAATGAGCCAAGCCTTCATGGTCAGTATTTATTGGCTTGCTTACTTGCCTTGAACTAAGTGTCTTACTTTGAGTCTTTATATTTGTCAATTGTATCTTCCCTGACACAGCTAACCAGAATAAACCAGCTCTTCTCATGACTAAGCTTTATAGTGTTAGTGCTGCCTCTTTATAAACTTTTGCTTGATTTTTTTATCTGGATAACTACAGAGCATTCAGAAAGTATTCAGACCCCTTCACCTTTTCCACATTTTGTCACGTTACAGCCTTATTTTAAAATGGATTAAATTCTTTTTTTAATCATCAATCTACACACAATACCCCATAATAAAAAAGCGAAAACAGGTGTTTAGAAATTCTTGCAAAGTAATTAAAAAGAAATAACTGAAATATCACATTTACATAAGTATTCAGACCCTTTACTCAGTACTTTGTTGAGGCACCTTTGGCAGCAATTAGAGCTTCAAGTGTTCTTGGGTATGACGCTACAAGCTTGGCACGCCTGTATTTGGGTAATTTCTCTCATTCTTCTCTGCAGACCCTCTCAAGTTCAGTCAGGTTGGATGGGGAGCATCGATGCACAGCTATTTTCTGGTCCCTCCAGAGATGTTCGAACGGGTTCAAGTCCAGGCTCTGGCTGGGCCACTCACGGACATTCACAGACTTGTCACGAAGCCACTCCTGCGTCATTGTCCTGTTTGAAGGTGAACCTCTGTCCCAGTCTGAGGTCCAGAATGCTCTGGAGCAAGTTTTCATCAAGGATCTCTCGGTACTTTGCTCCGTTCCCCTTTCCCTAGTTCCTGACTAGTCTCCCAGTTCCTGCTGCTGAAAAACATCCCCACAGCATGATGCTGCCACCACCATGCTTCACCGTAGGTATGGTATTAGCCAGATGATGAGCGGTGCTGCTTGGCATTCAGGCCAAAGAATTCAATCTTGGTTTCATCAGACCAGAGAATCTTATTTCTCATGGTCTGAGAGTCGTTTAGGTGCCTTTTGGCAAACTCCAAGCAGGCTGTGATGTGCCTTTTACTGAGGAATGGCTTCTGTCTGGCCACTCTACTGTAAAGGCCTGATTGGTGAAATGCTGCAGATATAGTTGTCCTTCTGGAAAGTTTTCCCATCTTCACGGAGCAACTCTGGCGCTCTGTCAGAGTGACCATCGGGTTCTTGGTCACCTCTCTGACCAAGGCCCTTCTCCCCCGATTGCTCAGTTTGGCCGGGTGGCCAGCTCAATGAAAAGTCCTGGTGCTTCCAAAGTTCTTCCATTTAAGAATGACTGAGGCCACTGTGCTCTTCGGAACCTACAATGCTGCAGAAATTGTTTTATACCCTTCCTCAGATCTGTGTCTCGACACAATCCTGTTTTGGAGGTCTATGGACAATTCCTTTGTCTTCATGGCTTGGTTTTTGCTCTGACATGCACTGTCAACTGTGGAACCTTATATAGACAGGTGTGTGCCTTTCCAAATTATATCCAATCAATTTAATTTACCACTGGTGGACTCCAAGTTGTAGAAACATCCCAAGGATAATCAATGGAAATAGGATGAACATAAGCTCAATTTTGAGTATCATAGCAAAGCGTCTGAATACTTATGTAAATGTAATATTTCAGTTATTTCTTTTTAATTACTTTGCAATAATTTCTAAACACCTGTTTTCACTTCTTCATTCTGGGGTATTGTGTGTAGATTGATGATAAAAAAAAAAGAATTTAATCCATTTTAAAATAAGGCTGTAACGTAAAAAAATGTGGAAAAGGTGAAGGGGTCTGAATACTTTCTGAACGCATTGAATTAACATCAGAATTCTCTTGCCTTGTGGAATTAGCTCATCAGGTCATAAGTAATAGCAACAGAATTAGGCCATTCAGCCCATCAAGTCTCTTCTGCCATTCAATCATGGCTGATCTATCTCTCCCTCCTAATCCCATTATCCTGCCTTCTCCCCATAACCCCTGACACTTCGGCATTTAGAAATGTTACCAATTGTTTAGTCACCAAGCATTTGGTGACTAACCAAGACATCCTCTTCCCTCCTGATCAGCTATCTTCCCCCTACTCCATCAGTCTGAAGAAGGGTCCCAACCTGAAATATAGTCTGTCCATTTCCTCCCATGGATGGTGCCTGACCTGCTGAGTTCCTCCAACAATTTGCTTTTTGCGCAAGATTCCAGCATTTGCAAACTCGTATCTTCATTAACAAGAAATTAGTGCATTTGAATGTAAGAATGGAATCATAATATAGAAAATGGATTGGCGATGTGGGACTGATAATTAATCTTTTCACTGAGAAATCCAGGACCCAAGATCTTGGCGGCTTTATCTTCAGTGATTCCAGTTGCTGGCCCACAAGGAGATCTGTCATACATATGTTGGAGATAATAGATGAAGAAGTGGTGTTTACAACTGTTAAATACTGTAGAGGGAACATGGCCTGCATAACCTCCTAGAGACCTTGAGTTCCAGGGACCACTTACCAGATCATCAAGATCTCCCCAAAAAAGCAGTTGTTTCTAAATTGTCGGTTACTATTGCTTTAGTAAATGCCTTGCATAAGACATCTGAAACTTCATTGAGCCTGTAAGAATACCTGCACCTGTACTACTTCTTGGCTGCAAAGAGTGAAGAGAAATACATCTTGAGAGCAGCAATACATCTACTTCCAATGACTTCAGACAAGTCCTGCCATCAGACAGCAGAAACCAAGCTTTCAATCTCATTCCTCTGGGACATCAGGTGCTCGTGTCTCTAAGGTGCTAGACATTTCTCAGTCATATATATCAAACTTGAGGAGCATCTTGAAGGAATGATAGATTGGCCATTATACTGTGACCACCAAAGTGTTGTGGAGAAGCAGAATTGAATTTGTTGGCATGGTGTTCTTGTTTCAGGCAGAGATGATTTGTTTATAGAGCTGTACATTTATTTGGCATTTTCATCTTTTTTGGAATTGGATAACGAAAGGATAGGAGCAAATTTATTTTATGAAAGAATTTTTTTGGAAGGATATTGTGAGGGTGTTCGCATGAAATAGAGAGAACTGGTAGGTTTGACCTTTGCATTTTGCAAGCGCTGGGCTGTCATTTCCGCTATCTTTCCTCTGGCTAATAGCTGTTTACTTTCCTGTTCCACTGATAGGCCTTAAAAGGGGATTAGTGAGATTTTCACAGTGAATATGAGATGCTGGCCTTATTAACTTCTTTTCAACCCATTTGATGTGTCAAAAGAGGTGGTAATCGAGAGGAAAATCCAGACCAGATACACAAAATGTCTAACATTTCACTGCAAGGATGAAGCCTCCCTGAATATTGCATCCTTTCTGTATGGCATCTGAGTTTCAGTTTGGAATCCTGAAGTGAATTGTGTATTTAAAATACTTTCATCTCAAATGCAAAATTAGCAAGTGAGCAGTAACACATAATAACATTCAAAATAATCATTATTCCTGGTATATTTTCCTTCTTGACACTCCCAGGCAAGTAGCCAGATGGTTTCCACCCTGGTTTTTGTGTAATCCCATGCTTCACCTATCCCGGGAGTATATGACAAAAGTGAGCAAGAGCAACTTGGTGATAATTGTTAAGTTAAAAACATATTCTTCTTTATGTGGAAATTTCATCAGTGTGTATTATTCTTACTTCCGGCAAATCCGTGGTTATCATGCGAAAATGCTCACCAATGATATGATGAGAGGAGCACATTTTAAAGGAGATGTATGGGGGCAAGTTTTTTTTTGCATAGAGGCAGCGAGTGCATGGAATGCACTGCCAGAAACCGTAGTGGAAGCAGATAGAGAGAGACCTCCCAACCCTTCCGAATTTGGCAGAAAGTTTCCACTTTCTTATTTCATTTCCGACATTCCGATTTCGTCTCACATTTTTCCACAAAACACATGCCCCCGCCACTCGCCTTGCCACTGGCCTATACTCGTCTCGCCACTAACCTCGACTCGCGCCTGACCTAGCCGCTAGCCCGGCCTCGCCTCATCGCTGGCCCGCCCTCGCCTCTCCTCGCCGCTGGCCTGTACTCACCTAGTCTCGCCGCTGGCCTGTACTCACCTAGCCTCGCCGCTGGCCTGTACTCACCCAGCCTCGCCGCTAGCCTGGCCTCGCTGCTGACCCGCCCTCCCCTCGCCTCTGGTCTGACCTCGCCTCGCCGCTGGCCCGGCCTCACCTCGCCGCTGGCCTGTACTCACCTCGCCTCGCCGCTGGCCTGTACTCACCTCGCCTCGCCGCTGGCCTGTACTCACCCAGCCTCGCCGCTAGCCTGGCCTGGCCTCGCTGCTGGCCCGCCCTCCCCTCGCCTCTGGTCTGACCTCGCCTCGCCGCTGGCCTGTACTCACCTCGCCTCGCCGCTGGCCTGTACACCCAGCCTCGCCGCTAGCCTGGCCTGGCCTCGCTGCTGGCCCGCCCTCCCCTCGCCTCTGGTCTGACCTCGCCTCGCCGCTGGCCCGGCCTCACCTCGCCGCTGGCCTGTACTCACCTCGCCTCACCGCTGGCCTGTACTCACCTCGCCTCGCCGCTGGCCTGTACTCGCCCAGCATCGCCGCTAGCCTGGCCTGGCCTCGCTGCTGGCCCGCCCTCCCCTCGCCTCTGGTCTGACCTCGCCTCGCCGCTGGCCCGCCCTCCCCTTCCTTACCTCTGGCCTGGCATAGCCTTGCCGTTGCCCTTTACTCGCCTCGACTCACCGCTAGCCTGGCCTCGCCGCAGGCCTCGCCTTGCTGCTGGCCCAGCCTCGCCTCACCGCTGGCCTGGCCTCGCCTCACCGCTGGCCTGGCCTGGCCTCGCCTCTCGTAGCTGGCCTAGCGTGTTGATATTGAGAGGGGATGGGGTGGATGAATGGGGGGGGAGGTGTTGGGGTGTGGGGGGGGGTGCAGGGGAGTGGGAGGGGGGAGTAGGGGTCGGGGGGTGGAGGAAGGGAGGGGGAGAGTGGGGGTGGGAGGGGAGTGGGAATGGGGAGGAGGGGAGGGGGAAGTGGAGGTGGGGGGGAAAGTGGGGGAGGGGAGTAGGGGGGAGGGGAGTGGGAGAGAGTGGTTGGGGGGACATGGACCGTTGTGATTTGCTGTTGAAGACCACTGGGGCAAGTATGTCTTCAATTAAATTATGTATGTGCAGTTTTAAATGAAACTCTTTCTTCATAACTTAGTCATACATTTTATGACCATTGTTCTTTTATTTAATACCAAGACAATTGGGATGTGTGAGGAAAAAGCAAAATAGAAAAAACAAAACAAAACAATTTTTTCTTTGTGTTGTATAAAGTATTTCTGTTCAATAACCTTTCTATAAATAGTAGAATATACTCATGATAGGCCTGACATTACATGTAGTCCAAGAACTACAGACTGTTGGAAATAATAGTCGTTTTTCACACATGAATGTAGCGCAACGCGTACACGCATTTGACGTGCATACTTTGTTTTGCTGAAAAGTTGCATTACGCGCCATATTATGAATTTTGATGTAAAATTCTGAATTTTGGGCATCAAAATTCTAAATTTGTAAAATCAAATGTTGGGAGGTCTGCCAATACGATCGGGGCACGTATAGAAACATAGAAACATAGAAAATAGGTGCGGGAGGAGGTCATTCGGCCCTTCAAGCCAGCACCGTCATTGTGATCATGGCTGAGCGTCCACAATCATTAACCCGTGCCTGCCTTCTCCCCATATCCCTTGATTCCACTATCCCCTAGAGCTCTAACTCTCTCTTAAATCCATCCAGTGATTTGGCTTCCACTGCCCTCTGTGGCAGAGAATTCCACAAATTCACAACTCTCTGGGTGAAAAAGTTCCTTCTCACCTCAGTTTTAAATGGCCTCCCCTTTATTCTAAGACTGTGGCCCCTGGTTCTGGACTCCCCCAACATTGGGAACATTTTTCCTGCATCTAGCTTGTCTAGTCCTTTTATTATTTTATATGTTTCTATAAGATCCCCTCTCATCCTTCTAAACTCCAGTGAATACAAGCCTAGTCTTTTCAATCTTTCCTCATATGACAATCCCGCCATCCCAAGGATCAATCTCGTGAACCTACGCTGCACTGCCTCAATTACAAGGATGTCTTTCCTCAAATTACGAGACCAAAACTGTACACAATACTCCAGATGTGGTCTTACCAGGGCCCTGTACAACTGCAGAAGAACCTCTTTACTCCTATACTGAAATCCTCTCGTTATGAAGGCCAACATTCCATTAGCTTTCTTCACTGCCTGCTGTACCTGCACGCCAACTTTCAGTGACTGGTGTACAAGGACACCCAGGTCTCGCTTCACCTCCCTCTTACCTAACCTAACACCATTGAGATAATAATCTGCCTCCTTGTTTTTGCCGCCAAAGTGGATAACCTCACATTTATCTATATCTATCTATGGCACATGGATATGCAGGAAATGGAGGAATATGGATCACGTGCAGGCAGATAAAAATTGATCTTGATGTCACATTGGGCACAGACATCGTGAGCTGTACTGTTCTACGTTCTGATAACCCATGCAATATGTCACAAGGAGAGGAGGTTGGACACTGTGCCAGTACTTGCTATCTCTATCAATCCCACTTGCGATGGGTCCTCTATGTCCCATTAAAAGCTGAATAACGTTCTCTGACAAATGTCCCTTGTGCTGATTTTTCAAAATCAATATTTGCATTAATGTTTTCAGTAATGCTGTCTGAAGATCTTAACGAGAGCCTTTATCTGAAATTTCTTTACCAGGTAGCGATGAGAGGGAGTGTGCACTGCAGGCACTTAATGTGATAGTTTCTGTGATACTTGAAATCTCAAGTGCTACTAAATTATTGCAATGTTGAGTACATGGCCTACTGTCAGTCAATGTAGTAATTGAAGTCATGACCCCAAATCCTCACCTTCTTTGAAAAAATGACGATCATAAGTGATAGGAGAAGAATTAGACCATTCAGCCCATCATGTCTATCCGCCATTCAATTATGCTTGATCTATCTCTCCCTCCTCATCCCATTCTCCTGCCTTATCCTCATAACCTCTGACACCCATACTAATTAAGAATCTATCTCTGCCTTAAATATATCCACTGACTTGGTTTCCACAGCCTTCTGTGGCAAAGAATTCCACAGATTCACCACCACTGATATCAACTGGTTTTCTCAGGTCTCCGGTTGGCCAATATTGCGAACTAAATATTGCTGTGATGCTAAAGGTTATGGTAGACCATTCAGCCTAGAAACCTAATTGCACAGTATATTGTTTTCTTGCATTTCAGGGTTGAATTGTGATTAAAATCAGTGGGTAAATGTGAACGAGACCTAATAGCATACAACTAAACTTTGAATCACACACTTCCATGAGCATATTGTACTTATGCACAGAGTACAAAGCACACACTCGTGTTGAAAGTTGATCTGTGACACACTTTTACTGTAGCTGCCATATCAAAGAAACATTATTAAGAGACTCTGCTGGTTGCCGACAGGAAAGCAGGCCCACTCATTCGCAACCTAAAGGGATTTTATCTTTCACATTTTTGTGGGGCCTGTTAAACTAGACAAGCATGGGGTCATCTTGGATGTGATAATGGACCAGATGCTTCATCATTATTCAGGTGAGACCTTCCATGTTCCTCTGTTGGAGGAAGGTTGGGTTCGATAGCAAAGGGAATATTTCCAAATGCTCAAAGTATCTTCCTGCCTATTCACTTTGACAGCGCAGCCCCAGGGTCCAGTTGTGCATGGCCACTTTTCAGCTGTGCCAAGGGGTTTTGTACACTACTCGCAAAATTGCATGTATAATGAATGGATTTAAAAATCATTCTCCAGCATCATCCGAAGACACTTGCACAAGTCTTCTGTGTGATCCCACTTTAACTCTTTAGTGGCCTTCATCTCTTCCCTGGATTTACAGGTACCAGGTTCCTTGCTTTAGAAAGCTCCTTTAAAATTGGAAAAATATGCTGCCTTCTTTATAAAGACGAAGAAATATTAACAGTAAGCAATTGAAGGAAGTTTCAATTTTAAGAAGAATCTTAAAGGACGAAAGAGTGACGAAGGAAAACGATTTAGGGCAGGGGGAACAGGGGGATAGCTCTTATTGAAACCGAGGGTACGGGGATAAACAAGACTGCACACCAGAGAAGGCAGGCTGAAGGATATGGCAGAAATAAAAAAAAATAAGATTGATTTAAAAACAAGAAATAGAAATTTAAATCAAAAGCTTTGGAGAACAAAAACATAAGTCAAGAAGTAAAGAGGAGAAGACGGTGCAAAAAAGGATGAATTTTGGCGCTGTTAACAAAAAATATATATGCGCCTCACCTTTCCTCTGGGATGACAATGCATTTTCCATGTGCAATGATTAAAATATGCAGTTTTCACAACCTATTGTATGTTCAGAAATATGTCCGCTTTCACTGTCATTTTTTTTTGAGTCAAGTCAAATCATAAATGAGTGTGGCAACATGAAAATATGTAGAGCAACTTCATATTTTCAACTCTTTAACCTGTATTAACAAGCATGAATTATTTGTGCGCATATAATCAGCCAGTAACTAAGTAACATCAACAGGTCCTGGAGGAACCAGCATGTGCTTCTGTCAGCTCCAGACTTTTTCAGCAGCTTGTCATTTGTGAGTACACTGAACACCAGAACTGCTGCGTATGACTTCTAAAAGTTCAGTATAATGGAGACTCTGAGATGCCCTGCTCACCAATAATAACTGAACGTTTAAATGGTAATCTTGTCCCCTTCCTATCAATCTGAAATAAGTTAGGATACCCAGCTGAAATTTAAATTCCTTGGAAAATTTTACAGTGATGTCTAAATTGGGTGTTTCAAGCGACTGTATTTCTGAGAGCTGTGTTTTCATAGAATTTTCAGTTCAGTATGTATTTGGCTGCACACGAACCACCAGGAGGGCAAAAAATCACATTAAATGGTTTAAATTCTATGCACATACAGCATCCTGGAACAAAATACCAGGCACTGTTAATTGTATTACTTTGTTCTGCTGTAACAGAACAGTCAAGAAAATGACCCTTGAAACAGAAAAGCAAAAGAAAATCGCAGTATTTTAAAAATCATTGTCGGACATTGAGATTTACTCAAACATTTTTCTTTATCATACCACACTAGAATGTTACGATACTGGGAGTGCAGCATTCCTGGAAATTCCAGGAGGATGCTTCTTCATTGCGGGGCTGGATTCCTGACCTTTACACAAGAGAAACTGGAGAGATTAACATTTGAATTTGTTCTAACCAATTTAAAAATAAGCTGAGAGTATCAAGAATGGGAATTGTAAATGTGCGAAATAATATTCAGAATCAGGAATTAAACTAGGGAGCTAATTTTAAAAAGCTCTAGAATGCAGAGGTTCTGCAATTTGTAATTAGATTATGAATATTCCTGAAGGAAAATTTTGATTAAAATCTCATTTAAACCTAGTTTTTATATCAGCCATAAATAAAACCAGTTGGGAATAACTGAACACTCCACATACTCAATTGACTATAGTCATCGCATGGAATCCAAGGAGAGATAGCTGACTGAATAGAAAATTGGCTTAATGGAAGAAAGCAGAGGGTGATGGTGGAAGATTGCTTCTCGGACTGGAGGCCTGTGACTAGTGATGTGCCTCAGGGTTCGGTGCTGGGCCCGTTACTGTTTGTAATCTATATCAATGATTTGGATGAGAACATACACAGCATAATTAGCAAGTTTGCAGATGATAGGTCATTTTGCAGATAATGAAAATGGTTGTGCAAAATTGCAGGAAGATCTTGATCAATTGGTCAAGTGGATTGAAGAATGGTTGATGGAATTTAATGCAGAAAAATGTGAGGTGTTGCATTTTGGGAAGTCTAACATGGGCAGGACCTACAAGGTGACTGGTAGTGCTCTGGGTAGTGTTGTAGAGCAGAGGGATCTAGGAGTGCAGGTGCATAGTTCCCTGAAGGTGGAGTCACAGGTAGATCGGGTGGTCAAAAATACGTTTGGCACATTGGCCTTCATCAGCCAGAGTATTGAGTATAGAAGATGGGAGGTCATGTTGCAGTTGTATAAGACGATGAGATCACATTTAGAGTATTGTGTTCAGTTCTGGGCACTGTGTTATAGGAAAGATGTTGTCAATTTATGACAATTTATGAGGACGTTGTCAGGACTAGAGGGCTTGAGCTATAGGCAGAGGTTTAGTAGGCTGGGACTATTCCTTGGAGCGCAGGAGGATGACGGGTGATCTTATAGAGGTGTATAAGATCATGAGAGGAATAGATCGGTTAGGTGCACAGTCTTTTGCCCAGAGTAGGTGAATCGAAGACCAGAGGACACAGGTTTATGGTGAAGAGGAAAGATTTAATAGGAATCTGAGGGGTAACTTTTTTCACACCTAAGGGTGGTGGGTGTATGGAACAAGCTGCTGGAGGAGGTAGTTGAGGCAGGGACTATCCCAACATTTAAGAAGCAGTTAGAAAGGTACATGGATAGGACAGGTTTGGAGAGATATGGACCAAATGCTGGCAAGTGGGACTAGTGTAGCTGGGACATGTTGTACGGTGTGAGCAATTTGGGCCAAAGGGCCTGTTTCCACACTATGACTCTATGACTCTATGAATTGTTACGGCATTGAAGTAGGCCATTAGACCCATTGAGTCCATGTCAGAGACTGTTTAGTTTAGAGATACAGCGCAGAAACAGGCCCTTTCGGCCCACAGGGTCCGCGCTGACCTGCGATCCCCGCACATTAACACTATTCTGTACCCACTAGGGACAATCTTTACATTTACCAAGCCAATTAACCTACAAACCTGTACGTGTTTGGAGTGTAGCAGTGTAGCAGCATAATGTTTTTGAATTCTAAACATTTAAATCTGATCTTTCTTTCCCATGCATCTTGACCAGCTGTGATAGACCTAAGTGGAATGCGATTTGCTAGTCTCTGGAGAACATCATTTGCATCCCTAAGCTCTCATTTTTTTCCATAATAACTGGCAGTCTTTTATCAATGTTTCAAAAATGGGAAATAGATTAGCATCTTTCACAAGGAAGTGACCAGACCATCAGGGAATAAATTGAAATCTGGGGTTTATGAGAGGAAAATCATGTCCAAGAAATGTAATAAGATGGTGATCATAGATGAGAGCTTCAAAATAGCTATTATACAAGCAACCTTCAGAGTGTGATGTATAAAGTCTCTAATAGACTTATGAAAGCATAAATCTTTCAGCAAGGAATTGTAAATTGAATTGTTAAATGGACACACCATGTAAATGTAAGCCTACTTGTTTGGATGAAATCCCAGAAAGGTACATGGGGGAAATAGCAGCAATCCATGAGATATGAACAGTATTGTTTGTAGCAGACTGATTAAAGTAATAATCCTGAGCTTCAAACGTCATAAAACTTCAAATCACTGGGAGTTTGCTTTTGGGTGCTCTTTTGGATCTTATGGTATGTGCCAAAAGATTTTTCAAAAGACCATAAACATACAAAACAAAAAATCTTGATGCTTAGTTGAACATTGTGAGGTCTGCAAGGCATGCCGGAGGGATAAGGTCCCAGCCTCACTGACGAATATGCCCTGATTTGACTTCCCGAAATGAAACACCTCGCACTTATCTGCATTAAACTCCACTAACCATTCACCTGCCAAACTGATCAAGATCCTGCAGTAATGTTTGATAACCATCATCACTATCTACAATACCACCCACTTTAGTTTAATCTACAAACTTGCTAATCATGCCTTGTACATTCTCATCCAAATCATTGATCTAAACTACAAAGAGCAATGGGCCCAGCACCGATCCCTGAATCACAGCAGTCACAGGCCTCGAGTCCGAAAACAACCTTTCACCACCCATGAAGCCAATTTTCCATCCAGTCGGCTAGCTCTACCTGGATCCCATGCGATTCAACCTTCCAGAGCTGACTACTGTACGGATCCGCATCAGATACCTTGCTGAAGTCTATTTAAACAACGTTTATGGCTTTGCCCTCATCAATTTTTTGACTACTACTTCAAAAAACTCAATCAGATTTGTAAAACATGATCTCACATGTATCAAACCATGATGATTGTCCTTCATCAGCCCCTGTCTATCCAAATGCATATATATCTTATTGCTCAGAATTCTCTCCCGTAATTTGCCTAACACAGATGTTAGGCTCACTGGTCTATAGTTCACAGGCTTTTCCTTGCATAAAAGGACACTGCTCTTTAGTGACCCATCTTAACATATCTTGTCTTCTTTTGCAGAAGTGTCCAGAGAAAGGGCAGAGGAAGAGAGATTCCTCTCACTTACAAGCATCAAATGTAGAGATTAGCATCCCAAGAAACTAGGGTGTTATTCAATGACGAGCACTCTTGGCAATGTAGAGAACATCCTTGAGCAGGAGCAGTTTGAGTCATGCATGGGGAGGCACGACTGAGGGTCTGAATTTTATGGGACCTGCTTCTAAAGTCGGAATGCTTTTAGCCATTGTGTAGGTTAGTGCATTGATAAATACAGTTCTGTATTAGCTGCAAATGCAGCAGAATTAGAGATAATGTCAGAGAATCCCAGTCCATTCAGGAGCTTATAGTACATCAAGGTGGTTGGAGTTCCCAAGGGAGGGTAGGCCAGTTTGCATTCCTTGCTGGATGCTGCCATTGAAGCTAGCGTTTCTGGGCATCTCTCAAGGGCTTTATATATGTTATTGGTATCCTTCAGCTTATTTGCTACTTTTGAAAAGTCAACACTGCAGCTTATGGTAGGTAGTGTTGCTAGGATGGGGACTTTAAATGCTGTTTTAATTCAACATGACAGCATGTTCATGCAATCCCACTGCCCACGTCCAATTCCGCATAGTTTGTCTCTTGAAGAATGAAGCTGCCCAAGAGCAGTGTAAAAGCTGCAGCAGGTCAGTGAGAAAAGCTAAGAGTCAAAGAATGCTGTGCAATAACCTCACATGCTCATGTCCATTAATTAACTCCTAGGAGAAGCACCAGGTTAAGTTTTAGACCACATACCAGCATCAGTGGGAAGCAGAAACGCAGTAGACAGATATACACAGTATGAGTTATAAATTAAATTAATATAATCCTATAAACATTGCACATACAAATATTGCTCTTGGCAAGATTCCAAAGCGGCTTTGACTCAAGGGCATGTGTTAGCTTTGTGAGTTAATACACGGGGAAGGTTCTGTGGGTGGGGGTCTGCCTGTGGTGAGAAGGAAGAAGTTGTAGGTTGGAACTGCTGATGCATGTGCCAGATATGTGGTCAAGTGTAGGTCTCCCTTGTCAGCAGGGCGTGAATGCCTCATGCAGTTGGCAGTGGATCTCTTAGTTCATCAGAGCTGAAGTCCATGCCTTCATTCCGGGTTTTCTAGGGGCGGCACAGTGGTGCAACGGTAGAATTGCTGCCTTACAGTGCCAGTCCCAGGGTTGATCCTGTCTACAGGTGATGTCTGTACTGAGTTTATACGTTTTCCCTGTGATCGCATGGGGTTTTTCTGGGTGCTCCGGTTTCCTCCCACACTCCAAAGGCATACAGGTTTGTAGATTAATTAGCATTGGTACAATTATAAATTGTGCCCTAGTGTGTACGATAGTGTTAGTGTACGGGATGATCACTGGTCGGCACGGACTTGGTGGGCTGAAGAGAATGTTTCTGCACAGTAACTCTAAAGTCTAAACATCTAAAGTCTAAAGTATTCATTCCCTGCAATTTACTTATGGAACTTCAACAAGTTCCTAGGACTTCCCAGGACATCATAAGATCATAAGATATCATAATCATAATCATAATAGTACTTTATTAGCCAAGTAGGTTTTACAACATACGAGATATGGGAGCAGAAATTAGGCCATTACGCCCATCAAATTTGCTCTGCCATTCGATCAGGGCTGATCTATTTTTCCCTCTCACCCCCGTTCTCCTGCCTTCTTCCCATAACCTTTGACATCATTACTAATTAAGAATCTATTGATCTCCGCCTTAAAAATATTCGATGCATTGGCCACCACTGTCATCGGTGACAATGAATTTCACAGATTCACCACCCTCTGCCTAAGAAATTCCTCTTCATACAGTAGTTCTGTCAGACTGATTCAGGTATCTTGCGAGCCCCTTCAGCATACCTACAACATGGTCACTGATAATTTTAGTGAGCAGATTTATTTGTAATTGTCTACAGCCAAGTCCTTTGGAAAACAAACAGTTGCTCTCATCTTGGCTTCAAGGAATAGATCTCACCCACAAGAAACCTCATGAAATCATCCATTTCTGTGTCAAACTTTTTGTTAACAACTCTGGGGAGACTTTCAACATAAGAGCTGGAGAATGTTGCAGTTGTATGCAACAACTGTGGAGGCAAAGGGGTGGTTGACATTTTGGGTTGAGACACTGCATGAGAACCAGGGGCTAATGCAGGGTCTTGATCTGAAACAGCGACTATCCTTTTGCCTCCCAGATGCGGCTTGATCCACTCAGTTCATCCAGCAGTTAGTTTCTTGCATAGGAAGGAACTGCAGACGCTAGTTTAAATAGAAGATAGACACAAAATACTGGAGTAACTCAGCGGGACAGGTAACATCTGTGGAAAGATGAAGGTCTGAAGAAGGTCTAAACCCGAAACGTCACCGATTCCTCCTTTCCAAAGATGTTGCCTGTCTCACTGAGTTTGTTTTTTGCTTCAGATTTTAGCATCTGCCATCTTTTATGTCTGAATTTTTCAAGGATATTGCTTAGAAATTTGAAACGTACAGAAATTTGTGTGTTCTATCACTTTGCTGCTGGTTGTTCACTGAAATCTAGACCATTGGCTAACAACAATTCCATGATTTGCCTTTGCATTTCCATGGAGCTGTTTATATCTGCAATACCATCCTTGAATGATTCCAAGCAATAATTCCTTTCCTTGCAGTGGTGCAGCGATAGAATTGCTGCCTTACAGCACCAGAGACTCAGGTTCGATCCTGACTATGGGTGCTGTCCGTACGGAGTTTGTACATTCTCCCTGTGACCGCATGGATTTTCTCCCGGTGCTCTGGTTTCCGCCCACATTCCAATGACATACACGTTTGTTGGTTAATTGTAAAATTCTTAAATTGTTTTTTAAATTCTGTAAATTTGTAAATTGTCCCTCGTGTGTAGGTTAGTGCTGGTGTACGAGGTGATCGCTGATCAGCGCAGACTCAGTTGGCCAAATGGGGCTGCTTCCGCCCTGTTTCTCTAAAGTCTAAAGTTTCTCTAATAGTTTCACCCTTTGCATCAGCGTTTGTTGCATAACAGAGATTTCTAAACAAATCCACTGGAAAATGAGGCCTCTGTAGAAAACTTGCACTTGTCAGATGTTGGCAATTTGTCTGTTTTTTTCACCATCCTGCTATTTTGAAGAAAACATAGATGAGAATTGCAAAATGATTAAGACTTTGCCTTGTCCTTAAAAAGAGTAGCGCTTCAGCAATTAGTAGTCGGGCAGTTTGCAGGGTAGCTAATCATATCCAAAGATTAAAAATAACAAATAAAAAGTAACATTGTAATGTTTAGACGTGCTTTTCTTTGAGATTGGATTATGCCTGAGCACAAATGAAGTGAAAATGATGGAAAAAAGGTACTTAGAATTTTCAGTGGAGTATTATAGCTTTTGCACGCTTTTGTTGGGTGTTAGAAATGACAGAGGCAAAAAGCCTGGAGTAAAGGCAAGTGAGAATTGTATGTATAATGGAACTCTGCTTCTTTTGCTGTCCCTGTCTGATTACTGACCAAAATTGGCAAAATGCTGCAGAAATCATGGTTGGTAGTTGCAGTTGGGTGACTTTGTCATGCAGAGTCCCTGCGCTATTCAAAATATTAATGAGAGTGTACTTGCAATATCCTATTGTCTGTTTGCAGTGCCACTAAATTGGAAAGGAGATCGGGAAAGGAAACTGTGCAGTCTGCTTTCTTGAAATTTTGCAGGAATAATTACAAAGAGGAACAGCAAAAAGCTGTAAATATTAAAGTGGATGATTATTAGGTATATTGTTCATACCAAAATAAATCAATAAATAGGCAATAGGAAAAATATCTAAATTTGGTAATGAGCTAAACAGTGGAAGTGTAAATCTGCTTCACAGCAATTGGAAAGACATCTTGGATGTTTAACTGATCACTAGCCTTTAAATCAAAATGATACCACTGACACCCTTAAATGTTTTGATGTAGCCACACTTAAGGCATTGTTTCCATTTCTATACTGTGACAGGATATGCAGGTGCTCGCAAGAGCACACAAAAGGCAACAAAGGTGTATTGGATCTTAATCAAATCCGAGGCAAGGCTAAGAAAACCAAGTGGTTTTGCACTACAAAACGACTAAGGAGTCAAAACATAATCTACGTCATTGAAACAGTCAGGATAATTGGTTAAACGTTCCTAAATGAATAGGGACAGAAGGTCTGGGAATTGCCTGATTGACTTGAAACAGATTTTTGCTGACATCTACACCAATCCTGTCATTAGCTACTTTCCCCAATAGTTTGTGTAAACCTCAGGTGCATGTTCCAGGAGGGTTTTTCAAAAAAAGCATTGAGCAACCAGAATAAAACAGAAAATATGGAAAATATATAGTAGGTCCGGCAGCATCTACAAAAGGAGAAGCAAGGTTAACTGAAGTGAATTGCGTACTCCTTGTTCTCTCTACACAGAGACAGCCTGAGGACACAGGTTTAAAGTGAGGGGGATAGATTTAATAGGAACCTGAGAAGTAACTGTTTTACACAAAGGGTGGTGGGTGTATGGACCGAGCTGCTGGAGGAGGTAATTGAGGCAGGTACTATCACAACGTTTCAGAAACATTTAGACTGGTGCATGAATAGGATAAGTTTAGAGGGATATGGGCCAAATGCAGGCAGGTAGGATTAGTGTAGATGGGACATGTTGGTTGGTGTGGGTTAGTTAGGTCGAAGGGCCTGTTTCCATGCTCTATTACTTTGTGTTTAAGACACATTTTAGCAATTTTAAGTAATCTAATGGATTTTGACACAATAAAAGAATGTCTCAAATAGTGTAGGTTTCATTAAGCAGAAATGCTGAAATAAATAAAAGAAAATTCAATCCATAACACCTCTGGTGTCGATAATGTAAGGTCATTGAAATCACTGCAGTAATATTGCATAGGACCAGGGCTCTATTAATGAGCTAAGTCGGTCTTTGGGATCTGTTAAGAGCGGCAACGTATCGCTAACAAAACCATTACTGCACAGGAAACTACACGAAAATTCTGGCTGTAAATTACAATGGGGTGGATGGCATTTTGAAGTATGTGCCTTCAGGTCTTCGGGTAAAAAAAAGGAAATATCACCCTTTAATAGATTTTGCTTCTCCGTGGGATCATAGCATTTCCTTGCATCAAGCTGTTCTCAATCTTATGGTGGTTGAGGCATATTTTGGGCAAGATCTGTTCCATTTTTCAGCTTCATTGTCCTCATTTTACCAATCATAGAATTTCTTTTTATTACCAAAACCAATCTTGCCTCATAAAAATAGCAGCTGACAGTTGCCAGTTTGTAATTGTCAAGAGAGTGTGTTCGGACATTAAGTCATAGCTTTTAACACAGCATGCACTTGTGAAGTGATGCTTATAAGAAATACATTTATACTGCTCTTATAGTTTGTGGATTTGGGATGTACAGAAAATTACACACATAATAGTTATGTTCAGATTAGTTGGCTGAAATCTCTCCTTGTTAGGATATGAACTGCATGCAACTCTAAGAGAACACAGACTCAATCCATCTCGTTGTTAGCTGTTAGAATATGCAGGCATGTTTTAGAGCATTCATAAAAATGACTGCCAGAAATTATGGTGACTGAAAAGGATTTTGTTGAAATGAAAATTGACGAGGATTGGTATCATTTAAAAACATTATAGTATTTTATGAAATTAATACTTCATAGATTATTTATTTTGATGCACAGCACATTGCTCGTCGTATATTCAATAGCTTAGACATTTCAATTGCTTAAAAATCCCCAGTATTCTACATTTTTAGAACCGTTTCATCAACGTTTGGAAGCCTGCTATTTCTGAATTTCTTCTTAAGGAAGGGCTAAAGTTATGACAAAGACTGAATATTTAGGACAACAAATTGCGCAATCTTAAACATGTTGGATGTCCTGAGCCAACCTATGTGCATGTCCATGATAAGCATTGTTATTTTTCCAGTTAAATTATGACATGTAATTTATGAGGAAATTTTCGCCCTGTGGCAAAACATCTTTCATGTAAAAATCTTCAAGATGCGGTTTTAGTGATAGAACAGTTTTTCTTAGCTGTTTGCCTGAGTCAATGTTGATAAATGATTGGCATTACATTTGACCCAAAACAACAATCTACCCAAAGAAAAGATTGTATTTATCTAGCCCGCAGTGATATTAAAGTAGCATTTTGAATACTTTTACATTTTCATTCACTTCTCTTCGAGTCCATCATTGGTGTACACAATTAATAAATTAATGATATGCAATGTTTCAAATTTGCTACAAAATTAGGGCACTGTAATTAAGCCCATGAAATATTATGAGATAATTGAGATTTGTGCTGCTTAAGATGAAGGCATCTTTCTTTCTCATTCAGGGAGTTTTTAGTCAGGGGAAATAACTGAGCTGAGATTTTGTGGTCAGCGGACTGCAATCCAGAGTTTTGTTGCACTTCCCTATTCTGGATCCTTGCATGAGGAAAAACTGGATAAAGTCAGTTGAGTCAAGTCAAGTTTATTATTGTCATGTGCACGTATTGTGAAGTACAGGTATAAACAATAATCTTTCTTACAGCAGCATCACAGGCACTGACTAAAACAAATTGCACATAAATTATATACCAATTACACGTGAAATTTCTAAAAGATGGAAGACAAAAAAAAACTAAGATATTAGTGCAAAAATAATCAAGTCCATGATAATTCAAAAGGTTTACCATAGTGTTCTATAGTTGAAGTAGGATTATTTTTGTGGGGGTTGTTTCATGGACGATAGTTATAGGAAAGTTGCTGTGACTGAACCTGCTAGTATGGGACTTCAGGTTTCTGTTGCTGCTGCCCGATGGTAGCAGCGAGAAGAGGGCATCGCCCCAATGGTGGCGATCGTTTCATGTTAGATGCCACCAGCTTGATGCAGCGCCTCATGTTGATGCTTTCAATGGAGAGGAAGGCTGTGCCCATGATGGACTGGGCTGAGTCCTCTACCCTCTGCAGCCTGTCCTTGGCAGTAAATTTCTCTTTGTCGGCAGAGTCTTATGCATTCATATCCTATCCAGAGAGAGCTGGAATGAAACAGCTGAAATTGCATCGACTGCCAGCTAAGTCTCATCCCCCAGGTTAGCCAGCTCTCAAAACTGGCAAAACCCAATTAATTATGAATGTTTCTGACCTTCAAATGCTATTCAAATTTAATTAAATTAATTAAAAGGTATAACAATCAAATATCTATATATACTACGACTTTCATACATCAAATTGTTCAACTGGACTCCATACAGCGTACTGAGGTGGGATATTGTCATGAAAAATATACCAAGCAGCTGTCAGGAAGTTCAGGATTTGCTCACAGAATGCATCTGTTGAAATCCTGAATTTCCTGGTTCTTAAGTAATGAAATTCTGGCAATGCATTCAGTACACTGACATTTTCCCAAAATATCAAGTTCTTTTTTTTTATAATTCTATTTTTATTTTTATTTTCCAGTTCCATACATTCCGCAATGATACACATTCTCATTCACCTTAAACCCTCCTTAGTTAACAAATACTGCATATCCCAAAATAAAGCATACCACAGGTATTGGAAGCACTACAAGGATGGGTAATGACTTACTGGACATTTGATCATATCCAAAACTTAACTACACACAAAAACAAAAACAACTAAAACCAACATTTGGGGTATACCTCTATAATATTTCATCACTACTTCTGGAGCGGTATGAAATCAAGGAAAATGAGATAGGACACGGAAGTAGGATACAGAGATCCGCTTTAAACGAATGATGGCCGTACGGGCATGATGTACAACATCCATTTTTCCCACCTTTTCAAAAATATTCCCTGTTGCAATCTTAAAGCAAAAGTTATCCTTTCCATTATAAAAATATCATATACAATGTTAATCCAGTCATCCACATTAGGTTTTCCAGGTTTCAACCACTTCCTAGTAATAGCTTTCCTGCTTTCCTGATTTCCTGCTATTCAATGTTAATGATATTAAGAGTTTGCTGTATGTTGAGTTACCAATTCCATAACAAAAATATTGACAAATGTTAACAATGTAATATGTATGCATCATTTTAATATTATACAACAGGTAATGTTGGATTTACCACTTGTTAATTTCTAGTATAGGTTTGAATCAGTGTTCATAGGGCATTTGGTCTGGCATGGCCCATTGTACAATATGTTATGAAGTTAAAATTGCCTCCTTACCCTTTGACACTTTGTGACAGAAATGCTGGAAAGATACTCTGGCGATAATGCCAGCTGAATAAAACAATTGGTGTTTTGAGAGTAGCAGTGACTAAAATCTGCTGCTATTGCAGCATCTTATTCCCAATCTGTAACTGAATAAAATTGGGTTATGTGGTCTGGGGCAGAAGTTAAGGTGTTAATAAAGCTGCTGTTCCGTAACGTAGAACTGAGAGGCCCTCTTTTCATTGTGTACTGAAGAGTGCAGCACTATTAATCTCTGGGTCTTACATAACCCTGGAATCGGATATGCTGGATTGCTTACTCTGGCCTGTGTCAGTTCCAGTCATTCTTTTGGCAGGCTTTAGTTTGCATAGCACATGACTGGGAAAATCTCCTGTTTCACATTCCATGGGCATGCAGGGGACCTTTGTACAGTATCCACCAAGGCCCAAGATTCTGGTGTTGTGCAATGAAGAAACAAGTTTACTGTTCTAGTTGTCAAACTTCTTTATATAGCATGAGATGATATAGATGAGCTTCCGACGTGTTGTGTTAATTGCTACGGAAGCATAAATATTTTGCATGATTTTGAGGCGCCAGCTTACTCAAACAATGCCCAGACATTAACTCCAAAAGTCCCTGAATGTTCTGAGATGGACAGCAGGTATCGTAACGTACTTATGCCATGCCACTAAGTTCAGTTCAGTATAGTTCATTATTACGAGTACCGAGGTACGGTGAAAAGTTTTTGTTGCATACAAACCAGTCAGCAGAAAGACAATATATGATTACAATCAAGCCATTCACAGTGTACAGATACATGATAAGGGAATAACGTTTAGTGCAAGGTAAAGCTAGTAAAGTCTGATCAAGGTAGTAAGAGGGATTAGGAGAAGGGGAGGTGCAAGGAGACCTGGGTGTACTTGTACATCAGTCATTGAAAGTAAGCATGTAGGTACAGCAGGTAGTGAAGAAAGCCAATGGCATGTTGGCCTTCATTGCGTGAGGATTTGAGTTTAGGAGCAAGGAGGTCCTACTGCAGTTGTACAGGGCCCTGGTGAGACCACACCTGGAGTATTGTGTGCAATTTTGGTCTCCAAATTTGAGGAAGGACATTATTGCTACTGACGGAGTGCAGTGTAGGTTCACCAGGTTAATTCCCGGGATGGCGGAACTGACGTATGATGAAAGAATGGGTCGACTGGGCTTGTATTCGCTGGAATTTAGAAGGATGAGAGGGGATCTTATAGAAACATATGAAATTCTTAGAGGATTGGACAGGGTAAGATGCAGGAAAAATGTTCCCGATGTTGGGGGAGTCCAGAACCAGGGGTCACAGTTTAAGAATAAGGGGTAGGCCATTTAGGACTGAGATGAGGAAAAACTTTTCACCCAGAGAGTTGTGAATCTGTGGAATTCTCTGCCACAGAAGGCAATGGAGGCCAATTCACTGGATGTTTTCAAGAGAGAGTTAGATTTAGCTCAGGGCTGAGAATCAAGGGATATGGGGAAAAACACAGAACGGGGTGTTGATTGTGGATGATCAGCCATGATCATATTGAATGGCAGTGCTGGCTCGAAGGGCCAAATGGCCAACTCCCGCACCTATTTTCTACTTTCTAATGAAGTAGAAGGTAGTTCAGGGCTCTCTGGTTGTGGTAGGATGATTCAATTGCTTGATAACAGCTGGAAAGAAACTGTTGTACACAACCTGCAACATCAAGCTTCCTCCTCCATTCCCTGTGATCCCCATCAGTCCCAATCGCTAGCACCCATGCTCTCCGCACAGCAAGAGGCTTGGAAGATTGGCATGATAACAACTCTGAGTTTGGCAAATGGAACTGGGAAATTGCTTCGTCATTGCGCAATGCCAAACTCTTGGGCTGCGGTGGATACGGTACAAGGGTCCACTGCATGGTGCTGGAATGTGAACCAGGAGGTTGGCTCAGTCATATGCCATGCAGACTAAGCCCAAATCTTGTGGAAGTTGACAGATTACATTAAATATAAAGTGTGAAGGACTCAATGTCTAAAGCCCAAAGGAAGCAAGCACTCACGATGTTGTGCTGAAGGAATGTATGCTCATGGTCAAATCCCAGCCGGGAAGGAGAGAGGAATTACTGAATGCGTCTTGTCCAAAGTTCCCTGGTGAAGGAGTCCTTTCTGTTTATAAGAAGCTGGGTAGACAATATCCAGCCTTCTGCTAGATTATATTGACAGACCCAGCAGTGAACACCTAGGCTATCGCTGACCATTAAAATTACACCCATATCTAAATGACCTCATATTGTGCTGACTATCATCTACTTAAATCCACCTCCATTTGGTGGCCACGCATAATAATGCCAAATGTCTTCCGGCAGCAGTTGCGAGTACATTAGGAAGACAGCATGATGCATACATCCATCATTTTTAACCTTTGAACTATCTTTAATCAGGCTTTATTGGACTTCAATGTTATATCTTGGACTAAATGTTGTGCCCTTTATATTTATCTGTGTACTACTTGATTGTGTTCATGATTTGTCTTTTCGTTGACTGGATAGCATGCAAACAAAAGCTTTGACAATTGACAATAATAATAACAAACTAAACTCAATCAGGCACCAGCTGCTTGCCCCATTCCCAATGAACAGGCAAGGTTCAAATATTTTAATACTCAAATCAAAGTTGATTGAAATATTAAGGCCTTCGTGCCATGGACAAAATTGCTCACACAATTCCATGAGGTGTCTATGTTTATATATATAAAATGTAGAGAGTACTCCTTAATAAGGAAATTATAATGTGATAACATGGCCTTTTAAGCCATTTAAGATGGTGGCATGTGGAATGGAAATTGAGGACATCTGAAGCAAATTAACTCACATATTATAGAAACTGTTTATTAAGAAGCTTAATCCATTCAAGATTGGTCATCCTAACCTTAGCCCAACAACATACACAACCTTGCTATTTAAATCAGAGGCCCTGAAATAATTTTGAAGCTCAGATTTGTTTTTGGCAAAATGACATAAATCGCTTTGTGTGGTCTAACAATTCATGTGTTAAAGAGCAGTTTGAAATCCTTTTGCCGAAGACAAACAAAAAATGGACTCCAGAAAGACAAGTCTTTCAATGCTCTGCAAAAAGAAAGCTATTGCTTCCTGGTGTTAATATTAGGGTTTAGTTTGCTTTACATCTAATATTTACTTTGCTTTCTCTATCAGCAACCACTCGAAAGGATGACATAGTTATAGTTCTTTTTGCAATGAAATGTATAAAATTGGACAAGAATATCCTGAAAGAATTCTGGAACTTGGCTTTGTCTTTTATGGAGCAGTCGAGTGGCACAATTGGTAGACCTACTGTCTTAGAATGCTAGAGATTAATCCTGACTTTGAGTGATGTCTGATAGGAGTCTGCACGTTCTCCCTGTGTCCCATGCGGATTTCCTTTGGGTGATCCAGTTTCCTCCCACATCCCAAAGACGTGCGGGTTTGTAGGTTAATCGGCCTCTGTGAATTCCACGTCGTGTGTAGGGAGTAGATGTGAAAGTGGGATAACACACAACTAGTGCGGACGTGTGATCGATTGTCGCAGTGGTCTTGGTGGACTGTAAGGCCTGTTTTCATGGTGCACCTTTCAATCCAATCAATATTCCATAACTTGAGTTTTGAGTTACATTGCACGCGTGACATTAATAATGCACTCTTATCACAGACGCAGAAAGTGTAGAGTCCTCTCACTTGGAGTATTCTCCATGGAAAGTGGTGGCTACAATTCCAACATTGTGACCAGGGGTGCAGTGCTGTCGGAGCTGTCGGACCGCTGTTCCGGCTCCTCCGTTAAAAAAAAAAAGCCAAAATAAACAGTGGGGAATTTTAACTAGCGGGGAATTTAACAGCGGCTGCTCCTCCGGCACCAGTGACAGCTCCGGCACCTAAAAAATTAGCACTGCAACACTGATTGTGACTATACACTCTAAAGTATTTAGTTGGCAGTGCAGTACTCTTTGAGTTGCCCTGAGGCTGTGAGGTGCAGGAAGAATGGATGTTCAAGCTTTCTTTCCAACAGCAAAAACTTTCAAAGACAACTTCAGATGCCCCTTAGATGGACAAAAGGTGCTGGAGTAACTCAGCAGGTTAGACAGCATCTCTGGAGAAAAAAGATGGGTGATGTTTTGGGTGAGGACCATTCTTCAGACATTGCTTTTCAGATGCCCCTTTGTTGACAGTGATTCACAAGGCATTGATACCAACTTAGAAAATGTCAGTAAGGCCTGAACAGACGAAACATACAAGAATTCCTACCCACTCTATCCCTTTCCCAATCTGGTCAAGCAAAAATTGCAGCCTGGGTTCTGGTTACATCAGGGCTCCCTTTCTGCTTTCTTGCCAGGCCGTACCTGCCAGGAACAGCAGCTGAAGCCAGATGAGTCCCAGTGGACATGTTCTCTAAATTCTCCTTGGCTCAGTGTGAGCCAGGCAAGGCAGCAGTGGTCACATGTGTCCGACAACAAAACATACATTGACTCTTTTCCCTGGAACTTCTTTACCCCCATCTTTGTTCCGTTGTAAGCTCTTGACATTAATTTTCTGCAGAAACAGTATTATAAATTAATACTGCCCTGTAAATATAATAGCAAAATGAGAAGTTGATACGAATAGCTGAATTATCAGATAATTTGAGTGAAATGACTGGCTGAGGAAAGCAGAATTGGCTTTTTCGTGTATTCTTAATTTTAAGGGAAAAGCCCCAACTTTACAGCTACAGAAGTCTGAAGAAGGGTTCCAACCTGAAATGTCACCTATTTTTCTCCAGAGGTGCTGCCTGACTCACTGAATTATTCCAGCATTTTGTGTCTACCTCACAGCTACATATGCAGGCCTGATACCACTGCAACACACAGGGCTTAATTGGAAGTTATGATCCATGACTGAAACTGCAAAAAGTACCTAATGAGACCTTTTCATGGCCGAACTCTGAAAACATCACCTACCCTGAAGATAGGTCCTGACCCGAAACGTCGCCTTCCATTCCCTCTACAAATACTGCCTTACCTGCTCTCTTACTGATGTGCAGGAAAAAAACTGCAGATGCCGGTTTAATCGAAGGTAGACACAAAATGCTGGAGTAAATCAACGGGGCAGGCAGCATCTCGGGAGAGAAGGAATGGGTGACGTTTCGGGTCAGTCTGAAGAAAGGTCTCGACCTGAAACGTCACCCATTCCTTCTCTCTTGAGCTGCTGCCTGACCCGCTGAGTTACTCCATTTTGCGTCTGCTTTCTTACTGAAGCACTTTGTGTTTAGCTCAAGATTCCAGTGCCTACAGTCCCTTGTGTCAGTACTTACTCATGTGTTAATGCCATGAAGCCGTCCACACTAACATCTGAACATTAGATAACATTGTCCAGGGCACAAGCAAGAAATGAATCCAGTCTCCCAACATCATAAAGGGGTCAAACATCACTGACGATATGCTATGCATTTCATTCAGGGGCAACCATGTTTGAATGAATTAATACTTTATTGTCACATGTGACACACGACAGGTCACAGTGAAATTCTTTGGTTGCATACCCAAAGTATGTAAATAGTCGCCACATAAGGGCGCTGACAAAGTTGCAAAGTATACATAGGTCCAGGTCCCAGGTCCCCCTTTGTTCTAACCCCTCTCCCACCCCACCCCTCACGGCGGTCACTTCACGCCGGGTCCTCTATTGTCCAATGTTCTTTCCCCCCCCCCCCCCTCCCCTCACAGTGTTCCCCCCACACCAGGTCCTCCTTTGTTCGTGCCCTCGGCAGCGAAGTCCTCACTCCACGTGGTCCGTCAGTCGGCGACCCCATCGACCGCCGCTACGACCTCTCCACTATCACTGCCGGGTCCTCTCTGGATGCCTCCACGGCGCCAACGCAGGCCACAGCCGCGGGCTCCCTCGACACGCGGTATGCGGACTCCGGCCCACAGGGGCTCCTACCTCTCCGACTCCACGACTCGCCGAGAGGAGTCCGCCCCTCCTGATGTGGCTTTTCTGGGATGTTAGGTTCAAAAAGCAAGGGTAAAATTCCACTCCGGTGGAAATGTTAGTAGACCGTTTTTGCTGCCTCTAAGGTGCTGCTCTCATTGACTTCCATCTTTAGCCCCCACCTCACCGCAACCCCTGCCTGCCTCAAACTCTACACTAGTCAATAAACACATGACTTGAATCGTAAAATCTCTAAGTCACCGACACATAATAAAAATGTACAAAATCCATTTTCAAAAGTTACTGGTTAAAAAGTTAAATATCCCTCGGTTATTGTTTTGCGAAACTAGAACATTTCTCAAAGCTCCCAAAAATGGAAATTTGAATTCTACTGTGGTTTAACCAAACCAGCCAGAGCCAGTAACGTCTGTTTCCTAGATCTAATTTAATGCTCAGCAAATTAATCTTTAATTTCCCATTAGATTTTCATGGGAACTCATTGAGAGTGAATGGACCTTATTAGACAAATCCCA
The DNA here is from genome assembly GCF_053455715.1 of Rhinoraja longicauda. NCBI lineage: Eukaryota > Metazoa > Chordata > Chondrichthyes > Rajiformes > Arhynchobatidae > Rhinoraja > Rhinoraja longicauda. The sequence goes on along the minus strand of NC_135955.1, from coordinate 61,035,934 downwards.
GCAAAATGGAACATTCAGTGCTGTAGGGTTTGGAACTGGCTTCCAAAATATTATTAGATTTCAAACATAAACAAATAAACTTGCAGGAAATATTCAACAATGTTATAAGGTGGATAAAGTTACCGGATTTACCAAAGAACATGACTGGCAACAATTAAGGATATATTCCTGAATTGAGCTTGTATACAGAAATGCACAATACTGTTGGAGCTGTACAAAGTTAGTTCTGGGTCCATCAATAACTAATTTAAATTTTTAATCTTGATGTTTAATCTCGATGTTGATTCAGGTCATAATCTCTGCTTCCTTCAATTTATAACTCTCCAAAATTTCTGTATTCACTTAATTCTGGCCTCTCATGAATTGCTGTGTTTCTGCCTACCATTTCATGCAAGGAAGATCGTTCACTGTTTAAGTTCTAACCTCTGAGGTTCTCTGACAAAACATTTTCACCTCTTCTTTTAAGACGATTGATTAAATAAATCCTAGATTCTTATTATGTGATCAAAAGTTTTTGGGTTTTTTTGTTCTCCTATCAGGGATGTTTTAATATTATGCTGTAGACATAGAGGTTGTTCATTTTGCTTCAAAAATAAATAGAAAAGCATTTCACACAGCATCTTTTGTAACGATCCATGAGTCTGTCCAGGCTCATTGAAGGAGGGAACCCTGCCAGATGGCTTGCTCTCCTCCACCTTTTGACTGATCGTCAAGCGCCAGGTACATTTATAAATGTGTGACTGGCACTCAGCAGTGGTTGTATTGCCTGCAGGGCATTAACAGTGGGTGGCAGGAGGGAGGAAAGTGATCAGAGCACTGGCTTCCTTGAGGTATAGGCAACGCTGCAGGATGAATCGCAAAAGTAAATCATTTGTTTTCCGTTCACTTATTTTAAAATCTCACTTTGCTCTGTGCATTCTGCTGTCCGTTGTCCAAAGGCATTGTAACCTTTCAAATTTTAACCCCAGTACTTTGCCTCAGGTAGCATGGACGGCAGGAATTTAATTTACAGGAGTATTTAAAACGAGCCAACATACTTAACCAGATTCCCACTTTTTCAGTATTGCCCCAAAAATAGATGGCAAATCTCCATGAACTCTACTGTGTAGGAAGGAACTGCAGATGCTGTTTAACCCTGAAGATAAACCAAAGTGTCTGAAGAAGGGTTCCGACATGAAAAGTCACATGTTCCTCTTCTCCAGAGATGCTGCCTGACCCGCTGAGTTGCTCCAGCACGTGTGTCTATCTCCATGAAATCTAGGTTTGATTGTAGTAGTGAATTTGAATATAAATGTTTTGATCCTCTTTGTATTGGTTACATTGCAGTAATTACAGATTCCAGCCATAGTGGGTTTAAGTGGGTTACCAAAAGTGAACTGCAGTCCTCTGACCCTAAAATCTGTTCCTTCTGTCCTCTATTCACTGTAGTGGCACAGTGGTGCAGCTAGTAGAGCTGCTGCCTCACAGTGCCAGAGAAATAGATTCAATACTGACCTTGGGTGCTGTCTGGAGTTTGCACATTCACCCTGTGATCACGTGGATTTTCTCTGGGTGCTCAGGTTTTCGCCCACATCCCAAAGACGTGTGGGTTTATAGGTTAATTGGCCTTCGTAAATTGCCCCTAATGTGTAGGGAGTGGATGAGAAAGTGGGATAACAGAACTAGTGTAAATAGGTGATCAATGGTCAGTGTCGACTCTGTGGCCTGAAGGGCCTGTTTCCATGCTGTATCTCTAAACTAAATCGTGACTGCAACGAGCAAGGTTGGCATTTATTGCACACTCCCTCCTTGTCAATTTAACTGAATGCTCTGTCAGACCATTTTCAGAAAGGTGGTTATAAGTTGGATCTTTTGGACCTAATGAACAGATAGGAAATCTGTTGTGCTCAACCTTATGTATTCACCACTGTCCTTTACAGAAGATTTTATTACAGTCAACAGTGAAATGATGTAGGTAAAATGACCAGGTTGGTCCTGCTACCCGTCACCCCATTCTCTTCTCCCACACTCATTGACATGCTTCTAATGGAGTGGCATCACCCCACCTCTCCCAGCCACCGTAGCCACCAATCAACTACCCCTGGTATGAACGTTCCAACGTTACCCCCATGGGCTGTACCAGGCTCTACTCAATCAATGGCATGGACATTTGTATTCTTTGTCTAACTGCAAGTCAAAAAAGAGCAGGGAAATCCAGCAACAGCTTGGAATTATTTTGGTTGAGACATTGAGACAGGCATGCGCACATCAGACCTGAAGGCAACTCAATGGGTGAGAATAGCCAGGGTGTCTCACTGCCTTACTATTGCTTTTATAATGCAAAATTGCAGATACTGTAAATGATGCTGGCTGCATCAAGCAAGCCTTGGTTGCATTTTGTAAGTGTGTTTCCTGAATAAATATAAACCATGAAATAATTAAGTACAATTTCAAGTGTTTTATATTCTAACTTTCTGACTGCATGTTATTGCAATCTGGTAACTTCGTGGTTATCCGTAGTTGCACCACTTTTTCTTCCATGTTTATTGAAATTACCCAGCTGCTGAGATGGGATTTAAATCCATGCCCCTCCATCAATAGTCCCGTCTAACCACTGTAACTCGTATATTAGGATGTGGGAAGCAGCATTTTGGATGAATTTTGGTTTATCAGAAAAGAAAGGAAGGTGGAAGGTTCACTTGAGATGGACAAGTCTGGAGGTGGCAATTGCATGGAGGGTTTAAACAGCAGATAAACCAAGGTAGTCTCAGAGTCAGGCAACATATCTGATGGTGGTCTACTCCCTCAGTACCAAACTGGGGAGTCACATCAGATTATCTGCTTAGATTCTGGAATAGGATAACTTCTGATACAAAACGTGTGCTTTTTCCAACACAAATTGAAACTGCGCATTTGTATAAAGACGATTAATTCATATCTGCCCGTAGTCCACACAAGCTTTTAATTTGAGTGTTTTTTATTCGCAAAGTAGATTTAAGTGAAAATTATTTATTAATGAACTTGCTTTTAGCTGGTTGATTCAGGTTTTGTCTGACATGATACTGAGTAATATATTCAGCTAACTCAGCTGTCCATTTGATATTTTTATTGTTCAGATCATTTTGGAACTCGAGTAATGCTCCTCTGGTTTTGCCAGGCTTTTAACACCTTGCACCTTGATGTAGTTGTATCAGCAAATCAAAAAGGTATATGTTGAGATAAACCTTTTTTATTAATATATCTATTTCATTAAAAAGTAAAGATGGATCTGTATTTATAGGAACTGAAAATAAATACATCACTTTAAGCCTGGCTGCTCTAACTAGCTGTCATCTTGCTCCTATACAAGGAGATACAATTGACAAAAAAACCTAGCATTGTTAAATATGAAATCTCTGTCCATTTTTTCACATGGCTATCAATTGGCTATAAGATAGACACACACTACTTAATCTCCACATCACTGTGCATAGTCTGCAAAACACACTGTTGGGGATATATTAAGGAATTACAACGGTGGAGTGGCACAGTGGTAGAGCTACTGCCTTACAGTGCCAGAGGCCTGGGTTTGATCCTGACCACGGGTGCTTGTCTGTATGGAGGTTGTACGTTCTCTCGGTGACCTGCATGGGTTTTCTCCGAGTGGTTTCCTCCCACACTCCAAAGACGTACAGGTTTGTAGATTAATTGGCTTTGTGTAAATGTAAAAAATGTCCCTAGTGTGTGTAGGGTAGTGTTAATGTTCGCAGATCACTTGTCGGCACGGATTCGGTGGGCCGAAGGGCCTGTTTCCGCGCTGTACCTCTAAACTAAACTAAGCTAAACAAACAATAACAAGCACAGTAGTCAGTTATCACCCAATTAGAGGTAAATGTAAAGCAAGAAACTGCTGATGCTGAAAATCTGCATTAAAAACAAAAAGAAAAGCTGGAAATAATTAGCAGATCATTCAGTATTCATTCAGCAACCATCAGAATTAGTGGTTCAGGCTAATAACACAGCAGAGTGGCAAGTCAGATGACGTCCAGCTCATCCCTGATTTCACAATCAATGCATAGGAATTCCTTATAGAACAGCTGGTTAGGGGAAAAGCATAATTTGGTCCTAGAACATCGATCAATGTAGGAATAAATTTCTTGCAATTATATCAGATAGCTTTTCCCCAGTGCTCAAAACACGTTTATGTAGAATAAATTATGCTTAGCGGCACAGGAGATGGGCAAGGTCCTCAATGAATATTTTGTCTCTGTGTTTACTGTTAAGAGAGACATGAAGAATAGTGACCTTGGGAAAGTTAATGTCCGGGGGATAGTCGGCATTGCAGTAGAGGAGATCTTGGACATCTTCACGAACACGAAGGTAGATAAATCTCTGGGGCCTAATCATATATATCCAAGAAAACCCTGGGGAGTTAGAGGAGAAATTGCAGAAGTCCTGTCTGAGATATTTCTGTAACATCGTTAGCCATGGGTGAGATGCCAGAAGACTGAAGGGCAGCTAATGTAAGAGCTGCAAAAAAAATTATAAACCAGTAAGCCTCAGGAGGGAATTCTGCGGGATAAGGTATACATGCATTCGGTTAAATAGAGATTGATTTGGGATAGACACAAAATGCTGGAGTAACTCAGCGGGACAGGCAGCATCTCTGGAGAGAAGGACTGGTGACATTTCGGGTCGATACCCTTCTTCAGAATTGATTTGGGGTAGTCAGCATTGGTTTGTGCATGGGAGATTGATCATATCTCACAAATTTGACTGAAGTAACCATGAAGGTTGATGAAGGCAGGTCAATAGACATAGTTTATATGGAGTACAGCAAGGCCTTTGATAACGTTCCAAATGTTACACTGACCTGGAAGGTTACATTGCATGGGGTTGAAGGAGAGCTAGCTAATTGGATAATTGGAAACATATTTGGCTTGTTGGTAGGAAGTGGAGGATAATGGTGGAAGGCTGTTTTACAGACCAAAGGCTCATCCCTAGCGGCATGCCTCGGGGATCATTGCTGGGCCCATTGAATGTTGTCATGTATATCAAAGATTTGGATGAGGATGCACAAGGCATGGTTAGTAAGTTTGCAGATAACACTAAAACAAGTGCTATCATAGACAGTGATGAAAGTTATCAAGAATTACCTTGGGATCTTGATCAGCTTTGCAAGTGAGCTGAGGAATGACTAATAGAGTTTAATGCAGATAAGTGCGAGGTGATGCATATTGTGAAATCAAACCAGGGCAGTTCTTTGACATTGAACGATCGGACCCTGGGGTATATTGTAGAGCAGAGGGATCAATGAATACGAGTGCAAGGTTCACTGAAAGTGATGTTACAGGTAGACAGGGTGGGCAAAGGGCTTTTGGCTTGCTGGCCTTGATTAGTAGGGGCATTATGTATAGAAGTTGGAATGTTACGTTGCAGTTATACATGACGTTGATGAGCACATTTGGAATACAGTGTTCAGTTTTGGCCACCCTGCTGTTGGAAAATTACATTCACCTGGCATGAGTACAGAAAAGATTTGAGGAAATTGCCAGGACTTTAGGACTTGTAGGGAGAGATTGAGCATGTTAGGACTTTATTCCTTAGAATGCAGAAGACTGAGGGATGATCTTACAGAAGTGTATACTGTAAAATCATGAGGGGCAGAGATCAGGTGAAAGAACATTGGCTTTCTGTCAGGTTTGCGGAATCAAAAATTGAAGGCATAGTTTTACGGTGAGGAGGAATTTTTTTAAAGGAACCTGAGGAGCAACCTTTTCACACAGAAGGGGGCACATGTATGGAACGGGCTGCCGGAGGAAGTGGTTGAGCCAGGTACAATAACAACATTTAGAAGATATTTGGACAGGTAGGTGGATAAGAAAGATTTAGATGGATATGGGACAAACACAAGCAAATAGAACTAACTTAGGTAGGAATCTTGGCCAGCATGAATATTGGGCTGAAGAGACTAGCGGCAACTTTAGTCTTCCCAATAAAGTCCCAAAGCTTACCATTGATAAAGGACGGGAGTGATATTACTTGATGCAAAAACAACAACAGAGAGATCTTCACGACGTTGCAGTTTAGTTAGTCGTTTATTAAAGTAACAATACAAAACAAATTAGTCTATCTCCTGTTGTTTACTTGTTTGGTAAGAACTTAGTATCTCACCGTCACTCCTTCGTATCCTGTTACTGACTTGCTAAAACCTTAGCAGGCTGCTAATGTAACTACCACATTATGTAAGTGCTGGCTGAATTATACTCATAATCTGACTCCTTCCCTGGCTTCTCCCAATCCATATACGTCTAAAAATAATACAACAGGATACAAAATAATATAATATGTTAAAATAGCTAATAAACACAAAACGGCTCCTACACACCAGCCCCTAATTGTTCTAAGTATATAACGAAACAATTATTAATAAACATTAAAAGGAGCCATAAAAACCATACTTAATCAAAATAGCATGCAATATAATGGCATCTAATCTACTATAGTAATTCTTCAATCTTCAAGGCCACCAGTCTTTGCTGTACTCGGGTATCAGCTTCCAGGAGCAGGCAAATCTTCGTAATCAGTCTTTCCAAAATGTTGCTCTTAGTCTGAAGTCGAACAGTACACACAAAACCTTGTGCATCTGGTATAGCCTCCAATATTCTGCCCATTAGACAGGATCTTCTTTGGTCTTCTCTTCCAGTTTAAGAAGCGGTCTGCTGTCAGTCCTCGTGATGCTTCACCTGCAGGATTTTCCTTTGTGCTAACATATCTCCATTGTGATACATCAGTAACATCCCTTACAAAAGAGATTCTGTTAGCTACAAATGTTTGAAAGCGTTTGGTTTCATTGTTGATGTTGTGCTATCGGTTCAGTAGATGGATTTGTCCAGTTGAAGCTGTAATTCTTTTTGCAGCATTGTGTCAACTGTGGATTTTCCCATTATGAAGTTGTGATTTTATCGCTTGACCTGAAGCTCCTCTTGGTTTGCAATGGGTATTCGATTGACAGCAGCAGCAGCAGAGCAGCCATTCCCATCCCTGCTGTTGTGGTCTCTTCTCAGCTCGCCATCCAGGGTAGTTACATTTGTTACAGAGATTTCTGGATGGTTATCGTCAGTTTCGCTGGTGATGGATTCATTTAGTTCTCCACCATCGACAAAAACTATAGAATGCTCTGTGGAACTAGTTTTTTCAGCAATTACTTTGGTTGAAACGTCTTCAAGGTGTGATGGGTTTTCTGGTGTAGGATCCCCTGAAGTTTCCAGTTCTATCAGTTCTTGATCCGAAGACTCATGATTTTCTGGTGCTAGTTCAGAGTTGGTCTCAGTCATCTCTGTGCTCAGACAGGTATTTTCAGGACCAGGTTCTCCAGCTAATGGATGAGTTTAGAGAAGATGCAGCTTTCATCACCGGCCCCGATATGGTCACACGTTTGAGATGGGAGAACAGCATCACCCACAATTTGCTTTTCCTTCTGTTCTGGTTTATTTTCCTTGACCTTTTGTTCAATATGAAATATTTCAGGATGATCTTCTTGCACCTGTGCTTTTACAGGTTCTGTAGTCGTTGCCAAGCTGCTTTTGGCTGTTTGTGGCCTTTCTCTTGTCTTAGCAAATGTAGGGCCTTTGACAGTTCCTCTTTTCAAATAAGAGTTCATTCCATCAGCTACTGTCGACCTGCATCTTGATTTCCTAGCCTCAAGTACAGTGAGTCTTGTCTTGGCTGCTGCTATTGCAGCATCTATTTCCAATTGTTGCTTCTGTCTTCTCAGCTGTTCCTTCTAGCTCTGCCATTCGAGCTCCATTTCCAATTGACCTCTTCCTGACCTTTTCCTCTTCCAATTGTCTTCTATTCCGTTCTTCTTCCATTCTCTTCCGCTCTTCTTCCAATTCCTGTTCCTGTGCCTCAATCTCATGCCTGTCTTCCATGAAGGCAGCCTGTTCTGCGAGAAAGGCCAGGTCTGCCTTAGCCTTCATATAAGCAGAGTGCAGTCAAGATGCATGAGATGAAGAACGAGATTTGAAGCTTAATTTAGAGTTTGAGACATTTGAACTGTCTTCAGGTCTGATGATATTTAAGTTTACATGACTCTGTTGTGTAGCACTCTCAGCAATGGAGTGTATAGTTTGATGACCATCATTAGTAACTTGTGTAAACCCGATAAAAGGTTCCACTATTTGGTGAATCCACTGATTTTGCTTTTCGAGCTCATCTTCAGGCAGTGGTAACTTTACCAGTGCTTCATATTCTTCATTGATTGTTTCTATTAACTTGTTAGCTTGTTTATATCTTGGGGTGTTTCTGCTTTTCTTCCTTTTCTTCAATCGCACGCTGGCTTTTCAGGGTTGCAACCCATTCCAAGATGTAAGAGAACTTTGAAGTTTCACAAAATGAAGAAAAACCATTTTCCCTTTGGGAATCCATTCTGATGGTGCCACCTGCTGGCTGAACATCAGATTTACATACAAGCATACGTACGTCAATATCCCTTGAAGACGTGTTGACGCCAATTCATATCTTCAAAGGAATTCAAAATAAAACTGATAGCAAGCTTGCACAAGGTCACTTCTTTGTTTCTAACATTTCCAAATTTTCAGTCGTAGTTTTCTTATACAACTTCTGAAAAATAGCTTCCTAGTAAAGCTTAATGCTGTACCGGCTTTCGCAGTTTTCCTTTCTCCGTAGTCGATTTACGTAGACAGTGACTCTTATCACCTGTTTCACGTTCAAAGCTTTTGCAATAAAACAATCCTTGTCTACCTTGCCGTCGCTACGCAAGCTTCTACAACACTCCAATAGCCAGTTCCTTTTAAATGATTCTTTAGAGACAGGTTACCTTTATCTTCACTCACAGAGGATAGCTCTTGATCTATTCACTCCGGCTGAGGAAGTTTTTACAATAGCACTCTGGGTAAGATAAGTTCTTACAATTGTAGCGGCAACTTTAGTCTTCCCAATAAAGTCCCAAAGCTTACCGTGGCGAAGGAGGGGAGCGATATTTCTTGACACAAAAACAACAACAGAGAGATATTCCTAATGTTGCAGTTTAGTTAGTCGTTTATTGAAGTGACAATACAAACCAAATTAGTATATCTCCCGTCATTTACTTGTTTGGTAAGAAATTAGTGTCTCACCGTCACTCCTTCGTATCCTGTTACTGACTTGCTAAAACCTTAGCAGGCTCCTAATGTAACTGTTGCATTACGTGTGCTGGCTGAATTATACTCATAATCTGACTCCTCCCCTGGCTCCTCCCAATCCATATATGTCTAAAAACAATACAACAGGATACAAAATAATATAATATGCTAATAAATATAGCTAATAGCTAATAAACACAAAATGGCTCCTACAGTGTTTCCATGCTGTATGTCTCAATGACTATGAATGACAGTAAGACTAGTGAGAGAACTGGGAAGGGGGAGGGGATGGAGAGAGAAAGCAAGGGCTATCTGGTGTTATCCCCTCCCCCTTCTGAATTCTCCCACTAGTCTTACTGTCTCCAACAACATTCTATCTTTGTCCCGCCCCCCCCCTGACATCAGTCTGAAGAAGGGTCTCGACCCGAAACGTCACCCATTTCTTCTCTCCAGAGATGCTGCCTGACCCGTTGAGTTACCCCAGTATGTTGTGTCTACCTTCGATTTAAACCAGCAAGTAATCGTGTCTTGGCAGAGGTGACCATGTTATTGGGTACGTCCACTGTTACAGGTGATCTGTTGACAACAATGTGCCAAGTAGAGATGGACTTTATGCAAGCAATGCATTGATCAGAGAGGAGAGAGTTGATGTAACAATACACTGTTGCCATCCATATCAGCTGCAGAAAACTTTAAAAGACCTAACACACCATGGTCACAGTGTCACAGAATGCTAAAATGACTGAAAAACTAATCTCGCGCAGATTGAAGGAATTAGAAATGGAAGTACAGTAGTTAAAGTAGTAGCACATTTCAGAAAACAATGTTATACATATAAATGAAAACCATTAAGAACACTAAAATGTTTGTTCTAATCATTCATTTCATTTTGAGAATTACGTGTGAATTGTAACTCCTTACATGGGATTGCTCTATCATATCTGTGCCTTAAATTATATATTACCTGAAATTAATTTAGTTCAGAGTATCTAGGTAGTTGTATATTTTGTCAGTGGTAATGCATCTCTCTAAAGCTGGTTAACAGTTGCACAAACAAAACCCAAATCCATTTGCGCAGTTAGAGCCTAAAAGAACAAACACTCAATGAATGGCTTTAGTCACTTAGTAAAGAAACGATGGCAACAGTTGCAATGAGGTAATCAATATCAAACCAAGATTGTGAGGTAAAATTGTCAGGTCAGGTCTTTGCTGTAGCCTGTAATGCTTTTCACAGCTTCACCAGGATCAGTATTAAGGCTGAACATAAACTTTAATCTGGCTAATTTTATTTTGTGTCATTGCGCTTGCAAATAAATTCATATGCTTGCTTGCCTTCGCAGTTTGGGTGATTCCTGTTCCAGTAAACACTAAATAAAAAGAAAGGATTCTTTATATGGAGGAGAACAATGTTGAAAGAGAGCTGTTAAGCATTGCCATAGGTGATGCTGCCATCGTGTGCCTGTTTTTGGTGTATGCAGAGCACCAAGAAAGCTATGAAATCGTTCCTGACCCATTATCCATCACTATTTAGACCATCCGCCTTTTTCAACCCATTTCCATTCGAACCACTCAGGAGCCTTACCCCCCCCCCCATCTCCATTTACACCATTCTGCACTCACAAATCCCATCTGTGTTCAGCTTGACTCTCTCGTTCCTTCTTTCTAATCTTGATGTGCCTGTACCGTTCGCAACAGTGGAATATCCTTTGAAGCAAGTGGGCAAGAGGGATGACGAATTATTTACATCCTGACGGATCATGGCAGAATCTGATTATAACAGTAAATAAGTGCTGAATATTGGAAAGAAATGTTCCCGCATCATGTGGATGAAGAAATTATTTTAAAAATTCATGGTTGTCCTGATCAGCTAATTAATAATTTATTTTTGTGAAACTCTTCTTGTTTTCGGATGGAAGGATCAGAAGGAATATATACCATTCAATGTGACAATGATCCATTTTGATCTGATCTAAGTAGTTGCTTGTTTCCTTCAAGAATTTATGCAGTAATGAGCTTTTAAAGCAATATTAAATATCTCGACCATAGGCAGTACTTAATTAGACATGATGTGTTGGGGTTGGTCTTAAGAACTGGATAAAAATAGCACAGTTGGTTATGTCAACTGCTCAATCACTGTTATTTTTAAGGTATCTTGCATTTAAAATATTTACACTACTATTAGATTGTGAACTTGGATGGCAGGAAATGTGAGCTTATGTTGCTTGCATGTGTTTTGTAATAATGAGAGATATAAATGTTTTATGCTGTGCTTGATGTCTTTGGGAAACTATATACACTGTGTGACCTTGGGTATGGAATGCTCTCTGGCCTGATTTCCAGGATGCACATCAGTTTAAGATAGGGTGCAGAGTGTGATGAAATTCTGTGTTCACCTCCATTATGAGGTTCAAATCCAGGCTGCACCTATCGCAATTTAAAAATATATATTTCTGTTCATTGGCTCTTAGTACAGATGGGTTCAAAACCATCTTCTAACGATGCAGCAAGAGTTTGATTACTCATTAGGGGTAAATAGCTGCCGCTATCAATTGTGGATACAAGGAACTGCAGATGCTGGTTTATAAAAAACAAAAAAAAGCTGGAGTAACTTAGCGGCAGTCTCTGGAAAACATGTGTAGGTGACGTTTCGGGTCGGGACCTTTCAGACTGATTGTTGAGGGAGGAGGGAAGGGAAAGAAAGCTGAAAGGAGGGGGGTGGTTGCAGGACAAAGCAAGCCTGGCAGGAAATAGATTGATCCAAAGATACACAAAAAGCTGACGTTTCGGGTCGAGACCCTTCTCGAACCGAAACGTCACCCATTCCTTCTCTCCAGAGATGCTGCCTGCCCGGTGAGTTAATCCAGCTTTTTGTGTCCATCTTCGGTTTAAACCAGCATCTGCAGTTCCTTCTTACATAATACATTGATCCAGTTGCTGTTGTTGATACAGATACCATTAATAGTTTGTCAAACTTTTTTTTGTGTACTTACCAAATACAATTCACATTGTATTTCCTCATCAATTCATTTCCTTCCGCCTAGACTACTGCAACTCCCTATACACTGGGATCAGCCAATCATCCCTGTCCCGCCAGCAATTGGTCCAAAACGCCGCAGTGAGACTCCTGACGGGTACCCGTAAAAGGGACCACATCATCCTGATTCTGGCCTCTCTCCACTGGCTCCCAGTACAGTACAGAATCAACTTCAAGCTCCTCCTATTCACATACAAAGCCCTAAATGAGCTTGCCCCCTCCCTATATCAAAAATCTTCTAACCCACCACTCTAGCTCCAGGTCCCTCAGGTCGGCTGACTTGGGGCTACTCACTATCCCGCGGTCTAGGCTTAAGCTCAGGGGTGACCGCGCTTTTGCGGTGGCAGCTCCTAGACTGTGGAACAGCATCCCTCTCCCCTCCATCGAACTGCCCCCTCCATCGACTCCTTTAAGTCCAGGCTCAAAACCTATTTCTACTCCCTAGCGTTTGAGGCCCTCTGAGGGGGCACTGTGAACTGTTTATGTATGTGCTGTTATGTTTGTGTGCCATTGTATGTTCATTCTTAGTACCTGAACTGATGTACAGCACTTTGGTCAAAGTGGGTTGTTTTTAAATGTGCTATACAAATAAAATTGACTTGACTTGACTTGACATTGGAATTCTGTCATTGTGTTACAATGTCAAAACACTAGCTTATTCCACCCTTATTCCCAACCCAGCAGTCAGTAAGGAAATAGCTCCATAGCAATATTTCAAACTTCTTAGTGCATTGTAGTATTTTGTGAAAAGCTTTCAGGACCTACAAAGTTGGGGGGTTTTATTTGAAGATGCTCTCTTCATTCAGTTGGTCGGATTTAAAAGAACTTGAGGGCTGTTATCACAAAGCTATTTCAACATCTTATACCTGAATGCCCCTGGACGTATCCCACTGTCTTTCATTCTGGCCTCCAGTGTATCAATTTATTTTGTATTTCAAGGGGGATGTATTGTAGGCAGAACATGAAGCAGTGCTATGCTATTTCCAGATCACAAGACTCACTTCACTTTTATTTAAGGGTCTGAGATTATATGTAGGCACCATTCTAAATAAATGATCAAATCCAGGAGCGAAAGATGATCAGGTCTTGTGTTGTCTTTGCTCACATATTTTTGTTCACATAAGGAGAATTTTGAAAATTATAAGTTTAATTGACCTGTAAGACAACACAATGCTGGAGTAACTCAGCAAGTCAGGCAGTATCTCTGGAGAGTACAGATAGGTGATGTTTCAGATCGGGACCCTTCTTCAGACTGATTATAGGGTGTGGGGGGGGGGGGGGGGGGGTAGAGAAGAAAGCTAGAAAGAGGGAGGGGCAGGACAAAGCACGCTAGATGAGTGTGGGACATTGAGGATTCTGTTGAACCCAAATGAACCAGAATTGATCTTAGTATCCACCAGCAAATGATCCACTTTTACAACAAACTATAGCTTACTGGAATACAATGGCACAAATGGAGATTCTTTTGTTTTTGTTGTCCTTTATCTGAAATGTTATCTTCAACCCTGGTTTCCAAAAGACATGGGCAACGTTACTGCAATGATAGGATTTCCTGCATTGGTCACAATGAAATATATTGGAGCAATGCCAGGAGAAAAAAATCAAGCTTTTCAGATTGTGAGTCCATACCTGAATCTATCTGACTTTTTACCCATTAATTTAAGAGGATGGTCTATTTCCTCAGCTTCATCAGTGTGTGTTCTTCCTCGCTATATTGGTAGTGGAGACAGACACGATTGTGGCATTTAAGAGGCTTTTAGATAGGCACACGGATATGCAGGGAATGGAATGGTATGGATCACATGCAGGGAGAGGAGATTAGTTTTACCTGACTGTGTTCGGCACAGACATTGTGGGCCAGAGGGCCTGTTCCTGTGCTGTACTGTTCTATGTTCTATTGTGCTCAAACAATTTAAGTGCTCATGAGAAAGGATGAGAACGTTTGCACCACTCTATTATTACATTGGATATGTTCTGTATCCAGGTCCTATACATTCTGAAACCTCGACATCTGTGAATGTTGCAGATCAAATGCAATAATTACTCACATTAGGCTGAGTTTCAGGACATTTATTGATATTGATCACTGTTCAGCAGCAATATTCAGATCCCTCTTGGCTAGGAATAGTTAGTAATCATAAGTGAAGGGTGTTTAGAAGAAGATTTGTAAATGCTTAACACATTTGCATTTTGAAAACTTCAATAAACCTCAATATTAATATATCACTAATGATAAAGTAACATAGAAAATTGTTCTTTTTTAATAATATGCAGCTTAGCAAACAGACGTTAGACTTGCCGCACTTGCATTATGTACAAAGTACAGCACATTCCTGAAAACAGTGGAAGAACAAATGAATATTCACATTTAACAGAGCAGGATTTGGAGAAAAGGTAACCATTAATTGCACGGTTGTCACATTCTCGACAAATATGACATTGGAAGAAGTTGTTGAACATTTATGGCTTCTGGATCGGTATGACCACAGTGATGGACAACAACTTGCAATAAGCTATTTTATATGGATGCAGGCCTTTTCAGCAATTTTGAGGCCTGAATCATTAGTAGTTAAAAGGAATGTGCTCACTTCAGAAATTACATTGATATTATTTGATTATACACCGATGAACCGAAACATGACCACTGACAGGTGAAGTGAATAACATTGATTATCTTGTTACAATGGCACCTGTCAAGGGGTGGGATATATTAGGCAGGAAGTGAACAGTCAGTTCGTGAAGTTGATATGTTTGATGCAGGAGAAAAGAAAGACCTGAGCGACTTTGACAGGGGCCAAATTGTTATGGCCAGATGGCTAGGTCAGAGCATCTCTGAAACGGCAAGACTTGTGGGGTGCTCATGGTCAGCAGTGGTGAGTACCTACCGACAGTGGTCCGAGGAGGGACAAACCACAAACCGGTGACAGGGTGTTGGGTGCCCAAGGCTCATCGATGCGCGAGGGCAATGAAGGTTATCCCGTCTGGTCCGAACCAACAGGTCTACTGTGACACAAGTCACAGAAAATTTTAATGGTCATCATGGGAGGAGTGTGTCACAATACACAGTGCATCGCACCCTGCTGCGTATGGGGCTGCATAGCCGCAGACCGGTCAGAGTGCTGATGATGACCCCTGTCCACCGTCGAAAGCACCTACATTGGGCATGTGAGCATCGGAACTGGACCTTGGAGCAGTGGAAGAAGGTCGCTTGGTCCGATGAGTCCCCTTTTCTTTTAGATCATGTGGATGGCCGTGTACGTGTGTGCCGTTTACCTGGGGAAGTGATGGCACCAGGATGCACTGTGGGAAGACGACAAGCCGGTGGAGGGAGTGTGATGCTCTGGGCAATGTTCTGCTGGGAAACCCTGGGTCCGGCCATTCATGTGGACGTCCTTCATGACACCTTCAGGGGTCTTGTAGAGTCCATGCCTCGGCGGGTTAGCGCTGTTTTGGCGGCACATGGAGGACCAACTGCGTATTAGGCAGGTGGTCACAATGTTTTGGTTCATCATTATATGTCCATTCATATTATATTACACACATCAATGCAAAATGTCATTTTTCCTACAATACTTCCTTCTAAATATATTATGTTCAGTCATTTTAATGTAAGTCATAGAGCCATACAGTTTAAAACAATCACTTAGGCCTAACTAGCCCACGCCAGCCAAAATGCCCCATCTACACTACCCCCACCTGCCCGCGTTTGACCCAAAACCCTCTAAGCTTATCCTATCCATGTACCCGTCCAAATGTTCCTTAAACCTAATGATATTGATCACTGTTCAGCAGCAATATTCAGATCCCTCTTGGCTAGGAATAGTTAGTAATCATAAGTGAAGGGTGTTTAGAAGAGGATTTGTAAATGCTTAACACATTTGCATTTTGAAAACTTCAATAAACCTCAATATTAATATATCACTAATGATAAAGTAGCATAGAAAATTGTTCTTTTTTAATAATATGCAGCTTAGCAAACAGAAGTTAGACTTGCCGCACTTGCATTATGTACAAAGTACAGCACATTCCTGAAAACAGTGGAAGAACAAATGCATATTCACATTTAACAGAGCAGGATTTGGAGAAGAGGTAGCCATTAATTGCATGGTTGTCACACTCTCGATTAAAAGTACCATTAGCAAATTTGCAGATGATACTAAGCTGGGGGGTAGTGTGAATTGTGAGGAAGATGCAATAAGGCTGCAGGGTGACTTGGACAGGTTGTGTGAATGGGCGGATACATGGCAGATGCAGTTTAATGTAGATAAGTGTGAGGTTATTCACTTTGGAAGTAAGAATAGAAAGGCAGATTATTATCTGAATGGTGTCAAGTTAGGAAGGGGGGATGTTCAACGAGATCTGGGTGTCCTAGTGCATCAGTCACTGAAAGGAAGCATGCAGGTACAGCAGGCAGTGAAGAAAGCCAATGGAATGTTGGCCTTCGTAACAAGAGGAGTTGAGTATAGGAGCAAAGAGGTCCTTCTACAGTTGTACCGGGCCCTGGTGAGACCGAACCTGCAGTACTGTGTGCAGTTTTAGTCTCCAAATTTGAGGAAGGATATTCTTGCTATTGAGGGCGTGCAGCGTAGGTTCACTAGGTTAATTCCCGGAATGGCGGGACTGTCGTATGTTGAAAGGCTGGAGCGATTGGGCTTGTATACACTGGAATTTAGAAGGATGAGGGGGGATCTTATTGAAACATATAAGATAATTAGGGGATTGGACACATTAGAGGCAGGAAACATGTTCCCAATGTTGGGGGAGTCCAGAACAAGGGGCCACAGTTTAAGAATAAGGGGTAGGCCATTTAAAACGGAGATGAGGAAGAATTTTTTCAGTCAGAGAGTGGTGAAAGTGTGGAATTCTCTGCCTCAGAAGGCAGTGGAGGCCAGTTCGTTGGATGCTTTCAAGAGAGAGCTGGATAGAGCTCTTAAGGATAGCGGAGTGAGGGGGTATGGGGAGAAGGCAGGAACGGGGTACTGATTGAGAGTGATCAGCCATGATCGCATTGAATGGCGGTGCTGGCTCGAAGGGCTGAATGGCCTACTCCTGCACCTATTGTCTATTGTCTATTGTCTATTGTCTATAGCATCTGCCTCAACTACCTCCTCTGGCAGCTCGTTCCATATACCCACCATCCTTTGTGTAAAAATCTTACCCTCTCACCTTAAACCCGTGTCCTTCTATGTTTCCTCTTGATTCTCCCACTCTGGGCAAAAGACTGTTCATTTATCCAATCTATTCCTTTTGTATACCTCTATATGAGATCACCCCTCATCTTCCTGCGCTCCATGGAATAAATTCCTAGCCTGCTCAACCTCTCTCTATAGCTCAGGTCCTCGAGTCCTGGCAACATCCTCGTAAATCTTCTCTGCACCCGTTCTAGCTTGACAATATCTTTCCTATAACATGGTGAACAAAACTATACATAATACTCTAAATGTGGCCTCATCAATGTCTTATACAACTGCAGGCTGACCTCCCAACTTCTATACTCAGTACTCTGACTGATGAAGACCAATGTGGCAAAAGCATCTTGACCACCCTATCTGCCTGTGATGCCTGTGATGTCAAGGAACTATATACTTGCACTCCTAAATCCCTCTGCTCTACCACACTCCCCAGAGCCCTGCCGTTCACTGTGTGAAAGTGTAATAGAGATAAATTCCTAATGAATTAGGAACAAGTAAGATATCTAATTTATTGTCCTTCCTTGCTGGATGAATATGGGACATAAGGGACTCTGTTGAACCCAAATGTACCAGAATTGATCTTAGTATCCACCAGCAAACCATCCACTTCTACAACAAACTATAGCATACTGGAAATCAATGACACAAATGTAGACAACAACATCTCGTTATTTTACATTCCCTGCAGCATTACATTCAGAACCCCTCTCATCTGGCTGGCTAGGTTAAGCCACTCACTGGAAATACTTTGCTAGATTACACTGGGGGAACCTGCTGAGAAATTTAATGGAGCTTTGCTTATTTGGGTGAGAGAACTTTTAAAAAACATTCTTCCTCATTTTCTTCAACGAGCTGAAGATACCTATTCTCTTCCAGAGTTTGAATCTTGTTGAGGAGTCTCTAAAGATTTGATTTTAATTGGTAACCATGGTCCCAAGGAGCCATCCATTCATTGCATTCTTTTCTTCAAATAGCCTTGGTAACATACAATAAAGGAGTTGAAGCTTGGAGATTAGTAGTCACCTGGAAGGTTCATGCTTTGTGTTGACACAGTCCGTGCACTGGAGAAATGATTTCCTTTCCTATTGAGGTAAGACATTGAATTGCCCATGGTATCAACAATCAATGTTCCAAGCACTTGGCAACCCACCAACACTATAAAATAGTTGTTGGCTAAAATCCAGTTGCTATGGTGATTTTGGACATTTTCTACATCTGAAAAGTACAGCAAAGATCTGGGGAAGTAGCAAACAGAATGCATTCAGATCTTGTTGTGGTGAGGGAACACAGTCAGTTCCTGGGAGAACTGACAGGTTAAGGGGTTGGAGTATTTAGACTTTAGTGATACAGCACGGAAACAAGCCCTTCGGCCCATCGAGTTTCCACCGACCAGTGATACACTAGCACTATCCTCCACACACTAGGGACAATTTACAATTTTACCAAAGCCAATTAACCTACAAACCTGTACGTCTTTGGAGTGTGGGAGGAAACTGGAGCATAGATACATAGACACGTAGAAAATAGGTGCAGGAGTATGCCATTCAGCCCTTCGAGCCAGCACCGCCATTCAATGTGATCATGGCTGATCATCCACAATCCGTACCCCGTTCCTGCCTTCTCCCCATATCCCTTGATTCCGCTCGCCCTAAGAGCTCTATCTAACTCTCTTTTGAATGCATCCAGTGAATCTCTGTCCTTAGGCACTGGTCTCTGCTATTTTGCTACAATCTCTTCCACTGTATGCTTGGGTCCCTTTCACTAATACTAAAGGAATAAGCCTTTTGTGAGCTCTGGATGAATTTGTCAGCGACTATCCCATGAACAAAATTTTTTGTCTATTTTTGTAGACACAAGAACCTGCAGGTGCTGGTTTACAAAAAAAAGATACATAATGCTGGGAGTAACCCAGCAGGTCAGGCAGCATCTGTGAAGAACATCGATAGGTGATGATTCAGGCCACGACTCTTGTACAGACTGATTGTAGAAGGGGGAAGAAAGCTGGAAGAGAGATCGGGGCAGCATAAAACCTGGCAAGTGATAGGTGGATATAGGTATGAAGGGCGTTTTGATTGTCAGATGATTGGCAAAATCCAGAGATGAAAAGACAAAACGTTTGAGATAAGGAGAGAGGAATAGAAGAAGCGGGAAATGTGAAATCACAGGAAGGAATATGGGGATGTGGGTGGAAGGGGTTAGAGAAAGGGAAAGGGAAAAATTAATCTGCTTCCATGTGGGGCATAGGGAAGAGAGGGGGAAGAAAGTTGAGGGGGTTTCTTTGTAGGTTAGTTAGCTACAATTGGAGGATTCAATGGTCATACTGTTGTGGTGTAAGCTACCCAAGCGGAATATGATTTACCCTATCAGAAACATCCCACCTTCCTGCAACTTAATGAATTTCTTTCCTCTCCTTTCCCATCCTGTTGAAGGGTTTTTGACCTGAAACATTAACTCTGCTTCTCTTCCCTCCTATGTGACCCAACCTGCTGCGTAGTTCCAACATTTTCTGTTTTAATTTATCACACAGCAGATCAGATAGCATTTACAGTCTAATGAAGGGCCTTCAACCTGGTTTCTCTTTCCACAGATGCTGCTTGGCCAGCTTGGCATTTCCAACATTTCTGATTTGCTTTCGGTTCCACTTAAGTTAGTTGGGCTTGAACTCAGCTGAGTAAAAATGATGTGAGTAAAAAAAAATTCAAAACATCATCTTACTGCAGAGTTCCCACCAGGTGGAGAATTCAATTTGCCTCTACTACTTAAGGCTATATTGGTATTTTAATCCACAATCTGAGTTAGAAGCAATAGAGCCACTCACATAGATAAGCTGCTATTTCCTGATGAAGCTCAACACTGATCACAGTCCAGTGCTATAATATCATCGTAACACAGCAGATGAGTTTGGCCTAGAAATGAATTATTACCCCACTTTAATTGGTAGTGCCATTACAGATTCCTAAAACAGCCACTGAAATTGCAGCTACGTTAGTTAAGAATGCAAACATTGGACAATGGGCTCTATGGAGCTTGGAATCCTCTTCTAGTTTAGTCTATTGTGCATAGCAGACCTATTCAAGTAATCCGCTCAGTTACCTTCTTCACACATTGATTGAGAATATTGTAGACTCACTAGCTCAAAGCTGAAGTGGGGTATTGATGCTAATACAATGTTCCAAAGAGCCAAATTCACATTTACTGTGGCCAGTACTTCACATTTTCAATATACAACCTTTAACTTTAAAATCATTATAGAGTGATACAGAAAAGAGCTTGAAATATGTGTCAATGAAGAGTGCTTGTTTACGACATAAAGAGCACAATTATTCACATTTCTTTTATTATCTGCCTCTCTTGCATTTATACTTCAACAAACTTGCAAAGAACTTTTCTTAGTGAAAATACTGTGTGTTCTCGTGTCGAGCTGCAAGATATTGTGTATGATCAACCCCCTGTAATTACTCATTCGTGCTGTGTCGTTCTATTCAAAGAATCCCTGATCATGCAGGAAGCACTAGAATTTTAGTGATAGCTTTTTTTTCTACCTATTTTTAATCATTCTTTCGGCCACTCATTCACTGTGTAAAAGTGGGATTGGTTTCAGGTTTTGTGTCTCTGAAGGCACTAAGGATCGCCAACCTGTACTTTGTTTCTTCTTCCCCCATTCATCTATTTGCACAAATTGGCTTAAACCTGTGAATAGCTGGGAGAAATCGGCAAGTTATCTATGTCTTACCCTTTACTGAAGGGGTTCAGACAGCATCATCTACATGCAAAAGCTGACTATTTGTGATACTACTACAGCACAATGATAGAATAGTTTTTTATTGCAAGTGCATAGAGCCACATATGTGACTAAATATATACACATCAAAACTGTGCTTAGAGCTGATCTATGGGTGCTGTCAAATACTGCGGTTTAATTTTTTAGTTTAGTTTGCATGTACAGCATGGCAATGGGCCATTTGGCCCACCGAATCCGTGCCGATCAACGATCACCCGTACACTAGTTCTATGTTATCCCAGTTATGCATTCTACACACTCGGGGCAATTTTATAGAAGTCAATTAACCTACAAACCTGCACGTCTTTGGAGTTGATAAAAAACTGCAGACAAGATCTTACTTAAAAAGCCGAGTCTATTATAAAAATGTTTGAGCCTAATTCTTATGTAAATATGAAGTTATTAACATGTGATCGCTTTGGAGAGCTGGAGACTTGTGAATGAAAACCCACCCGATAATTTGCTTCAAGTGCATATGGTCGAGAATATTCCAATCATTCAACATGGGCACTTCAGGGAACAAAATCCTTCAAAACCTTTAGAAACAGAATTAAGGAGCAAGAAGAAATGAAAGCTCCATTTTAATACTGTGTGCACAATTTTCATCCATGTGTCAGAACAGTAACATTATAACAAAATGCAAAATTTTACAAGTACAGTTATTATGCATTGGGACTGAGTTAAAATTTAATCTTTAAGTAATACATTACCATCCAACTTTATCCAATGTGGTGTCAACCACCAATGACCTCAGCTCCCTACTGACTTGGAGGATGGAAGACCATACCTTCATAGCAGCATGAAATTCAACACAAAAACTATGACCCTGAAAGTGTGAGCTTTTTTCTCCTCCATCAGCAGCATAACAGAATGGGGCTCGGCAGTCAACATCCAGTGCTCTAGAAACCCATCCTATGTTTGAACAGGTAATCACTGGCAAAGCTCTGCAGATATTAGAATTGACCTCAGAAAAATGCCACGGTGTAGCCTAGGGCCATTATGAGGTTTAGAAAAATGTACTTTTTGTTCTTTTTAAGACTAATAAAGGCCAATCTTTCAAATATAATTGAACATACAGCAGGTGCACTGGCCCTTTCAAAGGCTAAATGACCAATGTTTACATGACCACATGACCAAGTAGGAGTGGCACAATGGCGCAACGGTAGAATTTCTGCCTTGCAGCGTCAGAGACTCGGGTTTGATCCTGACTACGGGCACTTGGCTGTATGGCATTTGTATTTTCTCCTTGTGACCACTTGGGTTTTCTCCAGGTGCTCTGGTTTCCCCCCACACTCCAAAGAGGGTTTGCAAGTTAATTGGCTTCTGTAAATTATCCCTAATCTGTAGGATAGAACTAGTGTATGGGGATCATTCGTTGCACGGACTCGGTGGGCATGTTTGTAGGCTGTATCTCTAAAACTAAAACTAAAACTATAATGATGTTGCATTAGAGGAATGGCCTGGGACCTAAAACAGCTTAAGGAAAAGAAAAAAACATCCCTCTTCTGACAAAACATTAATCTTCATGATGGACATGTCTGAAACCAGGCAAATATAGAGCATAGAACATTGAAGCGTACAGTGCAAGAACAGGCCCTTCGGCCCACAATGTTTTGTGCAAACATCATGCCAAGATCATCACTTATCTCCCTGTTCATTAGCCATATCCCTATCCAAGTATTTTAAACGCCACTAACGTACCTGTTTCAACCACCACCACCACCGACAATGTGTTCCAGAGATTCACCACCCTCTGTAAACAAAAACGTACCCTGCACAATTCCATTAAACTTTGCCCCTCTAATCTGATATATCTCCGGATATGTTTTTCCACTTTCAATTTCTTAGTGAATACTTATAGGCAATTTGGATATTTTCATATTCTTGCCCAGCAGTTGAATCACGAAGAAAGAATAGGTAGCGGGTAGAGTGGCGCAGTAGCGGGCACAGTGGTGCAGTGGTAGAGCTACTGCCTTACGGAACCAGAGACCCGGGTGTGATCCTGACTATGGGTGCTGTCTGTACGGAGTGACCAAATGGGTTTTCTCCGGTTGCTCCAGTTTCCTCCTACACTCCAAAGACGTGCAGGTTTGTAGGTTAATTGGCTTCTGTAAATTGTAAACTGTCACTAGTGTGTAGAATAATGCTAGTGTACGGGGTGGTTGCTGGTCGGAGCAGACTTGGTCTGTTTTCACACTGTATCTCTAAAGTCTAAATTGCTATTGCTATTTTTTCGGTGCAAACAAATCATTTTGTTATTGTTCTGGATAAGAGTTTACGTAGGAATCGTGAATTTATTCATGGACGTGAGAAAATAGGTTACAGGGAAATAAATAGAGGATTGGAATTGATGAAAGTATTCTAAGAGCTAGCATTGACTCAAGGGGGAAAATGGCCTCCTGGATCATAAAGCAATATGAAAAAACATAACATGAATGTCTCGTGGGTCAACTTTTTTCTATTACTATAGCTTCCTTGCCAGCGCAATGTTATTGAAGGACAAAATTAATGAAAAGCATAAAGACCCAGATATATTTGTTATGCAATAACTTTATTCTACTGCCGAGTCCTCCTAACCTGTCCAAGGAGAGCGAGACGACAGTATTCTCCTGACGGTTAATTGTATAAAATCCTGTGACATTGCCGCACTCGTCCTCTGCTGCTAGTATCAATTTTACTGGGAAGCAGATGGCAGGTTCTGTCAACTAGAAGCGATGTTGATGAGATATTCTTGCTGAAAGAGAATAGGAAGACACATATATTGAAGGATGATGGATTGTGACAACTTTCGATTTATCTGATGTCAGCAGAGAATCTTTTCACCACTATGTTGTTAGAGTATGTAAATGTAGAGAGTGAAATAACTTCCTGTTGAGCTAATTGAGGTACAATATGTTCACCAAAGCTCTCTGAGCATCACTGGGGTCATCAACTCCACTTTGGACCCAAGGGAAACCTCATAACTGAATAAATTTTTTTCCTGCTGGTACCTATTTTTTCAGCTCCCTGGTAAAGGCAACTGGGTGCTAGAAATAAGCAAATAAAATGAGGGGTGGTATAGCACATCTGGGGAACAAACAAGAGTTGCCATGTCAGGTTTTAACCCCTCATCAGAAAGTTCCAAGTTCTGCCAAAGACCATCAACCTGAAATGTTAACTCTCTTTCTCTTTTCATAAATGCTCCCTGCTCTGCAAATTCATTTTTTAATTTCAGAATAATATCTACAGTGGGGTTTATTTTTGTTCTTTGTAAATAACCTGAAATCTGGCTGAAAATTGTGTATTTCACCACTGTCTGTAGTCACTGATTCTTGATTAGTATGGGTGTCAGAGGTTATGGGGAGAAGGCAGGAGAATGGGGTTAGGAGGGAGAGATAGATCAGCCATGATTGAATGGCAGAGTAGACTTGATGGGCCAAATGGACTAATTCTATTCCTATCCCTTATGACCTTATGACCTAAGCATGCCATATTTGTTGGATGGAATACTCTCATCTTTCAAATCCTTCAGTGAGAAATACACATGATATAATATGGAAGCAGGAATTCAATGCTGTAGAAGACTCAGTTTCATAAGACTTTGCAACCAACATATTTAGTGGAAGTATACTCTCTAGGTGGTTCTGTGATATAAATATAAACATAGCTCTAGTTTCCCTTTCCCCCGACTCTCCGTCTGAAGAAGGGTCTCGACCCAAAACATCACCAACTCCCTTTCTCCAGAGATACTGCCTGACTCGCTGAGTTGCTCCAGCATTTTGTGTCTATCTTCTGTGCAAACCAGCATCTGCAGTTCTTTCCTACACATATAAATTAATGTGATGTGCAAAAAACAAACTGCTCGAGAAACATAGCTGCTCAGTCAGCAACTGTGGAGGGAAATGGACAGTTGATGTTTCCGGTCGAGACCCTGCACTCTGGACTGAAGGAGTGAAGGTGAGATAGTCAGTATAAATAGATGAGGGGAGCGGGACAAGAGCTGGTATGTGATGGGTGGATCCAGGTGAGGAGGGGTGGAATGGTGGATGGAGATAGGTGGGGGAGAGGTGGGTGTATATATGACAACAGAGGCTGGGATGTGATAGGAGGAGCTAACCAGGGGCTGCGGATGATAGAATCTCAGAGGAAAGGAAGGTGGAGTATGGATCCAAGTAAATAAGGTCAAGTCAAGTCAAGTCAAGTCAATTTTATTTGTATAGCACATTTAAAAACAACCCACGTTGACCAAAGTGCTGTACATCTGATTAGGTACTAAGGAAAAAAATGAAACATACAGTAGCACGCAAACAGTTCACAGCGCCTCCTCAATGAGCCTCAAACGCTAGGGAGTAGAAATAGGTTTTGAGCCTGGACTTAAAGGAGTCGATGGAGGGGGCAGTTCTGATGGGGAGAGGGATGCTGTTCCACAGTCTAGGTGGGGTGGTCAGAGAGGAACAGCAGGGCATGTGACTTGACGCGAGGAGAGCATGGGTGATGAGCAGAGAGAATGAGTAGGGGCCGAAGCTGGATGAGAGGGGGTGAGGTGTGGGAGAGAATGGGATACGTGGGGGGATCTGGGCAGATAGAGAGACTGACGGAGAGCAGATTACCTGAAATTGGAGAATTTATGCCACCAGGTTGTGGACTATCAAGGTGGAATATGAGTGCAAGTGCTGCTTTAGGTTTGTTTAGGTCATTAGCCCTCATTAAAGGTGAGTGGTGGGAATAGTGAAGTTGGAAGTGCAACTATTTACTTCTGGAATGAGGAAAAATATGTTTTAATACATGCAAAATGTCATAAAGTGAGATGATTATCAAAGAATTTGTCTGCATAATAATAATTTGGTACCAACGACCTAATGCAAATGCACCAAGGAAGGTAACATTAGTCTAAAGGCACTTTTCTGCATTAGGTGCTGGTTTGAAATTTACGCGTGGGAGATTCTTCTTTAATCATCGATTTTCAGGATGTTGGTGTTCCTGCAAAATCAGCATTCACTGGTGATGGAATACCTTTTGTTTCATAAAATTACATGGTTAGTTAGACTCTTGCAGAAGAATACTATTCTGGTGATAAATTATAAATTATACCATTGAGAAAGTCAGTTTAATGTTACCTCCCCACAAATAGATCAAATCAAACCACACTGAAATCTTATCCCAAATTTTTGTTTGAAATTTATAATTAAATCGACTCCCGGTAATTTTTTAGGCAGAGTTTTTTTGGTCTTTCCTCATTCTATGTGGCAGCTATTAAAGGAGATGGTAATTGTAGTGGTTAAATGTGCTAAAATAACTCCAAACACGTGACCATCCTCAGGGAATTTTTGCGTGCAATTGATAACAGAAAAAATATCTTCCGCTGAACATTTTACAATAACAATGAACTATATCTTATATTAATAACACTTACAGGTATCTGGTTGCACTAAAATATGACATCTCATTGTGTGAAAGATAAAATCAAATTGTACGAGAAGCTCTTTATTTTATAATTCACTCAGATCGCGGATGTGTTCCTGGGCTGTACTGGGTGCTTCCCATTCCATTCTATCTCACACTATAGACCCGTTGTTCTACAATTCTGATAGCTGATAGGGATACGGTGAGAAGCTATTGAACTTTTAACAGGCTAGTTATTTAACACTTGTTAATAGAAGGGGAAGAAGTTTGATATAGTGCAAGCAAAGTACACTGTTTCATGGGCTGTTTTACCCAGGACAATGATTTCATTATGTTTGTGTCTTTCTCAACAGATCATAGAAACTCAATAATTAATGCAATTGAGTGCTCATACACACTTTAAAAGTATTTTTGACATGAGAGACTAAATGCATTCTGAACGTCCTGGTACTGATTAAAGAACAGGATTTTAGAATTAACACATTGGAACGTCCACAATTCTATGCTGGGAAAAATAAAGCATCACTGTATTTTACACGAGCTCTTCGGATTTGCAATGTTCATTGATGTAAACTACAGTGCCCTCCATAATGTTTGGGACAAAGACCCATCATTTATTTATTTGCCTCTGTACTCTACAATTTGAGATTTGTAGTAGAAAAAATCACGTGGTTAAAGTGCACATTGTCAGATTTTATTAAAAAGGCATTTTTATACATTTTGGTTTCACCATGTAGAAATTACAGCTGTGTTTATACATAGTCCCCCCCCCCCCCCCCCCCCATTTCAAGGCACCATAATGTTTGGGACACATGGCTTCACAGGTGTTTGTGATTGCTCAGGTTTGTTTAAATGCCTCCTTAATGCAGGTATAAGAGAATTCATAAGAGAATTCAGCACCTAATCTTTCCTCCAGTCTTTCCATCACATTTGGAAACTTTTATTGCTGTTTATCAACACGAGGGCCAAAGTTGTGCCCAAGAAAGTCAAAGAAGCCATTATGAGGCTGAGAAACAAGAATAAAACTGTTAGAGACATCAGCCAAACCTTAGGCTTACCAAAATCAACTGTTTGGAACATCATTAAGAAGAAAGAGAGCACTGGTGAGTTTACTAATTGCAAAGGGACTAGCAGGCCAAGGAAGACCTCCACAGCTGATGGCAGAAGAAATCTCTCTATAATGAAGAAAAAAAAAACAAACACCTGTTCAACAGATCAGAAACACTGTTCAGGAGTCAGGTGTGGATTTGTCAATGACCACTGTCTGCTGGAGACTTCATGAACAGAAATACAGAGGCTACACTGCAGGATGCAAACCACTGGTTAGCTGCAAAAATAGGATGGCCGGGTTACAGTTTGCCAAGAAGTACTTAAAAGAGTAACTACAGTTCTGGAAAAAGGTCTTGTGGACAGGTGAGACGAAGATTAACTTATTTCAGAGTGAGGGCAAGAGCAAAGTATGGAGGAGAGAAGGAACTGCCCAAGATCCAAAGCATACCACCTCAACTGTGAAACACAGTAGTGGGGGTGTTATGGCCTGGGCATGCATGGCTGCTGAAGGTACTGGCTCACTTATCTTCATTGATGATACCACTGCTGATGGTAATAGCATAATTGGTCTATGTTTCTATGTTTCTAATGAATTCTGAAGTGTATAGACACATCCTATCTGCTCAAGTTCAAACAAATGCCTCAGAACTCATTGGCCGGCGGTTCATTCTACAGCAAGACAATGACCCCAAACATACTGCTAAAGCAACAAAGGAGTTTTTCAAAGCTAAAACATGGTCAATTCTTGAGTGGCCAAGTCAATCACCTGACCTGAACCCAATTGAGCATGCCTTTTATATGATGAAGAGAAAACTGAAGGGGACCAGCCCCCAAATCAAGCATCAGCTAAAGATGGCTGCAATACAAGCCAGGAAGAGCATGACCAGAGAAGACACCCAGCAACTGGTGGTGTCCATGAATCACAGACTTCAAGATGTCATTGCATGCAAAGGATATGCAACAAAATACTAAACATGACTACTTTCATTTACATGACATTGCTGTGTCCCAAACATTATGCTGCCTTGAAATTGGGGGGGGGGGGGGGGGGGACTATGTATAAATACTGCTGTAATTTCTACATGGTGAAACCAAAATGTATAAAAATGGCCTTTATTAAATGCATTTTAACCACATGTGATTTTTTTTCTATTACAAATCTGAAAATGTGGAGTACAGAGGCAAATAAATAAATGATGGCTCTTTGTTCCAAACATTATGGAGGGCACTGTAAATACTATTTCTTTCACATCAGCAGAAAGATTGGAGTCAGTGAGGGGAAGGAAAATATGGCGATCTGCCATATTATGCATTGGGTTGTAAACTGATTTAACATTTTCCTCTTGTAGAATCGCCCTTTGTGTATTGTGATTTCATGTCTACCTCCGTCAATATTAAAAGGGAATTGGTCATGAAATTTCAAAACAAAGATTCAGTTTCCCACGTTTAAATAAAAATATCTTAAGAATTCTGGTGTGTGTTCAATTTATCTGAAATGGGAATGGGAATCTCAGATGGCTCTGTTTTCACCATGATGATTGATGTGTATTTTATGGTGCTGATTGCTGCCAGATCTACAGCCAAAGGCATCAAACACAGGTCTTGGTTCAGTTTATAAATACCTGACTCAGTACGAATTGCTAAAAATATAACTCTGCAAACAGGGCAAGTTGCAACCTGCTTCTGGGACATAATTCATCTTGTAATTTCCACAGTTGCTTCACTGCTAACTTTATTTTCATCATTTAGCACTTTGTGACCTTTCCCTTTGATTCAAGATCCTCCGATTCATTATTTCAATTATAGATGAGGTTACCCATGTCTCTATTTTCAATTCCATAAATTAATTTTTGCAAACCAAGATCTGCTTACCAATCACACGACTTTGTTATCTACACTCATTCTAATGGCTTCTCTCTAATTGCAGACCTAAGCTCATAACCTGTACCAATGCTTGATATGTTATGATGAGGATAAATATGAAATTACTGGAATATTATAAAATAATATTAAAGTTTATTATGTTGGCCCCAAATCTGTTGGAACAGACCCGCCTCCAAAAGTTGCTTTCTGCAATTGGTACTCTTCTCAACTTATTCTAGAACCAAGGAGCTTCCTTGTTGGTTGGAGTTAGTCTGGAGTCCAACAATGAGACTCTCAATGTTTGCAGGATCTCGAGCAATAGAGTGGAGTAGCCCGGCCCTAAAGCTTTACCCATTGTCACATCCCAATTCCAAGCATTGCCTACTGTCAAATTTGTTAGGATTTTTAGACACAAGGAACTGTAGATGTTGGTTTACAAAAAAAAAACAAAGCGCTGGAGTAACTCAGTGGGTCAGGGAGCATCTCCAGAGAACATGGATAGAGGACGTTTCCAGTCGGGACTCTTCAGACTCAAAAGAAGACTTAAACTTAGACTCAAAGTCTGGACTCAAATGATGCCTGACCCGCTGAGTTACACCAGCACTTTGTGGCTTTTTTAATGACTTCTAACTAACTCTAAAAGTTAAATCCAATTAAAAAAAATGAAAATGTAAGCAATTTAAAGTGAATAAATTGAACAAAAGCAAAATCATGTTTCAAGAAATAGAATATCAAATAAATCACACAGAATCACAAAACAAGACTTACTGTCTCTTGGACTGTCTCCCCTTTTATCCATAATCCCCTTTCAAAACAATGAGCTTGTGGATTCACAGGCAATCCCAACCTATGACCGAATCCAAGAACTGATTCCCTAGTACAAATTGATTGAGAGATACAGCATGGAAACATGCCCATCGACCACCAAGTCTACTCTGACTATCAATCATCTGTTCACACTAGTTCTAGTCCCTAGCGTTGAGGCTCATTGAGGAGGCGCTGTGAACTGTTTTGTATGTGCTGTTATGTTTACGTGCTACTGTATGTTTCATTTTTTTTCCTTAGTACCTAATCAGATGTACAGCACTTTGGTCAACGTGAGTTGTTTTTAAATGTGCTATACAAATAAAATTGACTTGACTTGACTATGTTATCCCACTTTCTCATTCACTCCCTGCACACTCTGGGCAAGTTAAAGAGGCCAATTAACCTACAAAACTAAGCGGGCTTCAGGGTATGGGAGAAAACCGGAGCCCCGACGTGGTCACAGAGAGAACTTTCAAACTTCACACAGACCCCATTCGAGGTCAGGATCGAACTTGGGTCTCTGGAGCTCTGAGGCAGCAGCTCTACCAGCTTTGCTACTTGGTGGCCCCATTCAAACATTGACCCAGCTCCACTGCCAGAGTGTCCAAGTAATCCAGCAGGAAAGGAATGCATTGAAAGAGGTAGACCATTATCAGTCAGTTTAAAACGAATGCGTGGAAATCTAGATTGTGCCGGCATTTGCCAATAACTTCCAGGACAGCCTGTAATTTGAAGTGTTCATGCATACGTGAATGATCTGAAACTGTTTAATTCAATGCACACTTGAAAACAGCTTTAGAAATGCATTAATTTCAAGATAAGCACAATTTAACTGTACAACTGATTATTATTTTACTAATCCCCTATTTCAACAACAAAGTAGTTATTTTAGGGAATTAAGGTGACAGCAGTATCAAGAGTTTTGGAATGTAATCAGGTATTCCAAAGGACTAAGTCATTTGTGTAGAACTGCTTGATAATATTATTCGAGAGCATTCTGTCGAGAATCTTCAATTGGTTTTTTGTGACAAAGAGTCACTGTGCCACATGTGCCACAATGTTTAGTAAATACAGCATTCTAGCCTTTAACCAACAGACAGTGGACTTGATTGATGTTCTGACATTGAGACGAAGTGAAACCCGTGGCTGTTTAACTGCATGTAAAGACCAAGAGGGGGGGAGGGGAAGACAACGAAGGACCCGGTGTGGCGGGACTGCCGTGAGGGACGGTGGCGCTCTAGTTTTAGAATCCTCTGCCCAGGGGATAAGCCTGCGTTTGTTTGTTAGTTTGTTCATTTATTCCGGTGAAAGCGCTGTGCACACGGCAGCCAGCCAACAGGCGCTTGTCTTCTTTTTGTTTTCACTTTTAATTTCAAGTTTTCGTGTACCTTGTGTGTTGTGACTGTTAGCAGACCAAATTCCCTCCGGGGATGAATAAAGTTTGATCGTATCGTATCGTACTGTAATGCTTGGAAGTGGGTTAACCAAAGATTTCTATTTTGTGTGCAGTACATTTACCAGCCTGTTATGTTGATTGTGATTTGTAAGATGCCGGCAGGTGTTGTATCTGATTATATCGCATCATGTGGGCTGCCATGAGTTTGAGTCGTCCTGCTCTAGTAATCACTACAAGGTATAAAACATGTTCCATTCCCATTAGGTGCTTCAGCTGATGTCTTTCTTTCCACACACAGGCTGACACCATGCCTCCCAACACTGACAGATTCCCATTTACAGAATACAGGCTAATGTAAAAACATATGTAGTTGCTTAGCTGGCAAACAGACGTTGAGATTTTTGTAAAGGTATTTTGTAGTCCCTTGTACACACATGCCAGTGCTCCTTTTTCTGCTGCAATTAATAATGTTCCAGAAAAAGCTCAACCAATTGGGATTTGGGACAAGGAATCACTGAATCATTTGGACCTCCAGCTATTTTTCAATCCAGTTCCATAATGGACATTACGTCCATAATGGACATGTCATACTCACAAAATGGAACAACATGGTGAGTTATGAACACAACTCAAATAATCTCCAAGGAGATACTGGAGTTTAGTTTGGATTTAAAAGATAGTAGCACAGATAATACAAGCATTCAGAACTTGGAGGCTAGAGAATGCACCATGGAGTGTTTTCTCTGGAACATCAGAGGTTGAGGGGAGGCTTGATAAAAGTATATAAAATTATGCGAGGCATAGAGAGGGTAGACAGTCAGAACGTTTATCCCAGAGTGCAAAACTAGAAGGCATGGCTATAAGGTGCGAGGGCGAATGTTTATTTGAGATGTGCTGGGCATGTGTTTTTACACAGAGGGTGGTGAGGGCCTGGAATGCACTGCCAGTGGTGGTGGTGGAGGCAGATACATTAGTGGTGTTTAAGAGGCTTTGGGTTAGGCACAGAGAGGGAGTAGAGGGGTATGGATCATTTACAGGCAGATGAGATCAGTTGAACTTGGTATAATGTTTGTCATCAAACATTGTGGGCTGAAAGGCCGGTCGGTCCTGTGATGTATCTTTGAGTGGTGCTTCAGATACTTGGAAAGATCAGGGCCTCTTCAATACTGCCTGGTCAAAGTCTTCACAGTTAGCAAATTTGTTGCCAGTTCCATCATCTCACGGAGACACATGGAACTTCTAATGCTGGAATCTTGTGTGGAACACAGAGTGCTAGATAGAATAACTCAGTGGGTCAGACAGCTTCTCTGGAGGGCATGGACCCAAAACATTGCCTATCTATGTCCTCCAGAGATGCTGCCTGACCCTCTGAGTTGCTCCAGCACTTTTTGATCTCCATCCTCTCGATAATATGGAGTGCCTAACTAAGGAAGGCAAGTAATAATGGAGAGGAAATAACAAAACGAACAAGAGGCTAAAGCTCCATTTACCAGACAATGATTGTTCATTGGAGAAGCCAATTGTCAGGCTCAAAACTGAAGCATTTTTTCCCATTACTTACTCCACAATGCTGTGCCTTTACCAGGTGTGGGAAACTAATATTGAAATCTTGGGATATGGGGATCATGTCCATCGCAACTGGTAAAGCTGAAGGGATATTGAACAGAGTATTTCAAAATTAGTGAAAGGATTTTTTTTATAGGCTGGACAGGAGAATATTTATACATTATCACATTGGAATGAAGAGAGGTTATAATCAAATCTAAATGCAAAATAGATTTTAAGTCCTTGAGTCCCAGCAACCTTTGGGAAAAGTAGCAACTGAACAAGTATGAAAATTTTGAAGAAGACATTTGGCCAAAATAATAGATGCAGTTTGCCCTACTTAGACATTTACATATTTGGTTGAGGTATCTCTTCCAGTAGTCATAAGGTGAATAAAATTCTGTACAAGAAAGTACAAAAAAGGGTCTGATGAAGGGTCCTGACCCGAAACATCCCCCATCCTTTTTCTCCAGAGATGCTGCCTAACCTATTATTACTCCAGCACTTCGTGTCGATCTCAACCAATAGCTGCATGAATATAGCAACTAAGTACCAAGATTAGGCCAGTTACCCTATTCCGTGCAATCTTGCCTTATAAACAGGTTGAAAAAAAGTGACAGTTTCAAAATTATCTAGTTAAAGTTTAGTTTGCATGATGTAGTGGATTCTATGTCCATGATGTAGCTACCTTGAATTAATAGGTTTTAAGTTAACAGATGAAACATTGTGATGAAAAGAGCACTTACAGGAGGTGGCCACTGCTTGGAAGGGTAACCTGCTACCTAATGTGCATATTATAAAATGTTCACAGTGCACCTGAACCATCCCTAACTTTAAAGTTGTTCTTTAAGTCAACTGTGTCCAAGCTATTTACAACATTTTCCTCTATAATTTTTCCAGTGCTAAATGACTGTTAGCCTGACAGCTAAAACTGGCCATAATAATCTAACTGACCAGGGTGCTACACATTGTAATGAGACTTTATCTGCCCCTATGGACCTCTCAATAGCTGTGGCTTTCCAAGGTACATGCTTAAGTTGACATTTTAATTGTCTTTATGCCTCCCTAAGGATATAAAAAGGTAACGGTAGCCTTCTGGCTACTGACCTCTGTCAGCCTTCTGAACACATAATCCTGGAGGTTCAATAAATAGCTACCGGATAAGTAAACAACAGCTGCGTTTAACTTCTCTCCTGATGCTGGGGCTGACCAAGAGACAGACCTGTTAGTGGCCATGGATGGAAGATAACATCACTCTTGGCCTTAGATTGCAACTCATTTAACGTTCATTTTTTTAACGATGAGGAAGAGCCCAGGATAGGAAAATTGGCTCTTATTATTAATAAAAAGAGCAAATAAAGATCATGCCAAGATTGGAAAAACTCCTTTAAGTCACGTGCGTTTCAAGTTTAGTACAAATGTAAATAATAATATTGAGAATATTTCTGCTGACTGCATTTCATGACAACTCTTTGCAGATTTAAATGAACATATTGTGCACCAAACAACACTTCTGGCAGAAGAGTCCAGAAGTGGGAATGGATAGAATTCCCATTCATTGTCTCACATTAGTTTGCTGGCATTGAGCAGGGATACAAGAATTGACAACGGAAAGCACAAAGTGCTGGAGTAACTCAACGGGTCAGGCAGCATCTCTGGAGAATATGGATAGGTGATGTTTCGGATCAGGACCCTTCTACAAGAATTGACTTGCTGTCAATAGTTATTAGGCATTTCAATCCACAAGCTATAGTTTTGAAATTTATATTGGTGAGCTCGAGTGAGTATGTCTGTGGCTGTGGTTGGTGTTACTGAATAGCCCCTTTATTGGTAGTCCTTTAAGCTGCAATACATAGGAGAATCTTGATTTTTTTAATGTTATTGTCCCAATGGATTATCTCCCAAATGCCAGCATCCTTGACTAAGTGGCTAACTATTAGGGGAAAATTAAAGACATCCCCATGGGTTAGAAGCAGCTGCTATAAAATACCTGGGTTAATAGGAAAAATATGAAATATGCCTCGAGTGCCTACCTATAATAACACCACAGAAAAAGTCAAGGACAATATAAGGCCATTCAGTCCCTCAAAGCTTTCCATTTACTATCTAGGCCTCCCATTTTAGCTTTTAACTAGAATGGTATGATATTTAATGATAGCTATCAAAATTTGTCCACACTTTTGATTTCTTAATGAATAAAAAGGGTTAGCCAGAAAATTGTGGGTAGGAAGACGTATTGAATCTAGGTCAAACGATCTACGGTTATGTATAAATTATTTTCTTTCTGAGATTTGAATACTCAAGGGCCCAAAGGAATTAATAATTGCCTGCAGTAAGATTATAACAGTCAACAGAGAATTCCAGAGTAAAACAAGCAATTATAAAATATATTTGGAAGAATTTTTTTTAAAGATCTGAATTATAGCAACTCATTATAAACAAAATGGTCAAAGACTAGTGATGGTCATCCAAACTATCTGAAAAGTATCATTAGCGTTACAACAAAGCCATTGAATTGCTCGAGGCAATGCCAGTGGGAAGAAAAAATAAATGAACAATAAAAGAGCCTGAACAATAAAAGAGTGTGGCTGCTGTGTCATATAATACACAACCTTCCTCCAAAATGGATAAATAATGAATAATAGAGGGCTGGGCAGCAGTGATGCATACTGACCTGATGTTAATTTGTTTCATTTTTAAAAGACAGCAGAAAGTAAGTTAACTGCTTTGACTAAAATCAAAGACACTTTTTGGCTTAGAGGTAATGACCCAAATGGACAGAGCCAAGTCAGAAATCGTAAAAAATTGGTATGTTTTAGTCAGTGATCATTGGGATTTATTTTTTTCTCCACTTTAAGTTCTAATTAAGTACTAGTTCATGAAATTGTTAACACTGTTTGGACAAAAATAGATGAATTCTATAGCTTCTGTCTTTTCTGGTATTGTAAACAAAGATTACACCTTTCCAAAACTCATTCGATTTACTAACATCAAATCTCATGAGTATACTTGTGGCAGTACAAGGGCTGCACTGATTAACACGGTCTAGTCTGTGTTCAGTTGGGTTTTACTTTGTCTTAACCTGAAATGCCCTTGGTGGTGTCAAGATCATCCCGGGCTAAATTTGTCTCTTTTCCTCCTGGCTAGTCTGGCAGTGGTTTATACCATGGGATTGCAGTGCAATTAGTGTCATAGAGCTATGCAACAAAGAAGTGCCTTTAGGCCCACCGACTACATTGACATACTGGGCGAGTTCCATTTGCAAGCATTGGCCCATAGCCCACTAAACCCTGTCTAACTATATATCTATCCAAATATCTTTTAAATGGCATAATTGTATTTGCTTCTATAACTTCCTCTGGCAGCTCATTTCAGATATGGACTACCCTCTGAGTGGAAAAATAATACCTGAGGTCATTCTTAAATATCTCCCCTCTCACCTTAGGCCTATGCCCTCTATTTTAGAATCCTCTACCTTGGGAAAAGATACTGTGAGAATTTACTTTATCCAGTCCCTTCTTGATTTTGTACTCCTCAATAAGGTCACCACCTAACCTCCTACGATCCAAACCCAGCCTATTCAATCTCTCCCTATAACTTAAGGCTACAGGTCCAAATAACATCATGATGAATTCTTCAGCACCCTGCAGAATCTTTTGTGCTTTCTTGGACAGTTTAACACCTCCCCCCCACCAATTCAAACCCTTTGCACTATGAAACACCCAATCAATAGTAGGGAAGTTTAAATATCACCCTATTATTTTTACAGCTATCTGCAATCTTCCGACACATAACTGTAAAAATAATAGGGTGATATTTAAACTTCCCTAATATTGATTGGGTATCTTATAGTGCAAAGGGTTTGAATTGGGGGGGGAGGGGCAGATCTGCAATCTCCCTACACATCTGCCCCTCTAATTCATGCTGACATTCTCTTCTCTCTATACATGCTCCCCCTTCGCCAAATCATTCAAAGGCACGGCATTTCTTTCCACTGCTATGCCGATGACACTCAGCTTTACCTCCCCCTGAAACCCAACAACCAGTCAAATTTAAACAGCCTCTTACACTGCCTTGAGGACATAAAATGTTGGATGGCACAGAACTTCCTCCAATTAAATGAGAGCAAGTCTGAGGTCATCCTATTCGGCCCCCCCGACTCCATCAAATCGATAACAGGCAGTCTTGGAAGTCTATCCTGCCTAGTCAAACCGCATGTCAAAAACCTCGGCATGATATTTGACTCTGCATTAAAATTTGATAAGCAAGTCAACGCTGTGGTAAAAGCCAGCTTCTTCCAACTTCGAACCATAGCTAAAATCAAACCTTTCCTCCAATTCGACGACACAGAAAAAATCATTCACGCTTTCATTTCCTCCCGCCTAGACTACTGCAACTCCCTATACACTGGGATCAGCCAATCTTCCCTGTCCCGCCTGCAACTGGTCCAAAACGCCGCAGCGAGACTCCTGACGGGTACCCGTAAAAGGGACCACATCACCCCGATTCTGGCCTCTCTCCACTGGCTCCCTGTACGGTACAGAATCAACTTCAAGCTCCTCCTATTCACGTATAAAGCCCTAAATGGACATTCCCCCCCCCCTACATCAAAAATCTTCTAACCCCCCTCTCTAACTCCAGGTCCCTCAGGTCGGCCGACTTGGGGCTACTCACTATCCCGCGGTCTAGGCTTAAGCTCAGGGGTGACCGCGCTTTTGCGGTTGCAGCTCCTAGACTGTGGAACAGCATCCCTCTCCCCATCAGAACTGCCCCCTCCATCGACTCCTTTAAGTCCAGGCTCAAAACCTATTTCTACTCCCTAGCGTTTGAGGCTCATTGAGGAGGCGCTGTGAACTGTTTGCGTGCTACTGTATGTTTCATTTTTTTCCTTAGTACCTAATCAGATGTACAGCACTTTGGTCAACGTGGGTTGTTTTTAAATGTGCTATACAAATAAAATTGACTTGACTTGACTTGACTTGACTATTGGGAGGCCATAAATACAGTCCCATCAAAGTGATTATTCCCTTCCTGGTTCTAAATTGTTTGCAGGATATTGGTCCCCCTCAGTTCCGGTGTAAGCCATCCCTTTTTTGAAAGGTCACTCTGTCCCAGAAGAGTTTGCAGTGATGATTCAAAAACCTGACCCCTACCCCCTGCACCAGCTTCGACATCCACATATTAATCTGGCTAATCCTTCTATTCCTGCCCGCACTAGCATGTGGCACTGGGAGTCATCTAGAGATTACAACCTTTGAGGCCTTGCTTTTTAACCCCTTTCCTCTGCAGGACCCTCGCCCCTTTACCTATGTCATTGGTGCCAACATGCACAACGACTTACGGCTGTTTGCCATCCCTCTTGAGAATGTTCTGCAGCTGCTCTGTGACATCCTGTCCCTGGCACCAGGGAGCCAACATACCCTCCTGGTGTCCTATTTGTGGATATCCTGTTTATCCCCCTAAATATAAAGTATCCTTTCACTATGGTCTTGTCTGACTTCACCTTACCCCATTGTGCCTCAGAGCCAGACCTAGTGCTACATATCTGGCTGCTGCTGCTCTCCTCTGAAGGGTTACCACCCTTAACACTATCCAAAATAGTATGTGTTTTTGAGGAGAATAGCTACAGGAGATTCCTGCATATGCTGCCAACTCCCTTTACCCTTCCTGGTGGTAACCCATCTACCTCTGCCTGCACCTCAGGACGTTTCCCTGATGGTCCACATTCTGCAGGAGGAGCATGCCACTGCCCTCAATGCCATGCCGACCGAATCAAAAGGAAGGTTGCAAAAAAAAAACCTTGCCTTATTTTGCCGCCACCCTCTGCTCAGCCTCCTGGCCAAAGCCTCTCAAGTCAAAGCCTCAACACGTACCCTCACACACAGCACACCACCTCAACAAGTACTCTCACAAAATTACCTCCATTAGATTCCAGGCCTGCATTATTACTGTAATCGCATCTGGCAGTGGGGAATATTGCTCAAATTATAAAAAGCAGGGGGTGAATCTATCCATTTTGAGATATATTGTTCTATAAACCAGACTTTTGTGATTGCTATTACTTTAAAGAAAATAGTCTTGCATTGTCTTTGACATGTCAAAGCACAATATAGCCAATTAAATACTTATTGCATTGCAGATACGGTTGTGACAATAGATATGTGGAGAGATGCAGTGGTGTTTTCTCTGTGCACAACTGTAGCTTCAACAGACAGCAAAGAGATAAAATGACAGGATATTGTTTGATGAATAAGTGTTAACCAACATACCAGATATATATTTTCCTGCTGTTTTTCACCTGATACCCTGGTATTTTGTATTTACAGAATGGGAAAATTAGGGTTTTTACTTCAATGGCCTAGGAATCTGAATGCTGATGCTTAGGTGACTGTTATGGTGTGCATAATAGTCTTAATGCCGGGAGAACATCACACGTCACAATGACTGGAGCACCCGGGTTGTGTGTTTGACTATTGCTAGGCTTGGGCTGGGAACAACTAGAGAGTTAAATGATGTTTAGGACATTGGTTTATCTGAGCGAGACACCTAGTGGAAATGAAACCCTATCCCGGCAGGTCTGACCCAAATGCAAAGACTGGTATTGCCTCCAACAGAAACTGATTACAAGGCAGCAATAGAATTGGCCTGAGTGCAGATTACCTTGCAAGCATTTCAGTCCAGTTACAATGAGCTGAAGAGAGCAAACTAAAAATATCAAGGAAGAAAATAGCAAACATGATTTTTTTTTTTAATCCAATGGATTGGCATTTCAGATTGGCACCTGTAACAAAGATAAAACCTCTTTTGAAAGAATCATGTAAATTACATGAATCACACTTAAAGAGAGCAGATGTCATTGCATTAGTACCACAAACCTTTGCTACATCTTCATTTAATGCTTTACGCATCATGCTTTTCAAGGAGCTGAACATGGACTGCCTCATACAGGATGCGACCTTTTGCAGTTCTGGTTTATCCTATTCAGGAAGTATTTGAGGCTTTGGAGAGGGTGCAGAGGTTTACCAGGATGCTGCCTGGACCAGAGTGTATTTGCTATCAGGAATGATAGCGTGAGATTTTCTTTAATTGTTTTCTCAGGATTTCTGGAGGTTTGAGGGGAGACCTGATAGAAGTATATAAAATTATGAGAGGCATAAATAGGATAGACAGTGAGAAACTTTTCTCCGATGGTGGAAATATCAAAAACTGGAGGGCAGAGCCTTAAGGGTGAGAGGGGCAAAGTTTAAAGGATATATGTGGGGCAAGTTTTTTTTACACAGAAGGTTGTCGGTGCCTGAAACGCACTGCCAGGGGTCATGGAGATAGATATGATAGTGCGATTCAAGAGGTTTTTTGACAGGCACATGGATATGCAGGGAATGGCACAGATGAGATTAGTTTATTTTG
Source organism: Rhinoraja longicauda (assembly GCF_053455715.1). Lineage (NCBI taxonomy): Eukaryota > Metazoa > Chordata > Chondrichthyes > Rajiformes > Arhynchobatidae > Rhinoraja > Rhinoraja longicauda. The sequence continues at coordinate 60,995,373 of NC_135955.1, read as the reverse complement.
GCATCATGTTTGACACGGGTATTGTGAGCCTAAGGGCCTGTTCCTGTGCTTACAGTTCTATGTTCTGTATTTGGTTTCTGTCTGCAGTGAATTCCATTGTTGTATATAATCCTTAATTAGAGATTGGAACAAAATCACCTAATCAATAAGGTTCACCTTTGAAGGATGTTCTCTATGTTAAGACATGAGACTGCAGATCCTGGAATCCTGAGCAAAGAGCAGAGTTCTGGAGGAACAGCAGGACAGGCAGCATCTGGGGAGGGAATAGTCAAGCAACATTTCGGATTGGGACCTTCTTCAGGGTCTCTAACTGAAATATTGCCAGTCCATTTCATCTTCAGGTGCTACCTGATCCATTAAGTTCCTCCAGCACTTTTTGTATTTGTATATTGTTGAGCTTGCACAGTGTGTTTTCTTTTGGAACAATACGATAATGTATCAAATTCACTACATTAGACAGAAGTTCTTTTCTTAAAATTTCTTCTTTGTTTTATTGTTAATAACTGTCTAAGGTTTCCAATTGATATTCTGAGGTTGTGGGGAACTGGGCAGTTTTGCTTTAAACAGTCCCATTGGCAAAGCACTCAACCCTTTCTGCTCCAGTGCAGCAGGCATTTCATGAACTCTAAAGAGCATGCATACATGAGAAGAAAATTGACAACAGATAGCTCTCGGATTCAGTAGTGCACATTGACATGCAATGAGGAGTAGAGAGTCTAACTACATGTCCTTAACATTCATTAGCATTATCAGTGCTGATTTAAGGAAGTTGGCACATTGTGGCAAATTTCTGAGCTAATCAACACTAGACCGGGCATCCATTTCAAATCCACACCACTCACGAGCGTGAAGTATCCACCTTATCCTCCTCTGTCTGTAGTGGGTCTATTTTTCACTGTCTCTTTTTCATTTACCACCTCTGGTGTCATGGATGTGTTCCTCTTTCCCCCCCTATTCATAATTTTCTCTTTCTTCTTCATTTTCCTTCCCACCTATCTCTTCACAACTCAACAGTTAAATTACCAAAAGAACAAAGGATTGCAGATACTGTCTTGAATTCATGTTTAGCACACATTGATCGCCATTTTAAAATACAATTTTTTTAAAAGTTTTTTTTTTACTCTACGGTGGCGCAGCGGTAGAGTTGCTGCCTTACAGCGAATGCAGCACCAGAGACCCGGGTTCGATCCCGACTATGGGTGCTGTCTGTACGGAGTTTGTACGTTCTCCCCGTGACCTGCACGGGTTTTCTCCGAGATCTTCGGTTTTCACCCACACTCCAAAGATGTACAGGTATGTAGGTTAATTGGCTTGGTAAATGTAAAAATTGTCCCTAGTGGGTTAGGATAGTGTTAATGGGCAGGGATCACTGGTCGGCATGGACCCGGTGGGCCGAAAGGACCTGTTTCCGCGCTCTATCTCTAAACTAAAGACAAAAAAATTACCAGAGGTTGTGCTAACTGGACTTCCATATGATTGTGAAAAGCAAAGTATGCAAAGTACAAAGAAAATAAAGAGGGGACACAAGGAACTGCAGGCACTGGAATCGTGAGTGAGATATAAAGTGCTGGAGTAACTCAGTGGGTCAGGCAGCATCTGTGGATGGAATGGGAAGGCAATGTTTTGGGTCAGGGTCCTTCAGAAGAAAATTAGATTCCTGTTGAAAATGCTGCCGAGAATGATTGTGCATTAATACCAGTATGGATGGATCTGAGCAATTAAACTCTTCACTTTGAGGGTGAAGACAGTCAGTTATCCCTTTTATCTTCTATGTTAATTGACAGAGTATGTGTTTCTCTCCAGCCACTAAATTAATTTCTGCTTGGCGTTTACAGTGATTTACCTGCTACGCCAACAAATCACTTGAATGATTCCAATGGGGAAAAAACCCTTTGTCTTAATAGAAAGTACTAATTAACCGGCCAGCGCTGCTGTTACAGTGCTCCATTCGGAAAAAAAATCCAAACTCCTACAATTACTGACTGATCGCTGAGATTTCCTTCTGTGTTGAACTACTTTTTCATTGTGAAATACATTTCTTAATTAGAAACCGGAGTGAAGATGAGAGTGAATTGAAAGGCTCTAGCAACACGTGGACAGCTAAGCAGGTGTGGTTAGACAATATCCTGTTGAGCAGTGCGTGAGCATTTTATCTTGAAAAGAACTTGCTAATTTTCACAGCTGAGGAGAGATGAAAGGATCCAGGCAGGCTGTTACTTATACCAAGCTCCTCATTCTTTGACCATTTTCTTGCCTAAACTCATTCTCAGATTCATTGTCAAATCTACTGGCTCTGCTTTGCTGTTCAAGGTTCACTGCTTACAAATCTATGCGGATGCTTAGCTGACCAATTGTGATTGTCTCAGAGTATATCTACCTCTAGTGGCCTCTTTGTATATTTCTTCTTAGCCGAGACACAAAATGCTGGAGTAACTCAGCGGGTCAGGCAACATCTCTGGAGAGAAGGAATGGGTGACGTTTCGGGTTGAGACCCTTCTTCAGACTCCTCAGCCTCGTCCATGGAATGGAATGGAATACTTTATTGTCACATTTGACAAGTCTTTGCTTGCATACCCAAGGTATGCATATAGTCGCCACGTAAACGGCACTGACAAAGTTACAAAGTATCCCAGCCGGCTCCTTTGTTCTCCCCCCACTTGACGGTCCCCCCACGCTGGGTCCCCATTGTTCTTCCCCCTTCCGGTGGTTCCCCCACACCCTCATCCCTCGCACCCTCATTGTGCCCTCATCGACCTATCCGTCGAAAGTCACCAAAGGTATAACCAGTGTGATTGTAAAAAGACTTAACATTGTAACCCGCCTAATTACCATTCAATCCCTCCCCTTCTTTCCATGGAGAATGGTGTTCCATTTAGGTTTAGATTTATCATTGTCACATGTGCCGAGGTACAGTGGAAAGCTTTGTTTTGCATGCTATCCAAACAGATCTGATATACCATTACAACTCAAGTGCCATAGATGGAGCAAAGGGGAAGATACAGAGAGTGGGCATATAACGCTCAACATTGCAGTGTATTATAGTGCATCAGTAAATTGAACAAAGCCATGCAATGGGGTAAAGGTGAATCGGACAGTACCCTAGCTTATGGAAGGGCCATTCAGAAGCCTGATAACGGAGGGAAAGAAGCTGTTCCCGAGTCCGGTTCCTTGGGGATTTTCCTGTGCTTTTATCTTCCTTGAATAGGGGGAAAGGAATGGCCACAATGGAGTAGAGCCACAACTTTATTTTGTTCATGACTCTCATATTCAACTGTCTGAGAATCAGTGCTTGAGGAGATTTAGATTTTGAGATATACAGTATACTTCATTATTTATGTAAGAGATGGGATTGAGATCAAAACCATTTCCAAGGAATATCATAGCCGTGAACATGAAAGTGTAAGTTCCATTGACATTTGTGCTTCAGCATCTTTCTAATCTTGTGCTGCAGATCTCTGCAACCCCATAACAAACTTCCATGCACCTTTGCATCAGGTTAGTGACTGACAAATTAGCAATGACAGCTGATGAATTCTTTTAACTTCCAGGGATTGCTCCTGCTGGGCTTTTCCAGAATGCCAGGTTTCTCACGGATGCTGGGGACACTGGAGTAAATCTGTGTTGTTGTTGGCGTTGCTGGTGGGCAGATACAGCAACTTGCGTTACTGGAAAAGGATACCTTTTTCTAACCTGTAATCAGTTAGTGACCGTGGGGATAAGATTTTGTTGTCAACATGAAACTTCTTGGCACTTGACACAATGCATCTTTAAAGAGGCCGTCATCTGCCAGCATATTCTGCAAATTAAATGCAGATACTTGATTGGCTTCTGGTAGGTAAAGGCTTCTCTTCTCAACTGGTTAATGGTTCCTTACAGTAATGCTGCGGAGGGTGCCCCGAAGCAAACTTAATCATCAGAATTTGAAAAACATTTACATTTGGGATGGGCCGGATGGGTCTCTGGTTTTATTCAAAATACTGTAACATGAGTACTTAGATTAATCATCTCCTATAGTGTTCACTGTGCACAAGGGAGAGTTCAACTGTAGGGAGAGAAGGAGCCATGGCAACAACTAGAGGATAAGTACCAGTAACATTGAGTGGGAAATTGAAGGACATAAGAACAAAAGAATTAGAAGCAGGAGTAGGCCATCGGATCCATTGAGCCTGCTTCACCATTCATCAAGATCAGAGCTGACCTTTTATCTCGATTCCATTCTTCCAGCAATGTCCCATATTCCCCTATTCCCTCAATATTCAGAAATCTTTCTGTCCCTATTTTACATGGACTGAATGTTTCCACAACCCTCCGTGGCGAAGAATTCTAAAGATTCGCCCACTTTCTGAAGAAATGTGCCTTCATCTAAGTCATGTGTCCTACTACTTTATTCTGACACCCTTCCACCACATTATATTTCAACTACAATACTCTCGATCACTCAAATAAATCATATATAATTCCCCAGAATCCTTTACATCCTCTTCCTTATTTATTATCCCACCTTATTTTGTATAATCAGTCCACAGGAAATATAACATATTACAAATTGGTGATAGAGATTATGAATGATTCAGGCCTAAGCATTGATCCTTCCAGTACCCCCCTAATCACGGCTTGCTAAGGTGAGAAAGATATATTTATTCTTGCTTTCCTCATGTTAACCCAATATATAACTGAATTCCATGTGCTCTGACTTTGTTGACCATTCTCCTGCATGGGATCTTTTCCACAAATCTAGTTATCTCCCTTTATGCACATCACTGTTTTTTTGCATCTTCACGGAATAGATTTTCAAACATTTCTTCCTTTTCATGAATCCACGGAGACTCTGCTGAAGCCTATTATTCTTTTCTAAGTGTTCTGTCTTTACTTAATTTTGTCGCTCCTTCTTGTCTTGTCTTTCTGCTGACTGGTTAGCACGCAACAAAAGCTTTTCACTGTACTTGACAATAAACTAAATTGAAACCTACGTTCCCATTACAAATGTTCTTGTGTCTGACTGTATGTGACCCATGTTTGCCCTGATTATTTGTTTTACTTTTTGCATACCCATAGAGGTTCAGATCTTGCATTCACTTTTTTATGTTTCTTACCATTTTATTCTTATTCCACTTTACTTTGTTTATCAATTTCTTGTTTCTCTTTTGCTGACTTGTAAAATGCTTCCAGTCCTTAGGCCTATTTCTCTACAAGTCTCCTCTTTTGATGTGATACTGCCTTTAATTTCTGACAGCCATGGAGAAAGCATTTTTCTATCGGATTTTAATCCTTAAATGAATGTATCTCTGTGGAAATCTTACATTATTTGTAGACGATTAATCTATTGCGTGAAGAGTGAGAGATGCAGCTATAATGGACACATTTCTTTCAAAATAAAGACAAATCCTGATATACACAAACCAAAGATTATCTTTGATCGGCAGTGCTACAACCATACCCCCTCCTCCATTCCAAACCACAGACCCCTAAATCCCAGGGCATTTGGGTCCTGTGCTGCAAAAAAATAAGAACATAAAATTAGGAGCAGAAGATGACTATTTTGTCTTTTGAATCTGCTTCACCGTTCATCGCGTGTTGAATAAACAGAAATTGCAAAAACTCATATACGGTGGTGCAGTGGTAGAGTTGCTGCCTTACAGTGTCAGGGTCCCAAGTTCGATCCTGACCATGGGTGCTGTCTGTATGTAGTTTGTATGTTCTCCCTGTGACCACGTGGGTTTGCTCCAGATGGTCCCGTTTCCACTCACACTCAAAGTTTGTAAGTTAATTGGCTTTGGTAAAATTGTGAATTGTCCCTAGTGTGTAGGACTAATGTTAGTGTACAGGTAATCGCTGGTCAGTGTGGACTCGGTGGGCCAAAGGGCCTGTTTCCATGCTGTATCTCTAAAGTCTAAAGTCTTCACACATTCTGTATACATTCAATAGGAGCGTGCTCTGTAGTATTTGCATCTATCTAAACAAATCAGCCTGAAAAGGAGGGGATTTTGACTTATCCCGTGGCTTAATGGATGTATCTAATCTGTTCTTTGTTCATCTGTAGACTAATGTGTACAGGCTCACTTTCTAGATTACCTGACCATTTATCCTGGTCTATGTTTCTAGAACTGAGGTTCCAAAGATAGGGATCTTCCAGAAAGACATCGTAAAAGAGGCTCCAACGTCTTTCACAAAGAAGCAAATTAAGATATTTATTATGTGAAGGAACAAATGCCCGTTGAACAACATTGAAGATGGTGAAGAAAAAGATTACTTTTAGTTATATTTTTGGGGATGTCGGCATCAGTGGCAACACTAGCATACACTAATTTATTAGATGTCATCAGAGAATGGATAAAAAGCACAGACTGCACTGGTTAGTTTTAGATTTTTTTTAGATTTAAAGATACAGCGCGGAAACAGGCCCTTCGGCCCACCGGGTCCGCGCCGCCCAGCGATCCCCGCACATTAACACTATCCTACACCCACTAGGGACAATTTAAAAAAAAACATTTGCCCAGCCAATTAACCTACAAACCTGTACGTCTTTGGAGTGTGGGAGGAAACCGAAGATCTCGGAGAAAACCCACACAGGTCAGGGGGAGAACGTACAAACTCCGTACAGTACAGCACCCGTAGTCAGGATCGAACCTGAGTCTCCGGCGCTACATTCGCTGTAAGGCAGCAACTCTACCGCTGCACCACCGTGCCGCCCCTAGTGAACCAGATGGGGTTTAACAACAATCCAGAATTAGTAACCAGAATTAATGTTACTTGCTCTTTTTTTCAAGATCCAAACTATTAAATTTGAATTCCACAGCTGCTATGGTGGGATTAGAACTCATGTCACTGGGTTATTACTTTGTAACCACAGCAATTTAACTACTGTAGCAGCATCGTACTTTGCACTTTGTGGAATAAAATGGCTCATGAAGCTGCTTAGACAATGAATGAATTAAGAATGGAATGTAACTAGTCTACATTTTAATAAAAGAACAGAAAATGCTGAAAATACTCACGATGTAAGGCAGTATCTGTGGAAAGAGATATACAGGAGCTATATTAATCAATGGAGTATTGCTGGCTGCTTGGTCGGAGAATGCTATTTTAAAAGGTTTGATTTGATAATTGCATGATTAAGAGTTGTGCTACACATTGTTGATTTGCTGTTAGATGTCTATAGATTTCCTCCCATACATAAAAGGCAGATGACTGTTCACTCAACAAATATGAACCATTTGCAGCAAAAGGCACCACCAAGTGGAGTAAAAACCTATGGCTAGCAATGTGGCCTAACCTTCACCTTCACATTCTGAAGAAGAGTCTAGGCCAGAAACGTTGCCTATCCATGTTCTCCTGAGACGTTGTCTGACACTGTTGAGTTACTCCACCACTTTGTGTTTTTTCTTGTACACCACCATCCTTTGTGTCTACGTCTTTCCATTCCATGCTTTTATAATAATTTTCAGGAGATGGGGAAAGTGAGGAAGACCCATGCCCTTGATACTGTGCTCGACCAGTGATGGATGAGCATCTGACTCTTCCTTCTTGGTCTAAAAATAAAATTCATCTTTAAAAACAACCAAGACGTAAGATCTGCTCCCGAGAGCCTTCTTTGAAGTACTGATTAAGCATCTGAGTATTGTTACTCAACAAAACTGCATAATACATGACTGCAGCAAGACAAGACTGCAAGATCATACACAGAGAATAAAAGTGAACATGTTGAATGGAAATGTTTCAAACGGCTTTCACAAACAGTCTGGGTGTCATATATGTGATGTACAGCAAATTCAATAGATACAAAAATACAATAAAACAAGTTTTCTCTTCTTGTTGATATGCATCACCATCAATTGTAGAAAATATACCCAAACCAGTCGCAGGGAAGATCAAAGGCTACTCCTTGTTTCCTTCATTAACAATATTGTTAAATCATCCAAAGTCCTTGCTTTTTGACAAAATTATATTCCGAATTTCTCCGCAATAATGTTCTGCTTCCTGTGCAGATGTATCCATAAAGATAGTGCTAATATAAATGTGTTCAAAGTGCACTTTCCCACTTCTTGCGTGGTTATCTGAAGTCAACAAAAAGAAATAAAAACCATTTGATGTGCGAACATCACCCCATCTGTTTGGCAGAATGATAAAAGAAAGCCACTTCCAGCTCCATGCATGCTAGCTCCTGCTTAAAAATTTCCTGAACCTACTCAAAAGGAGCTCGGGAAATGTAAATCAACCAGCAAAAAGCAACTTCAAAACAAAATGTGCTCCGGGGCTGCTGCTTTGTTTTCTTCTGTTTGACTGTCATTTAATGCAAGTCTGTCAATTACCCTTTCAGTCATTTTCCATTTCCTTTTAGGAACTGATCCACATGGATCCCTGTTAGTCAAACTCTGCGGTATTGTCAGGCAAGCTCGAGCGTCTCAGTTGACAATCTGAAAACTATTTTCATGCAATGTCACTTTGTTCCATCTTTGCACTCCTATCCATTCCCTTTTTGGCCAGTTTCTGAGTAATTTCCCAGTTTCTGATTCAGGTTATTGAATCATTGTACCTGCAGGTTTCTTTTCTGCTTTGCGGATCGTTAATGTCGGTCTATTTCTGCAATTATTTTTAAGGCCTTTTAACCTTGATCTGAAACTATTCTCTCCGATACATGTATGCTATCTACAAATGTACAACTCCATATCATTATGGTTTTTTTTTACACTGACGGCTGTGGAGGCTAAGGACATTGATATTTTTTAATTGGCGATTGACAGATTCTTGATTAGTACGGGTGTTATGAGTTATGTGGAGAAGGTAGGAGAATGGGGTTGAAAAGGAAAATAGATCACCCATAATTGAATGGTGGAGTAGACTTGATGGGTCGAATGGACTAATTCTGCTCCTAGAACTAATGAACTTGTGAACTAGGGTCTACAGAGTTTGAACTGCAGGAGAGCAGTATCTATGTCCTTCTGTTTTAAATACACAGGAGCCAGATTGAATAATGTAAACACAGGGAGCTGTAGCAGCATGAATGTGTGCTGTGGTCTGATCAAAATAACCAGTGTTGGAAAAGTAAAACTTCAATATAAAATAAAACTTCAATATAAAACTTCGATATAAAACTTCGATATAAAACTTTTACAAATATTGATTACATTGTTGTAGTTCGCTACTTGCTCCCCTTGATCACCACTGCTGGGATCATATACAATACCTTCTACAACCACATGGATCCCATAATCTAAGATCCCCCCCCTTACACCATTGCTTCTCCTTATCATCTCTTCTGTACTACCTTTCTTGCCACCGACATCTCTGAGGAATCTTTCAATAATTCTGCTTAACATGTCCTTACTTCTAGTGGCACATGCATTCTGGATTGTAAGGGTCATGTGATCCACTTATAAGGGTGACCAGTTACATTATAACTGTGATTATCTTGCATGATAAAAAACTAAGAATTTGCTTTGAAATAAATGGTGTTTAGAAATAATATACATGGTTCATTAATATGTACCTCTGGCATATAAACAATCAGAATAAAGCATTGCTGAACAAAATCTAATGGAATTGAACTGCATGAATCTTTATGGACCAAGTATAGCAATCACAATAGCAGACTGAAGGGTGAATCATAAGAAGTAATTCAGCACATTTAACTATCATAATTTTCAGCTGAAGGAGTGAATGAGGCAACAATTGTGTATGCATGAAGCCAACTTTATTTTGCCCCCGTCTTTAAAATGGTATGTGTGGAATTTCTCAGGTTTCACGGTCCTTCCTTAGAAGTTTCTGTAGATGGTCTGAAGCACCCCATGGTAATTCAATCCCTATCCTAATATTGAAGATAGACTGTCTTTGATATAAAGCAGCATTGTCGTTTCTTCCCACCTATCCTAATATTCCTGTTTGACTGTCCTGCACTGTCTAATAGGTTGTTAACATATCTAAACTTCTCGTGAAATTTAATAGCTACTTGCCTTCAAATATGAACTGCCAAGTTAAACAACCTATTAGCAAACCTTTAAAAGTGACAATCGGAAGAGTTGGCTCTTCAACTGAGCAACCTACCAAGCCAGATAACAGTTGAAACTATGGAAGATTATCAGGTGTACTGATTGAAACAGACCAATGAATCTTGATGCTGCGTTGGTGAATTCTGCATCGAAGATTACATGTATTTGGATTTTCTGCTGTCTTGATCCCCTTAGTAGTATGTTGGATGTTTATGCTTATGTGCTTGAAGTCCAAGAGTACATGATTAAGAAATGGATAGGAAATAGGAATAAATGGATAATATTTGCGTTGGAGAGATGTGACCAGAGGAGTACCATAAGGATTGGTGCTAGGTCCCCAGAAGTTCATAATTTATATCAATGATTAGAATGGCAATGTGCTCTTTGAGGGAAATGCAGAAAAGCTCCAGCAATGTGAATGGACATGGACTTGACTGGTAGAACCTAATTTGAAAAATTATGTCTTCCATTTTGGTAGCTAGATGAATGGCGTTCAGCGGTACATGGGGATATCCCTGAACATGATCAGCTGGAACTAACGCACTGGATCATGCAGGAATTAGGACAGCCAATAGTGCTTAAATCTTCTTACTATGAAGGTCAGAGTACAAGAATCGAGATGTGTAGGAAGGAACCACAGATGCTGGTTGACACCAAAAATAGATACTTTGATAGAAGATAGCTGGAGTAACTCAGCGGGGCAGGCAACTTTCTGGAGAAAAGGAATAGGTGACGTTTTGGGTCGAGATCTTTCTTCAGACTTCTTCAGAATAGAGACGACTTGCTCCAAATATACAGGCGGGACAGTGACGCGGCGGTAAAGTTGCTGCCTTACAGCGCCAGAGACCAGGATTCGATACTGACAATGGGTGCTGTATGTTTGGAATTTGTATGTTCTCCCTGTGACCACATGGGTTTTCTCTGGGTGCTCCAGTTTCCTCACACACTCCAAAGACGTACCAGTTTGCAGGTTTATTGTCTTCTGTAAATTGTCTCTTGCATGTAGGATAGTGCTAGCGTACAGGGTAATCACGGGTGGGCGTGGACTTGGTGGGCCAAAGGGCCTGTCTCCACGCTAAATCTTTAAAGTAAAGTAAGCTAAACTCTGGTGAGACTACATCTGGAATATTGTGTACTTCTGCTCTCCTACTTAAGAAAGTTCATACTTATGATTTTGAGAGTACGGTAAACGTTCACCAGCTTAATTTCTAGGCTAGACACAAAAAGCTGGAGTAACTCAGCGGGCCAGGCAGCATCTCTGGAGAGAAGGAATGGGTGATGTTTCGGGTCGAGACCCATCTTCATACTGGTTAGGATAAGGGAAACGAAAGATATAGACGGTGATGTGGAGAGATAAAGAACAATGAATGAAAGATATGCAAAAAAGTAACGATGATTAAGGAAACAGGCCATTGTAAGCTGTTTGTAGGGTGAAAATGAGAAACTAGTGCGACTTGGGTGGGGGAGGGATAGAGAGAGAGGGAATGCCGGGGCTACCTGAAGTGAGAGAAATCATAATTCATACCACTAGGCTGTAAGCTGCCCAAGCGAAATATGAGATGCTGTTCCTCCAATTTACATTTAGCCTCACTCTGACAATGGAGGAGACTGAGGACAGAAGTTCTGTGTAGGAATGGGAAGGAGAATTAAAGTGTGCAGCAACCGGGAGATCAGGTAGGCTCATGCGAGCTGAGCGAAGGTGTTCCGCGAAACGATCGCCCAGTCTACGTTTGGTCTCGCTGATGTATAAGAGTGCACATCTTGAACAACGGATACAGTAGAAGAGGTTGGAGGAGGTGCAAGTGAACCTCTGCCTAACCTGAAAGGACTGTTGGGGTCCCTGGACACGTTGAGGGAGGAGGTATAGCGACAGGTGTTGCATCTTCTGCAATTGCAGGGGAAGGTACCAGGTTTGGGTGAGAAGGGATGAGTTAATCAGGGAGTTGCAGAGGGAACAGTCTCTGCAGAAGGCGGATAGGGGTGGAGATGGGAAAATATGGCTAGTGATGGGATCCCATTGGAGGTGGCGGAAATTTCGGAGGATTGTGTGTTTATGTGACGGCTGATGGGGTGGAAGGTAAGGACTAGGTGGACTCTGTCTCTGTTGCGACTAGGAGGAGGTGGAGCAAGGGCAGAGCTGTGGTGTATCGAGGGGACACGAGTGAGAGCCTTATCTATGATGGGAGAGGGGAACCTCCATTCCCTAAAGAATGAGGATATCTCGGATGTTCTAGTATGGAACACCTCATCTTGGGCGCAGATGCGGTGTAGACGGAGGATTGGGAGTAGGGGATAGTGTCTTGGCAGGAAGCAGGGTGGGAAGAAGTGTAGTCGAGATAGTTGTGGAAGTCGGTGGGTTTGTAATAGACATCAGTCAATAGTCTATTTGTGATGGAGATTGTGAGATGTTGTATTTACTTCCTAGGATGATGAGTTTATTCCGTGAGATTTCATTGACAGGATCTGTAGGGGTATGTCTTTTGAGCAGAGAGTGGTTGAAATATGGAACATTGCATGGAGGAGATGGTGTAATTGGATACAATTGCTATGTTTAAGAGACATCAGCCAATTAAATAGGCAAGGCAGGGAATAATACATTCCTATTGCGGGCAAATGGAATTAGTGTCAATAGGCCAAACAGATCAGCCTGTGTGTTTTGGGCCAAAGGACACGTTTATTTTAGTTTACTGTCTCTTATACCGAGGTACAGTGAAAATCTTTTTATTGTGTGCTAAACTAAGTGGAAAAACTGTACATGATTACAATCGAGCCATCCACAGTGTACAGGGCAAAGGGGATAACATGCAGTGCCAGATAAAGTCCAGTAAAGTCATTAAAGGAAGTCCAATGGTCTCTAATGAGGTCGACGGTAGTTCAGGAACAATCTCTAGCTGTTGATGGGATGGTTCTGTTGTCTGAAAGAAGCTGTCCCTGAATCTGGAGGTGTGTGTTTTCACACTTCTGTACCTCTTGCCCAATGGGAGAGAGGAGCAGAGAGAGTGACCGGGGTAACACTCGTCTTTGATTATGCTGATGGCCTTGCTGAGGCAGCGTGGTGCAGATGGTCAATGTTTCTGTGCTTTATAATTCTATGGCTCTCTACTCTCCAGAGTTTAGAAGAATGAGAGGTGATCTGATTGAAATGCACAGGACAGATGCAGAATTGATGACTCCCCTGGCTGGGGTAGGCACAGGTTGGGCATTCAAGATGAGATTGAGAGAAAATGTTGTTACTCAAGGGCAATGAATCCTTGTAGAAACAAGGAACTGCAGATGTTGGTTTACAAAAAAAGGACACAAAGTGCTGGAATAACTCAGCGGGTCAGGCAACGTGTCTGGAGATCATGGATAGGTGACATTTTAGGTCAGGGCCTTTCTTCCGACACTGAATCCTTGGCAGTTTCTATGCATTATATCAGTAGAATCTCAGTTGCTGAGTAAATTCAAGTTTTTTAGATGTTAATGAAATCAAGGAATACAGGAATAGTGCAGGAAAGTCATTGAATGGTGGAGGATGTGAGCGGGGAAGCATGACCTGCTCCTGTTTCTATTCTTACATCTGAAACATAGGAGATGTTAAAAAAAAGATTAACAATATAATAATTGAAGAAGAACTTGCATACAGAAATAATGGAACTTAAAAGTGTTAAATGTCGGAGCACAGAGATACATTAGGATGTATTAACAGATATCACAAGGATGCAAATGTATTTACACCTTTGATGGACAATTAATGTGCAAATTCAGCAGATCTTAAAAGTAATTGGGAGGCTAGGGATGTGATAATGAGGTTAGCAAATTGACCAGCAGGTTCTGGCGTTCCACAGCCTCTAACACGTTTCATAATCAAACGTATTCACTGACCAATTTGCAGATTTGCAGTGCGTGTATTTTCCCAGCAAAACCCGACCAACAACTTCTCTCAAATATTGACACATGTTTGCACCTGTACCTTAATTGCTCAGGTGCTGCGCAAAGCTCACTGTGTTTTGACTCCATATGTTTAGGTCGATGGACTTACTTGCAATTGTCTAGTTGCAGATTTCACTGTAGGTTAAACGCTTCTCTCTGCATTCATTACACAAATGTACCATTGGAGGGATGTCTGTAAAAAATAAGTTCACAGAAGTGTTTTCTCTGAAACTATCCTCTCTGCAAATGACAGCAGAAGGGACAGAAAAGGAATTGAAAGCAGCAGTTAGGGTATAATTCTCCAGGCACCCCCATATTATTATTATGGGAATGGTACAGTCCATCTCCTTAATAATTCTTCCGTTTTAATGCTATTATGGTATAGCACTGACTGTCAAGAGGATCATATTTGTCTGTCAAGAAGGGACTGGTATTTTATGCCATTGTTCTTACTGATAGCAAGTGTCAAACACATCAGAAGATGAAAACTGAAGTTATAAGTAAGTAGAGGACTTTGCATCCAAGGTTTATGTAGAATTTAGGTTATATTAATACAGGTGTTTAGAAGGAAAAAACTAAATGGATTGTTTTCTAATAGACATGAGTATGGATTGAGTCATATTGTTATTTGTATGCTTTTATTCTATTTGTTTTTTGTCCATCCATCAAGTAGTATTGTTCATAAAGCCAATAGATTTTAAGAAATGATCATATTCATTCAGTTCTCTTACCCATGTTATACCATATCCTTAACTTTGTTCAACAAAATGTAATTTGAGGAGACAGTATTTACATTCTTCCTTAAATATTAAATAGGTGTAGTCATAGACTTCATGGCAAACATTGCGTATTAAACTGCATTTTGATGCGGGCATGAGGTGGGCAAAAGTATTTAGGATTAGATTTTAATCTGTTTAAAAGAAGAGTGCTGTGTCAGCAGAAACAGATTTGGTTTCCTTTTAAGCTGTGGCCATTTCTTTTTATTAAATTTGTGACATACTGAGATTACAAAAGATGTTTAAAAAGTGATTTTGTTCCAGTTAATACTATCTAACTCTGATTGAATCACACTGCTTCAATCTAGACCTGTAATGGTATGTATTTTGCAGTGGAGTTTTCTTCATGAAAAAGTATTTAGCAAACTTTTTGTTATTTTTTTCAGATATTTGATGTGAAGTTTGAAAAAACACTTTAAAATATAGCATCTCCCCAAATAACATATTTTTCTTTCAATTTATACCTGTTCCTACTCTCCATTCTTTCAGAAGGAATATTGAGTTTTTACTAAATGCTTCGGTGTGAAAACTAAGCCTCTAAAAATACATATTTTTTTGCCTTTGCATTGAAAGAACAGGTAAAAATAAATACTTACAACAACAAATGAATCAAGATTTTAAAATATGATTCCTTAATTTCACTAAACAATTCTTTAACCTTGTGTGACCTTTTGGAAAGGCTTTTGAAAGCAATTTGCATATTACAGCAGTCCTGTAGAATGTAATAGGTGACTGGAATACTAAACACCTTTTTCTTTGTACACCAACAAATTTATAATTGCAAGCGTTAAATGGTCCTAGTTATCTGCAGTCCAAAGAGATGATGTCAGGACTACCCTAATTAGCCCATCCACTTATAGTTTGGCCATAATTTTACCTTGTTCTGTTGTTTCACTTTGTCCCATTGATGAGGTGATTTTATGAGATATTGTCTGTGTTGTATTGATAACAAGCAAATTCCATAACAATAGTTGAGGCCTCATCTAGAAAATTGGCATTATGATTTGGTTCTGTGTGGTATAAAGGAGACAGCTCCCAGTTATTTGATTTGGGCCTATGTTGTAGCAGACGTTGTCGAGATTTCTCTCTTTATTCACCCCTCTGAAAATGACAGTATTATCTTGGCTTGTCTTTGTGTAATCAAACCCTCATCTCCCTACCCTACCTCCATCCCTCCCCCACTGATCCCCCCCAACCCCAACCTCCAACCCCACCCCAAAGTCCGTATGAAACAGCTTGCAATATTTCCTAGCACTCAATAAATGCAAGCCGTTCCCTGGACTTGTTTGGAAAGAAGAACAGATGAGACTTGTCAGAGGCATTTGTACTCAAAATCAGAGTTTCAAAGAAGACTGGTAAAAACAATTGCTGGAAGATTATTGATCTCTGACAGATTATCAAATTTAATGCAAGATATCTTTGGACAGGAGAGGAGATAAATAATTTTCACACTGTAATATAAAGAATATTATTCATTACATTGACAGGAACAAGAACTAAATTGTAAATTTCTGATAAATTTAACGTGTTTGGTATTTTCTTTTTGTTTCATGTTATATTTCACTATTGTACTTGATATTTTACATGCTGCATCTTGTTAGTGAGTTCTGTTTTCACTGCGTTTTGACCTGGGCACTGATTTTTAACAGAGCTAGGAATAAATTAAAATAGGGACAATGTCAAGCAAGACTTTGTTAGGAAAGAAGACTGGGCAAGTGGCTGAGGTGTCAGTGGAGGAGCACTTTAGGACCAGTGACCACAATCCTATTCATTTCAAAAGCATTGTGGAAAATGGTAGCACTGGTCCAGAAGTTAATGTCCTAAACTGGGGCAAGGCTAACTTTAATGACATTAGACAGGAACTTGGAAATATTTATTGGAAGAGGTTGTTAGCAGGTGAAGGGATGCTGACAAGTGGAGGCTTTCAGAAGTGAGCTAGGAAAGATTTAGAGCCAGAATCATCCTGCCGGAATGATAGCCAGGCTGGCTGGATTGGGGAATGCAAGTTGACAGGGGGCATTGAAGCTCTAGTCAAGAAAAAGAAGGAGGCATGTGTCAGGTATGGGGAGCTGGGATCAAGCTTGTCCCATGAAGAGAATAAGGCACGTAGGAGTACATTTAAGAATGACATTAAGGGAGCAGAAAGGGAGCATACACCGATCACCCAAAACATTATGACCATCTGCCTAATAAGCTGTTGGTCCTCCGTGTGCCGCCAAAACAGCGTCGACCCGCCGAGGCATGGAGACTACAAGACCCCTGGAGGTGTCCTGTGGTATCTGGCACCAAAACATTAGCAGCAGATCCTTCAAGTCGTGTAAGTTGCGAGGTGGAGCAGCCGTGGATCGGGTTTGTCGATCCAGCACATCCCCCAGATGCTCAATCGGATTGAGATCTGGAGAATTTGGAGGCCAGGGCAACACCATGAACACTTCATCGTATTCCTCAAACCATTCCCGAACAATGTGTACAGTGTGGCAGGGCGTATTATCCTGCTGAAAGAGGCCACTGCCGTCAGGGAATACCAATGCCATGAAGGGGTGTACCTGGTCTGCAACAATGTTTAGGTAGGTGACACGTGTCAAATTGACGTCCACATGAATGGCCGGACCCAGGGTTTCCCAGCAGAACATTGCCCAGAGCATCACACTCTCTCCACCAGTTTGTCGTCTTCTCACTGTACATCCTAGTGCCATCACCCCCCCCCCCCCCCCCCCCCCCCGGTAAACAGTGCACACGTGCACGGCTATCCCCGTGATCTAAAAGACAACGGGACTCATCGGACTAGGCGACCTTCTTCCACTGCTCCAAGATCCAGTTCCGACGCTTACATGCCCAATGTTGGCGTGTTCGACGGTGGACAGGGGTCATCGTGGGCACTCTGCCCTGTCTGCGGCTACGCAGCCCCATACGCAGCAGGGTACGATGCACTGTATATTGTGACACATTCATCCCGTGCCCACCATTAAAATTTTCTGTGACTTGTGCCACAGTAGACCTTCTTTTGGTTCGGACCAGGGATAGCCTTCATTGCCCTCGCGCATCGATGAGCCTTGGCCGCTCAACACCTTATCGCCAGTTTGTGGTTTGTCCCTCCTCAGACCACTGTGAGTAGTTGCTCACCACTGCTGACCGGGAGCACCCCCAAGCCTTGCCGTTTCAGAGATGCTCTGACCCAGTCACCTGGCCATAACAATTTGGCCCTTGTCAAAGTCGCTCAAGTCTTTACTCCTGCCCATTTATCCTGCATCCAACACATCAAATTCAAGAACTGACTGTTCACTTGCTGCCTAATATATCCCACCCTTTGACAGGTGCCATTGTAACAAGATAACCAATGTTATTCATTTCACCTGTCAGTGGTCATAATGTTTTCGCTGATCGGTGTATGATATCCCTGACAAATAAGATAGAGGAGACTCTGAAAAGGTTTGCTGAGTATATTAAGAATAATATCATAACTTGGGAGAAATAGGTCCCCTGGAGGATCAGTATGACAATCTATCAGGGGAGCCATTGGAGATGGGCAAGAGGTTATCTGAGCACTTTTGCCTGTATTTACAATGGATTAGGTTGTGGAAGCTAGTGTATTCAGGGAAGAGAGAAATGATATCTGAGGCATAGAGGCATTTCCATGAAAAGATAGGCCCTTCAGGCCCACCTGCCTATGCCGAGCAAAATGCCCCATGTACGTTAGTCCCACCTGCCTGCATTTGGCCTATATCCCTCTCTCCCTATCCTATCCATGAACCTGTCCTTTTTTGTAAACACCGTGATAGTAGCTGCCCCAACTACCCCACTTGGCAGCTCGTTCCATATACCTACCACCACTTTGTGTGAAAATAGTTGTCTCTCAGGTTCCTATTAGATCTTTCCCTCCTCACCTGGGGTGCAGGTTCGTTCAGGTGATCGCAGGACGGCACAGACTTGGTGGGCCGAAGGACTTGTTTCCATGCAGTATCTCTAAATGAAACTAATAAACTAAGTGATTCATGCTGGGAAGTTAAACCAGGCAGAGATTTTAGACTTTGGACTTTCGAGATACAGCTTGGAAAAAGGCCCTTCGCCCCACCGAGTCCGCGCTGACCAGCAATCACCCCATACACTTGTATCATCCTACACACACTATGGACAATTGTACAGAAGCCAATTAACCTATAAACCTCTACATCTTTCGAGTGTAGAAGGAAACTGGAGCACCCAGAGTAAACCAACATGGTCACTTGGGAGAACGTACAAACTCCGTCCAGACAGCACCCGTAGTCAGAATCGAACCCAGGTCTTTAGTGCTGTGAGACAGCAACTCTACCGCTGTGCCACTGTGCTACCCCCGATGAGCTAGACAGTCAGAACCATTTTCCCAGGGTGGAAATGTCCAACACTAGAGGGCATAGCTATAAGGTGAGAGGGGGGATGTTTAATGGAGATGTGCGGGGCAAGTTTTGTGTGGGTCAACAGAGAGCTGTGGGGGTATGGAACACATCATCAGAAGTGGTGGAGGCAGATACGATAGTGGCATTTAAGAGGTTTTTAGATAGGCACATGGAAGTGCAACGAATAGAGGGATGTGGATTATGTACAGGCAGATGACATTAGTTTAACTTGGCATCATGCTCAGCACAAACATTGTCGGCCGAAGGACCCATTCCTGTGCTGTTCAGGTCACAACATACACAGTGAATGGCAGGGCTCGCAATGATTTATTGAATACTAAGAACTTAGGATACAAGTATATACTTCCTTAAAAGTGATGACACAAGTAAGACAGAGTGCTGAAGGCTGTTCTTGCCTTCATCAACTGAAGAGTAAAGCATTTGGGTTGATTTGTAACAATGGAACAAATTCTTGGTTTGGACTGCCTTTTCTACTGTATATAGTTCAGATATACAAAGACGTACAGGTTTGTAGGTTAATTGGCTGGGTAAATGTAAAAAAAAAATTGTCCCTAGTGGGTGTAGGATAGTGTTAATGTACGGGGATCGCTGGGCGGCACGGACTTGGTGGGCCGAAAAGGCCTGTTTCCGGCTGTATATATATGATATGATATGATTCTATGCTATAGGAATGATGTAATTAAACTAAGATGGGTGTGGGAAATATTTACTAGACTGGGGGGGCTTGAGTTACAAGATTGGATATGTTTCGACTTTTTTTCCTGGAGTGAAGAAGGCTGAGAGATGACCTAATAGAGGTTTCGAAAATTAAGTGAGAAAAAGATAGGGTAGACATTCCAAGTCTTTTTCCCAGGGGAGGTGAGTCAAAAAGTAAAAGGGCATAGGTTTGTGAGAGGGGAAAGATTTAAAGGGAACACGAGGGGCAAGTTTCTAGCACAGATGGTGCAGATATGTGGAGAGATACATTTGGAGAGATACAAGTATAGAAAAAATTTAGAGGGATAAGGTCCAAATGGAGGCAAATTGGACTAGGATAGAGAGGTATCCTTGGCAGCTTGGACGAGTTGGGCAATAGGGCCTTTTTTCTGTTCGGCATAACTCAATTAAGCTGTGACATGATAGGAACAAAGTTTAAAGGAGACATGCAAGGCCTTTTGTTTAAAGAGAGGGTGATGAGTGCCCAGAACAAGCTGCTGATAGTGAAGGCAGATACGATAGTGGTTTTTAAGAAGCTTTTAGATAGGTACACGGATATGCTAGGAATGGAGGGATATGGATCATGTGCAGGCAGATGAGATGTTTACCTTGGCATTGTATTTGACACAGACATTGTGGGCCAAAGAGCCTGTTCCTGTGCTATGCTTTGCTATGTTCCATGAATCTATGAAATTCTATTTTAAATCCAGTGAAACATTTGACTCCAATCGTGGCAATTTTTAATTATGTTTTGTTAGGAAAAGAAGGGGAATAAATCTGTCTATGAGTGTGGCTGTTAAGCTGTTGGGAGTAAGTCGTTGTAACACTCCTCCAGTACTGTATATGGAAATGAATGGAATTGAAGGAAATAAATAACTTGCTTTTCTATAAAATATATTTTAACCCAACTCTAGTTAGTTATCAGTCGGGAAGCACTGACTGAACACATCTACAGAAGCATATGTCATCCTCACTTAAAAATCCATAAATATTTTTGTGTTAGAGCTAAACGTGAAGTTTATCACATGGAAAATTCAATTGTAATGTGATGATCCACAAAGATTGATTGCTCTCTGAAAATGCAGGGTAATAAAGATATAATAATCGGCTTAATGGTGCTCAAACTGACACGTGAACACATGGCTGAAAATACTTTCAGGGTCTCCGCATCAGTTCAGTGTCTGTTGCTTCTTGAAACATCTTAAATTCTGGGAACAATTCTCAGTTGGAAACAAATGTGTTATTAACGTGCAAGTATTCTCACTTCTGAATTTCAGTCGTGGAGAGGAACCACGAGGGCAGGACGTTACCTGCTGTAAGTTTATTATATAAGAGGTTTATTATATAAAAGGGGACTTCAATAAAAGGGGACTTAAAAATGAAATGCTTTTACTTAATATTTCTGGATATTACACCTTTCACATTGCTTGTTTTGATAATGACGAGGTGTTATCAATGATGCAACCTCTGTCTTTCTCCCTACCATTGATCTATGCAGAATTGCTAACACATATTTACACTTTTTCTGTAGCTCAAATTGAAGTGATACCTTGCAAGATCTGTGGTGATAAATCCTCAGGGATCCACTATGGAGTCATCACTTGTGAAGGCTGTAAGGTAAGATGACAATTTTTTTTTAATGTACTTAATAGCAAACTGACTTGTGCTAATCTATGTTTCAGCAACATTTAACAATAATAGTGTGCTTCAGATTGACACAAAGTGCTGGAGTAACTCAGTGGGTCAGGAAGCATCTCTGGAGAAAAAAGAATAGGTGATCTTTTGGGTTGGGACCCTTCTCCAGAGATGCTGCCTGCCCCCCTGTGTTACTCCCTCACTTTGTGTCTATCTTTGGTATAAACCAGCATCACAATATTTACTATCACAACGTTTAAAAAACATTTGGACAGGTAGTGTAGACGGGGCATGTTGGTCGATGTGGGCAAGTTGGGCCGAAGGGCCTGTTTCCATGCTGTATGACTCTGTAACTCTATGACTTTATTTGCAGTTCTTTGTTTCTACAATAATAGTGTGCTTTCCATGTAGATTTAATTGTACAACACCACCATAAAATTGTTTAATGCAGCACAATAAAATTAAAGTCGGTGTGTGTATATAACAATGTTACCACTGAGGTTTTGTCAGGCTAAATTCAGCTATATTCACATAAATGACCAAAATTGGTTACATGATCTATGGAACATAACATGACACTCAGCCCTTCCCCATGGCGTATTGTTCAGCACACTGGGCATTATCGCATGTGGCTAATGAGAATTAAAATACAACCACATTCATGCATGGCCAAGAATGCACACCAATGCCTCTCCTACCTCAGAGAACTAAGGAAATTCAGCACATCTCCAATGACTCTTACCAACCTTTAGATGCACATTAGAAAGCATACTTTCAGAATGCATCATAGCTTAGTTTGTCAGCAGCTCTGTCCAAGATGGCAACAAATTGCAGAGTTGTTGATAGCCCAGTCTATCACATGCATGGTGCATGCAACTAAAGTTAGTGCATGTAACTAAAATAATGTGATTATAGTTATACCAATGATATGTTACAAATTATTTTTTGCCGAATTAGTCCAAATTCTAACTCGATGACTTAGTCATCCACTTCCGTTTTCTGCTGTATAAGCACCTGAATCCACCAGCTAATGATATCTTCATAAGAAGGGTAGGAAACTAAAACAGATTCATTACTTGTCAAATGATCATAGCAGCAAGAAACATTATGGAATCACACCAGAGACACATATGTTACACACTGTTTTATTTTGAAGAAGGCTTCAATGTAAGTTCATAATACATACAAGAAGATCAATATTCCAGGATTAATAAATATATTTTTTTTTGCTGCAAACCTAACACTGTTCTATTCGGCACGATTGGTTGAACTCCTTGTTTGATATACTGATTAAATTGTAATTAATTTCCCGCACCTTTAACGAGCAGCTTGATCCTTTTCATCTCAATTCACTTTTACTTTAATTCCTTTGCAGCTCCACTCAGTCTCATCTCACTGACTCATTTACCATCTTCTTAAGGGTACCGATGTCATCATTGAATTTAGAGAAAGAAAACTCTTTAATCTCTGTGAAAGTGCTGACATTTCTCTGTATGTTCATGTTTAAATGGAATAGCTGATGGATATTGGCAGTCAGATGCCCATTTCAAAGCCAGATTTTAGCTTTAGTCTCAATACGCGATGCTATTTTTATTTATTCCTTTTGCAACCCGTGCCCCAACCAGACATAACACAGTTGTAACTCCACAGCTCATGTATTATGCAGTCAGATCATAACTTGTGAAAGATGATATTATCCTATCCTTTATATCTTTTGCATGATGTCGACAAACCAAGGCTTGTTTTGTGTTGTATTCACACCTAAGCAATGCAGCTGGCAAATGCCCTAATAATTGAATCTGCTGCTTTCAAATGTAAAACCTGGATTATCAGCAGCCAGTTTTCTTTCACTGAGAAGATGACAGACACGTTAGTTATGATTCTGACAGTTCCATAGAAAGGATAAAAACAGCATAACTTGAGCATTTTACCAGGCTAATGAAGAATTGATTCTTTGCAAATAAGGAGAACCATTATTTTAATCAGATCAGCTTTATATTTTCCTTTACATCAGTTTATCTGCACCTGTAAATAAAACTGCTCAATGCCATAATTAATCCACTGTCTATAATGATAGAGACTAATAGATTTTTAGACAGTAAGGAAATCAAAGAATATGGGTTAGTGACGCTGATTTAAAATATTAGCCGATTTTATTGTTGGCAAAGCAGACACGTAGTGCCAAATGACCTTTTTCTACTTTTTCTTATGTTCTGCATATGTATTAAGTCCTCATTCTGTTTCTTTCGTCCAGATTTTAACCAATGCATAAAGATCATAGAGTCATAGAGCTGTACAGCAGAGGAACAGATCCTTCAGCCCATTTTGTACACATTGACAATATTGGGCTTATCCCATCTGCCTGCATTTGGTCCATAGCCCATTAAACATCTTCTCCCTATATATCTGCCCAAATGTCTTTTAAAAGCTGTAATTGTATCCGTTTCTATAGTTTCCTACGGCATCTCATTCTGGATATAGACTACCCTCTGAGTGAAAAGATTTCCCATGAGATCCCTCTTAAATATCTCCTCTCTCACTTTTAAGCCTAAGTCCTCCAATTTTAGAATCCACTAACCTGGGAAAAAGATTATTTAAGAGAGGCAGCAAGGACAACCCAGGGAATTACAGGTCAGTGAGCTTAAGAATAGGAATCTAAGGGGCAACCGTGGGGAGGTGTACAAGATCATGAGGGGCCTATGCTCAGGCTCACCAACCTGTAGCTCCTTGGCTTGTTCTTGATGCCCTTCTTAAATAATAGCACAACATTAGACATCCATATGATGGAGAATAGGTTAAAATCAGGCCTGTTCTAAATCTCATCAAAATAAGTCTCCATTCCAGCCAAAGAAGATGAGAATTGTGTGGGCTATAGAATCATGTGCCGGAGACTCAGGTTCGATCCTGACTACGGGCGCCGTCCGTACGGAGTTTGTACGTTCTCCCCGTGACCTGCGTGGGTTTTCTCCAAGATCTTCGGTTTCCTCCCACACTCCAAAGACGTACAGGTATGTAGGTTAATTGGCTGGGCAAATGTAAAAATTATCCCTAGTGGGTGTAGGATAGTGTTAATGTGCGGGGATCGCTGGGCGGCGCAGACCCGGTGGGCAAAAGGGCCTGTTTCTGCGCTGTATCTCTAAATCTAAAAAAAAATGCCCAACACAAACCCATCCTTCTTCCCTTTCAGCCAGTTAGGTTAAAAATGGAACATGGGTGGCATGGTGGCGCAGCGGTAGAGCAGCTGCCTTATAGCCCCAGAGATCCAGGTTTACTCCTGACTATGGGTGCTGTCTGTGCAGACTTTGTACATTCTCCCCTTGATGCGTGGGTTTTCTCTGGGTGCTCCTGTTTCCTCCCACACTCCAAAGACATACAGGTTTGTAGGTTAATTGGCTTTGGTAAAGTTCTAAATTGTCCCTAATGTGTGTGTAGGATAGTGTATGGGGATTGCTGGTCGGCGTGGACTCGGTGAGCCAAAGGGCTTGTTTCCGCACTCTAAACTAAATGAAACTAAATGGATCTGACCTTAGACAATGAAATTTGATGGATTGCTTAACTATAGATTTTCTATCCAGTAGACTTGTTTTACTGTTATCTGGCATTTTTAACTGCCCATACTTTCTGAAGAATAAAGCTTGCAATTTGACTTAAATTTGATTTACTTCAACGAAGGCACAAATCAAAACTGGGAAATAGTTATATTTTAAAGATTGACGTCAATCAACACGCTATACATTTATCTCAGCATTTCATAAGAGGTGTTGCTGGGGAGGATGGAGGGGAGGAGAGACTGCATGTTGTGTGCAGATCACGCTTGTAGCATTTGTCATATTGTTGGGTGGATCGCAGTGTTGGGGCTGAGATGGACACTACATTTGAGGCATAGCAGGTCTGAAGCAAATGAATGTCTCAGCAAAGCTGACCAGCTATGGATCAGCATGATAAACACACAACCCAGAAGAACTCTAGTCAATGACAAATTAAATCAAGAGAATATATTTTTAAAACAGTGATGAAATAACCAGTCATTTTTGTTTAATATACAATGCAGTGACACAACCTTCCTTTTTCTGGCCTTTCCAAGAAAAAAAAAGAAAGTTTATTCTTTGATGTTTGATGAAGCTGGAGTAACTCAGCGGGACAGGCAGCATCTCCGGAGAGAAGGTATGGGTGACCTTTCGGGTCTGAAGAAGGGTTCCGACCCAAAACGTCACCCATTCCCTCTCTCCAGAGATGCTGCCTGTCCCGCTGAGTTACTCCAGCTTTGTGTGTCTGTATGATCTATGGTTCTCACCCTGCCCAGCCAAGTCTTAGAATGACCACTGGAGTTCTGCATACGACAGAGAACCCTGAGTTCCATATTAGAAAAAAATATTTTCTCCCAGCACCCATTGGCACAGAGGTACAGCTATGAGAGCTGCTGCCTCACAATTCCAATAACCTGGGTTCAATCCTGACCTTCAGTGCTCTTTTGTAGAATGTTCAAGCTTCCCTTGTCCACTGGATGCTCCGACTTTCTCCCACATCCCAAGAATGTATAGTTTACTGGGTTGGTTGCAGTTGTAAATTGTCCCTAGTTTATAGGTAAGTGGGAATCGGGGGAGGGGGAGAGGGGGTTAATAGTAGAACAGGTTACAGAAATAATTACTGGGGGAATGGGATTTTTCTGTGAGTCAACGTGGACTCTGAGCCAAAATGACTTCATGCCACATCACAAGGAAGTAACTTCCTCTTCATAGTCAGTGGTAAGATGGATCATTTTCCAAATGCTGTTGCTCCATTTTCACTGGTAAGGAGACATCAAAATATTTTCCTCTAATTTCCTCTAATTGTGCGTCAGTATAAAAATGGATTTAAAAGCACGTATTTGTTGTTAACCCTCTACCCAGTGCTTACTTTAACTCAGAGGAAACAGTTCCAATAGTGGTTCCACAGACAACTAATTGGAACATTAATAGAGTGAAATCCGTCTTCAGGTAAGAAAAGTATCAAAGTAAACACAAACATTACATGACCAACAATTCTCTTTTTGTCTTAGGGATTCTTTAGGAGGAGTCAACAGAACAATGCTTCTTACTCCTGTCCACGACAGAGAAACTGTTTAATTGATCGGACTAATAGGAATCGATGTCAGCATTGTCGACTGCAGAAGTGTCTTGCCCTTGGAATGTCTCGTGATGGTAAGAACAAGAGAAATTAAGATTCAGTTTTACATCGAAAGAGATAATGAAACATTACATCTTTCTGGAAGTTATACCCGGAGTGACACCAGGCTCAATCGATCTGGGACAGGAACTAATTGACAATGTAATGAATGGAAAGTAATGTTGGATCAACAAGAAATTACCTTTGTGACTAACTTTGAAAGTAATATACAAAGAAGTGGATCAACTGTTTGAGATCAAGGTTTCTATCTTTCAACCTCTCACTATTCATCCTAAGATTCAAAATTGTAAAGAAAATGGCAAATGGGGGTGAAATCAACTTTGTAACCACCAAAAGGTTTGAGGGCAGATATAGTGTTATGGTCAGTTAGTCAGCGGATAGTGTATTTTATAGAATTGATGGTGCCTTGGGAGAACTTAGTGGATTGGGCTTATGAAAGGAAAAAGCTTAGATATGTAGAGTTGGCAGCAGAAGTTGAGCAGCGAGGCTGGAGAGCAAGAGTATGTCCAGTGGAGGTGGGTTGTAGAGGTTTCATAGCGAGATCGACCACATCGCTATTTGGAGAGCTAGGAATTGGCAGAGTTTGCATCAGATTGTAAAGAAGATGTCAGAGGCAGCAGAACAAGGCGGATTTGGTGGAGAAGAAACAGTGATCAGTTGCGGGCAGAATGGAAATATTTAATGGGCGGTATGTGTATTTCTTTGTAAGTATATTCTGTGTAAGTGTATCCCAGTTTTATATGTGAGGTTGATATTTGTGGCACAATGATTATTTAATGATGGGTTAGGATAAGTGTAAGACAGGATGCGAGTTTTAGCGTGTGTTTGAGTAAATTAATCGTCTGTAGTTTCCTTTATTTAGTAGGTAGCATAGAGGATGAGAGCAGGTATTGATGGTATTGCCACCAGAACTAACTATTGAGCCTTTCTGAGGTGACATGGGCCTAACTGAACAAAACCAGTGAAGAGAGGTGCCCACTTAATAATCTCAATGATATACTAGCATCTATATGACCAGTATTGTGTGCTTTTTAACATGTAGGTATGGAGTTAGTTGTTGTCCTAAGCATCAGTTCATTTAAGCTGTTTAGATACTTTGACTTTAGGCTTGGGTTTCTTGGTTGAGCACTTATCCTGGTATTATACAACAAGTACTTTGTATTTTAATAGAAACTAGACTGAGGTAGACCCGTTGGGTCCAAATCTCTCCTGTGGGCCTCTCCTGGGCAACCATAGAAACATAGAAACATAGAAAATAGGTGCAGGAGTAGGCCATTCGGCCCTTCGAGCCTGCACCACCATTCAATATTATCATGGCTGATCATCCAGCTCAGTAGCCTGTACCTGCCTTCTCTCCATACCCCCTGATCCCTTTAGCCACAAGGGCCACATCTAACTCCCTCTTAAATATAGCCAATGAACTGGCCTCAACTACCTTCTGTGGCAGAGAATTCCACAGACTCACCACTCTCTGTGTGAAGAAATGTTTTCTCATCTCGGTCCTAAAAGACTTCCCCCTTATCCTTAAGCTGTGACCCCTGGTTCTGGACTCCCCCAACATCGGGAACAATCTTCCCGCATCTAGCCTCTCCAACCCCTTAAGAATTTTATATGTTTCTATAAGATCCCCCCTCAGTCTTCTAAATTCCAGCGAGTACAAGCCCAGTCTATCCAGTCTTTCCTCATATGAAAGTCCCGCCATCCCAGGGATCAATCTGGTGAAACTTCTCTGTACTCCCTCTAAGGCAAGAACGTCTTTCCTCAGGTTAGGAGACCAAAACTGCACACAATACTCCAGGTGCGGTCTCACCAAGGCCCTGTACAACTGCAGCAGAACCTCCCTGCTCCTAAACTCAAATCCTCTTGCTATGAATGCCAACATACCATTCGCTTTCTTCACTGCCTGCTGCACCTGCATGCTTGCTTTCAATGACTGGTGCACCATGACACCCAGGTCACGTTGCATCTCCCCTTCTCCCAATCGGTCACCATTCAGGTAATACTCTGCTTTCCTGTTCTTGCCGCCAAAGTGGATAACCTCACATTTATCCACATTATATTGCATCTGCCATGCATTTTCCCACTCGCCTAATCTATCCAAGTCACTCTGCAGCCTCCTAGCATCCTCCTCGCAGCTAACACTGCCACACAGCTTCGTGTCATCTACACTAGTCCCACCTGCCTGTGCTTGGCCCAAATCCCTCTAAACCTATCATATCTATTTACCTGTTGAATGGTTCCTAAATGTGATACTACCTGCCTTAACTACCCCCTCCAGCAGATTGTTACATATACCTACCACCCTTTCTTTAAAAACAATTGCCCCTCGAGTTCCTATTAAATCTCCCCCCCCCCCCCCCCCCCCCCTCACTTTAAACCTATGTCCTCTGGTTCTCTGTTCCCCTACTCTGGGTCAAAGATACAGTTCATTTACCTTATCTATTCTTATCATGATCATATACACTTCTTAGATCACCCCTCATCCTCCTGCACTCCAAGCAACAAAATCCTAGCCTGTGCAGCCTCTTCCTATAGTTCATGACCTTGAGTCCTGACAATGTCCTCATAAATCTTTTCTGCACCCTTTCCAGCTTAACATTATCTTTCCAATAACAGGGTGACCAAAACTGAACACAATACTCTAAATGGTATCTCACCAATGTCCTGTGCAACTGTAACATGACTTCCCAACATCTATACTAAGTACTTTGACTGATGCAGGCCAATGTGCTGAAAGCTTTCTTGATGCCCTTATCTAGTTGTGATGCCACCTTCAAGAAACTATGAGTTGAGTTTAGTTTAATTATTGTCATGTGTACTGAGATATAGTGAAAAGCTTTTGTCGCATGCTAACCAGTCGGCAGAAAGCCAATACATGATGTACCTGCACTCCGAGATCTGTCTGCTCTACAACACTCCCCAGAGTCTTGATATTTACTGTGTAATTCCTGCCCTGGTTTGACTTCCAGCTACACCTCTAATGTAACTTGTGGGTGGAAATCTGCCCCCCTTACCTGATATGGCCAACTTACTTTGTGGCTAAAAGGAATAGCGAACAGTATGAAATGTAATAAAATGTAAGACTTCAGAAAGGCATTAACACCCACCTGAATCAGTTCTCTCTATTTGAAACTCTTTGTAGTACTAAGTACACTAGTGGTGCAGCGGTTTAATTACAAGACACCAAAGTCAGAGTATCAGACTTCAATTCCTACCATGCAGTTGTGATATTTAAATTCAGTCAATAGACAATAGGTGCAGGAGTAGGCCATTTGACTCTTCAAGCCAACACCACCATTTACTGTGATCATGGCTGATCATCCACAATCAGTACCCCGTTCCCGCCTTCTCCCCATATCCCTTTGCTATCTTTAAGAGCTCTATCTAACTCTCTCTTGTAAGCATCCAGAGAATTGGCCTCCACTGCCTTCTGAGGCAGAGAATTCCACAGATTCACAACTCTCTGAGTGAAAACGTTTTTCCTCATCTCTGTTCTAAATGGCCTACCCCTTAGTCTTAAACTGTGGCCCCTGGTTCTGGACTCCCCACAATTCTGGACTCCCCACAAAATAGCATTTTGAAAACAATGATCATAAGTAACGATAGTGACAAGATAATTAGATTCTTTATGTCAAAGCATCTAGTTCTCTAATGATAGAGCATTGCCTGATATGACTCATTAACAACATTTAAAAGACATTTGGATAGGTACATGATAGTAAAAGTTTAGAGGGACATTGGCCGAATGCAGATAAATAGGAGTAGCTTAGATGGGGCATCTTGGTTGGCACGGTCAAGTTGAGATAAAGGGCCTGTTTCCGTGCTGTATGATTCTATAACTCTATGACTCCAGCTCACCACTTTGATTGACTTTTAAATGGCCTCTAAAATGGCCTAGAAATCCATTTAGTTCAACAGTAATTAGGAATTGACAATAAATGGTGATATTTTGAGTAATGTCGAAATACCCATTAAGATTTAAAAAACAATGATTTAGTTTTGCGTTTGAAGTTCCCATGGAAATGTGATATTTGGAAGTAGGGTCTTAGAATTTCAATTTATTTAAGGAAACCTTTCTTTCCTCTCTGATCACAGCTGTAAAGTTTGGGAGGATGTCCAAGAAGCAGCGAGACAGTTTGTATGCTGAGGTCCAGAAGCATCAACAGAGGCTGCAAGAGCAACGGCAGCAGCAGAGCGGTGAGGCAGAGGCTCTTGCTCGCGTCTACACCAACAGCATCAGCAATGGCTTGACAGACCTCAACAACGAAATTGGTGGCACTTACGCTAATGGACATGTAATCGATCTGCCAAAAGTACAATCTGAGGGAGCTAATGGATATTACAGTATAGATTCTGCTCAACCATCACCGGATCAGTCCGGAATAGACATGGCTGGAATCAAGCAAATAAAACAAGAGCCTATTTATGAACTCACACCTGTACCAAACTTGTTTACGTATAGCTCTTTTGCAAGTGGTCAACTGGCTCCTGGAGTAACAATGAGTGAAATAGGTAGGTATGGAAAGGAATAACATATACAGTATTTTCTTTTCAAATCCCAGTTGTTGGCATAAATATTACTTTTATTCGTGGCTGCTGCGGAGAACGATCGTGATGCTGCAAAAATGGTTAGACAACTGTTATTATGAAACTCACTATTAAAATTTCATTTGTTATTGATAGAGGAGATGACTTAGGAAAGTTGCACTAAAGAAAATGACACGAATGTGGAAACCTTTGGTTGACAGTCTCCAAAACAAATTGTAGTGGCATTTAACCTGTGTTTATTTGGTTTGTGCATTTCCTGCACCCAAATTTCCTTAAAATGTTCAATTGTCTTGGTGCACATTTCAGAACAAAACTAAGGGAATAGGGCTGCATTTCCAAGAATAGATCCTTTGGCGGAAAAATCCAGAGAATAGAAAACAAAGCTGTTCACGTTTTGGATCCAAAATTATCCTCAACTATTGTGCATCATCCCACAATTAGTGACATCCACGTCTTCTTCCCAGATGAGTCCAGAACTAGTGGGCTTAGCCTTGACGAGTGGGAAGAGATTTAAGATGGACCTCTGAGGCAACTTTTTCACTCAGTCTCAGTGGGTATTCTGTATCTGGAACAAGAGACATGGCTGCAGGAGGATCAGGACTGGGAACTGAATATTCAGTTATGCGTCCTATAGAAAGGACAGGCAGGTGGGTAGAGCAGGTGGGGTAGCTCTGTTTGTGAGGGATGAAATTCAGTCCCTTGCGAAGGGTGCCATAGGGACTGACGATGTAGAGTCGCTGTGGATAGAGTTGAGGAATTGTAAAGGTAAGAAGACACTAATGGGAGTTATCTACTGGCCCCCAAACAGTAGCCCGGATATAGGGTATAAGTTGCAGCAGGAGTTAAAACGGGCATGTAACAAAGGTAATGCCACTGTGGTTATGGGGGATTTCAATATGCAGGTAGACTGGGAAAATCAGGTTGGTTCTGTACCCCAAGGCCGGGAGTTTGTGGAGTGCCTCCAAGATGGATTTTTGGAGCACATTGTGCTGGAGCCCACCAGAGAGAAGTAAATTCTGGATTTAGTGTTGTCCAATGAATCAGATTTAATAAGGGAACTCAAGGTAAAGGAACCGCATGGAGGTAGTGACGATAATATGATTAGATTTAATCTGAATTTGAGAGGGAGAAGGTTAAATCAGAAGTGTCAGTGTTGCAGTTGAACAAAGGGGACTATGAAGGCATGAGAGAGGAGCTGGCCAAGCTCAACTGGAAAAGGTTCCGAGTAGGTTCCACTAACAGCAATGGCAGGAATTTCTGCGCAGAATCCAGAAGATGCAGGATCATTTCATTCCAAAGAGGAAGAAAGATTCTAAGGGGAGCAAGGGGCAACTGTGGCTGACAAAGGAAGTTAAGGATGGAATAAAACTAAAAGAAAAGATGTATAACATAGCAGAGTAGCGGGAAGCCAGAGGATTGGGGAACTTTCAAAGGACAACAGAAGGTAAGAAAAAGAGCAATACGGGCTGAAAAGATGAAGTACGAGGGGAAGCTGACCAAGAATATCAAGAAGGACATTCAAAGCTTCTTTAGGTATGTTAAGATAAAAAGATTAGTAAAGACAAATGTGGGTCCCTTGAAGGCAGAAATTGGTCAAATTATTATGGGTAACAAGGAAAAGGCAGAAGAGTTGAACAGGTACTTCCGATCAGTCTTCACTAAGGAAGACACAAACAATCTCCCAGATGTACTAGAGGACAGGGGATCTAGGGAGACAAAGGAACTGAAAGAAATTTGCATTTGGCGAGATTAGTATTGGGTAGACTGATGGGACTGAAGGCTGATAAATCCTCAGGGCCTGATGGTCTGCATCCCAGGTTACTCAAGCAGGTGGCTCAAGAAATCGTGGACGCATTGGTGATCATTTACCAATGTTCAATGGATTCAGGATCAGTTCCTGTGGATTGGAGGGTAGCTAATGTTATCCCACTTTTTAAGAAAGGAGCGAGAGAGAGAAAACGGGGAATTATGGACCAGTTAGCCTGACATCGGTGATGGGGAAGATGCTGGAGTCAATTATTAAAGAGGTAATAATGGCATATTTGGATAGCAGTAAAAGGATTTGTCCAAGTCAGCATGGATTTATGAAGGGGAAATCCTGCTTGACTAATCTTCTGGAATTTTTTGAGGATGTGACAAGTAAAATGGATGAAGTAGAGCCAGTGGATGTCGTGTATCTAGACTTTCAGAAAGTCTTTGATAAGTTCCCAAATGGGAGGTTGGTGAGCCAAATTAGAGCACATGGTATTGGGGGTAGCGTATTGACATGGTTAGAGAATTGGTTGGCAGACAGGAACCATAGAGTAGGAATAAACAGGTCCTTTTCAGATTGGCAGGCAGTGGCGAGTGGAGTGCCGCAAGGCTCGGTGTTGGGGCCGCAACTATTTACAATATATATTTATGATTTAGATGATGGAATTAGAAGTAACACTAGCAAGTTTGCAGATGATACAAAGCTGGGTGGCAGTGTGAACAGAGAAGAGGATGTTAGGAGGTTGCAGGGTGACTTGGACAGGTTGAGTGAGTGGACAGATGCAGTATAATGTAAATAAATGTGAGGGTATCCACTTTGGCGGCAAAAACAAGGAGGCAGATTATTATCTCAATGGTGTCAGATTAATAAAGGGGAAGTACAACGAGACCTGGGTGTCCTTGTACACCAGTCACTGAAAGTAAGCGTGCAGGTACAGCAGGCAGTGAAGAAAGGTAATGGCATGTTGGCATTCATAACAAGAGGATTTGAGTATAGGAGCAAAGAGGTCTTTCTGCAGTTGTACAGGGCCTGGAGAGACCGTATCTGGAGTATTGTGTGCAGTTTTGGTCTCCTAATTTGAGGAAGGACGTCCTTGCTAATCTGGCAGTGCAGCATAGGTTCACAAGGTTAATCCCTGGGATGGCGGGACTGTCAGGAAAGACTGGGCTTGTATTCACTAGAGTTTAGAAGGATGAGAGGGGATCTTATGGAGACGTATAAAATTATAAAAGGACTGGACAAACTAGATGCAGGAAAAATGTTCCCAATGTTGGGGGAGTCCAGAACCTGGGGCCATATTCTGAGAATAAAGGGGAGGACATTTAAAACTGAGGTGGTGAGAAGAAACCTTTTTACCCAGAGAGTTGTAAATTTGTGGAATTCTCTGCCACAGAAGGCAGTGGAGGCCAATTCACTGGATGAATTTAAAATAAAGTTAGATAGAGCTCAAGGGGCTAGTGGATTCAGGGGATATGGGGAGAAGGAATTCACAGGTTACTGATTGTGGATGATCAGCCATGATCACAATGAATGGCAGTGCTGGCTCAAAGGGCCAGATGGCCTCCTCCTGCACCTATTTTCTATGTTTCTCTGTAAGCTGCCAGAGGAAGCCATTCGGATTGTCATAAGATATCTGGACAGATAGGGAGGGTTTAGAGAAATATTGGTCAAATGCAGGCAAATGGGTGTACCTCAAAATGCCAAGTTAGACCAAAGAACCTGTTTCCACGTTGTACAGCTTTAAGCATTATAAATTCAGAAAATCTGCCCTAAATCCCCATTTGGGGCAATCAGAAGTCATGAAAAATTCTTTCTGTAGTTTAGCTTAATTGAGTTTAGTTTAGTTCAGAAATACAGCATGGAAATAAGTCCTTCGGCCCACCGAGTCTGTGCTGACCAGTGATCACCCGTATACTAGCACTATCCCACATAGTAGGGACAATTTATAACTTACAGAAGCCAATTAACCTACAAACCTCCACGTCTTTGTGATGTGGGAGGAAACTGGAGCACTCGAAGAAAACCCATGCGGTCACAGGAGAATGTTCAACAGACAGTACCCATAGTCGGAATCGAACATGGGTCTCTGGTGCAGTACGGCAACAACTGTATCGCTGTGTCACTGTGCCGCCCTTTATAATCATCTTTTAGGCTGCAGTATCATCAAGAAAATATCAGTCCATGCTTAGTGCATCTGCCTGAGAGTGTTTGGCACTGATAGATAGATAGTCAGAATCTTTTACCCAGGGCAGGAGAATCTAGAACTAGAGGGAAGGATGTGGCAGTTTTTGATGAATGGGGAGAAATTTAAAGGTAATCTGCGGTTAAGTTTTTTCACAAGGAAGTGTGTGGAGGATAGCATTAATGTGCGGGGATCGCTGGTCGGTGCGGACTTGGTGGGCCAAAGGGCCTGTTTCCGCGCTGTATCTCTAAACTAAAATTATACACAAACTGTGGATAATGCTGTAAATTGTCTGATGAGCTCATCCTCCTATTTGTGTCACGTTTATACAGTGCCATTGCTTTTCTTAACTGTTTTGTCCTATGCGGAGACAGTTGGCAGAGACAGTTGGCGGCATGATGTTGGAAATGTAAGGAGCACAAACAGTGACAGATGTCAACCCATCTTCAGTGACAGTAACTAAATCTGCATCACATGCACTATCTGCCACACTTCTAACATTTCGCCGTGACAAGAGTTGCCGTTGCAAATTTGCTGCTGGGATTTCTGCTCTGTATGAATTTTCCTACTCTTGGAAAGTACTCACGGGGCTCCTTGTCACCTGGCAGTTCTACACAAGATATGCTTGTTCTTTATCCTCAGCATTTGGCAGTTGTAAATGGGTTGCAAGTTGTAGTAAAGAAATACCTTTCCACAAGATGTTTAGGATGAATAAACTTGTTTCTTTAAGTCGATCAACTCTCTGATCAATTTCTGGGTTTCTCTTCGCATTGAATCTTTTCCCATGGCAAAGAACTCAGGAATGGAATTTCTAAAACAATATCCAGTCCATGTGCTGATAAACTTAACAGAGATGAGAAATAAGAACGCGACTGGAAAGATAGTTTGCCTCCACCTTAGACAAGCATCTAGGATCCTACAGTCGTCAGGTTAATAAACATTTAAAATACTTTCCAGCTGGAATTAGAATGAAAGTTATGTATTACAAAGGGTTGGGTAGATGTTATCAGGAAACTACTAATGCATAAGGCAAGACATTAACTTAACGTGAAGCTTTTCAGAGCACATGTTGTCACAGAATCAGCCATTTATTCATTTATTTCTGAGCAATATCACATAAACAGCTCTCTGCTAAATGATCTTCGCTGGCTTCAGAATTGAAAACTTAATTCCACTGGAATTTTTCCTTTGAAGGAAGTAATGTTTTACAGATCAGACTGCAACATGTCTATACTGTAGCCAGAGGGAGGGGGGGACGGGGGGGAGATAATCTTAATCTACATTGGCCAGCTATATCTGAAAGAGATGTTGACACATATATTTCTTATTATTCAAAGGACGATGGAATCCCTTTCAATACTGTTGCTTGCACTTTATTCGTTCAACAGTTCAACCAGTCTCTGTTTTCAACTGACTTTATTTGCCCCATCAATTGATCTGATTGGAGCTGGCAGTCTCCAAGGAACCATTGAAATTTCCATCACTGAGAGGGATCATTGAGGCCATCACAACCATTCTGCTGCTTGGCAAAATACTACTAATGCTGCTTTTCATTTGTGCCTCCAATCAAATATTTATGCACACTTATGTTAAAAGTTGCTGTATGAAAGCTTCTCATGCTCCAACAGCCCGCTATGTAAAGACATTTCTCCCACCTTCTCTTTTTAATTTTAATTTGACAGCCGAAAGGAAAGTGCTTTTCCATTTGCACTACCAAAATCTCTTGATTTATATGTTGACCTCAGTAAGTCAGTATGTCTCACTTACTGTCCTTTCTCTGTATTTCTTACATTATGGTTTGTTTTTCCTTTCACTCCATCATTTTCGATTACTCCATTGTTTTCACTCATGTTATCTTTCTGTATTAACTCATTCCTCCTGTTTTTAAATGCACATTTTCCTTACTTTGAACCCAGTAATGCAAATCATATAGGGAAACATGAAGTGGTACAAAGAGTTGCTGAAGCATCTCTATTCAACCAGGCACACTCTAGGTGTGCACTATCGGCACGCATATGTTCCATAAGTACATGGCACACATTTACTACATAGAGTGCACTGCTTTTCTCATTTATTCACTATTTTGATTAAACCTTTTCAGATGTTTTCGAATCAATTTGATCTTTTCAGAGGACCTTTGCTGTCATTTCTTGATTCAGTTCAATAGAATCTCATTTCATTTCATCCACAATCTACCTTAAATAAACTATGGGAATCTGCTAATAATCACTAAATCCTTCAAAATTCTTGTATAAGTCTGTCCGGAATTCAGTAATTTGCATTCGTACTTCCAATTTTATTCCCTGTCTCCTCAAGATATCTCTTTGAAATGCAAATTCCAACATACACACCAATATGCTATTTCCAAATGTCAGATTTCCTGGGTAATGCTAATACATAAACTATCATGTTATTTGAATTGTTTCACTCCATGACTTGTGAAGTAATTTTATTTCTCCCTCAACCACTTCCCTCCTCATTTTTTGACAGAACGAAGCTCATTCATATTCTGAATTTTCTGTTGCATTATTTTATCTGTTGTGAAAGATGGCATTAATCTGCAATTTACCAGAAGGTTTGCAAAGCATTTTAACTTTGTTATATTTAAATACACTCATAATGTTTGTTTCTTCAGTGCTCAACGGACAATTCTCATTGACCTTATGGTCACAACATTTGACATTGGACGATAATGGTTGAAACTCACATATGATTAATAGCATAAAGCATTCAAATGGAATTGAAGGAAATATAGGACTATTGCCTGAGACTAGTTTTTTATGATAGGCCACAATTTGAGAAAATAGACATGGGTTCTTCAAAGTAGATTTTGTTGTGGTACAGGACTTTATATCTCGATAGTTCTGCCAATAATAACCCAATACCAATATATCACCCCGATCCACATTAAATGATTACCCTTGAACAGTAAATAATTATCAAACCCCTTTTCACTGCATTCTTATTATCAATGCATTATCTTTTGCAAAGATCTCATTGACCATTTCCAATTCCATAAATGGGTCTTTGTTGGCTTGGCTCTACCATCATTACAGATAGTATGTTTGCTTACTAGATGTTCATAATCTTTATGCAATGCTAGTCAATACAGAACATTTCTACCAATTCCCTTTGTGCTCATAAAATGATGCATTCATACAGCACAGAAACAGGTTGTTAAGCCCACCTCATTCATGCCACTGTGAAGTCAATCCATGTTAATCTCATTTACCGTCATTAAACCCATATCTCTGCTTAATTCCTCTCAGATTGCTTGTTCAATCCATTTTAAATGCTGAAATAGTATCTGAATCCACTATCTCCTCTTGCAATGCATTGCAAATATTCATCACCCTGTCTGTGCACAATGTACCCCTCAGATCTTCTTTAAATTTCTGCCCTCTCACCTTACACCTGTGCTTTCTATTTCTAGACCACCACTCCCTACCTCAGTCCTGGGAAGAAACTCTGACTACCCTATCTACGCCCCTCATAATTTTGTAAACAACTATCAGGTTCCCCCTCAGCCTTCTACTTTCCACTGAGAATAAACCCTGCCTATTGAATCTATCCTTATAACCTCAGTCCTCCATGCCAGGTAATATCCTAGTGAATCTCTTCTGCATTCTCACTGTTGCTACCACATTCTTCCTGTAGTGTGCGAGTTAGACTGTATGCAATACTCTGACTGTGGTCCAAACAATATTTTATATAGTTGCAACATAACGTTACAACTCCTATTCTCAATGCCTTGGCCTATGAAAGCAAGCATTCTAAATACCTTTTCCACTTCACTGTCCACCTGTATTGCCACTTTTAAAGAGCAATTGGCTTGCATCTCAAGGTTTCTCTGTACATCAAAAATCCTCAGGTCTCTGTTAGAGACTCTATATACCCTTACAGTATTTGACTTCCTAAATCTTGAACCTGCCACCACGTTCTAACTGATGCACGTCCCACTGTATCTTTAAACAACCTTCTTTATTATCTACAACTCTATCAATTGTTGTCACCTGCAGACCTATTAAGCAAGCCCACTACATTCTTATACTAGTCATTTATATATATCTTACAAACAATAGAAGTCCCAGCACCAATTCCTATGGTACTCCACTTCTTACTGATTTCCAGACAGGAAAACATCCACTCAGTAAATTTTGTATCCATTTCACCAACTCACCTCAGATCCCTCTGCCTTAACCTATTGGACTAACCTATCATGCGGGACGTTGTTGGCTTAA
This sequence comes from Rhinoraja longicauda, assembly GCF_053455715.1. Classification (NCBI taxonomy): domain Eukaryota; kingdom Metazoa; phylum Chordata; class Chondrichthyes; order Rajiformes; family Arhynchobatidae; genus Rhinoraja; species Rhinoraja longicauda. The sequence continues at coordinate 60,956,084 of NC_135955.1, read as the reverse complement.
TAAAGTCCCTATAGACATCTGCTGCCTGATTTCATCAATATTCCTGGTTACTCCTCTAAAAATTCAAGCCGATTTGTGAGACATTTTCTCCCTTCCTCCAAACCAGTCCCTGCCTTTCCAAGTCAACATAAATCCTATCCCTCAGAATTGATTAGTATGGGTGTCAGAGGTTATGGGGAGAGGGCACGAGAATGGGGTTAGGAGGGAGAGATAGATCAGCCATGATTGAATGGCGGAGTAGATTTGATGGGCCGAATGGCCTAATTCTGCTCCTATCACTTATGACCTTATGAGAATCTTCTCCAACAACATCCCTACTGTGGACGTAAGGCTCATTAGCCCAAGCTTACAAGGGAATAATATGAGCTATCCTCACCCGTGGCTAATAAAGATGCAAACTTCTTGGTCTGAGGCCCAGCTATCACTTCCATTGCTTCTTTAGTATTTTGCTACACCTCCCTTTTGGCCCTGGGGCTTTATCCACCTTAACGTGCTGCAATATATCTAGTATTTCCTCCTAGCAGATGCCCTGCAAATTGTTAGTGTACCCCTCCCTGAACTCTCCAGCCTCCTCCCATGTCCTTTCCGGTGAAGACCAATGAGAAGTATTAATTTAATATATCTCTCATATGGCTCCACACATGGATTGCCCTTCTGACCCCTGAGAAGACCTATTCTTTCATTAGCTGTCCTCTTGCATGTAATATAATTAAAGTTGTAGGATTCTCCTTAATCCTACTTTTTGAGGCTTTTTATGGCCCCCTTTTACCCTTTTAATTTCTTTCCTAAGTTTAGTCCTATATCCCCGATAAAAATCAAGTGACTTGTTTGATACCAATTTCCTATACCTGACATATGCCTACTCCTTTTCCCTGATCAAACTTTCAATATCCTTCATTAACTAGGTTTCCTTAAACATATGTAGACACAAGGAACTGCAGATGCTGGTTTACAAAGAAAAGATTCAAGGTGCAAGAGTAACTCAACAAGTCTGGCAGCATCACTGGAGAACATGGATAGGTGACATTTTGGGTCAGGACAGAAGGAGATCTTCAAACTATTGAAGAAGTACTTCTAAAGAAGGTTCTCGACCCGAAAAATCACCTGTGCCTGTTCTCCTGAAATACCGTCGAACCCGCTGAAATACTCCAGCACTTTGTCTTTTTTCTCTAAACCTACCATCTTTGCCCCTTAGTCTTACAGGGACATGTTGACATGCTGACTCAGAACCTTTACCATGATACCAGAATGCTCTGTGTGTTTCTCTTCCAAAATATGTCTTCTCAGCATTCTTGGATGATAAGTATGCATTTCCATTTAACACAATCTCGTTCGATTGACAAATATCATTAGAAGAGGTGTAAGAAAATAACTGCAGATGCTGGTATAAATCGAAGGTATTTATTCACAAAATGCTGGAGTAACTCAGCAGGTCAGGCAGCATCTCAGGAGAGAAGGAATGGATGACGTTTCGGGTCGAGACCCTTCTTCAGACTGATGTCAGGGGGGCGGGACAAAGGAAGGATATAGGTGGAGACAGGAAGTTGGAGGGAGAACTGGGAAGGGGGAGGAGGGGGGAAAGAGAGGGACAGAGGAACTATCTAAAGTTGGAGAAGTCAATGTTCATACCGCTGGGCTGCAAGCTGCCCAAGCGAAATATGAGGTGCTGTTCCTCCAATTTCCGGTGGGCCTCACTATGGCGCTGGAGGAGGCCCATGACAGAAAGGTCAGACTGGGAGTGGGAGAGGGAGTTGAAGTGCTCAGCCACCGGGAGATCAGGTTGGTTAAGGCAGATGAAATGTTGTCTGTCCATTCCCTCCACAGATGCCTTCTGACCTGTGAATTCCTACTGCACTTTGTGTTTTTCTCAAGATTCTAGCATCTACAATTTCTTGTGTCTCCAAATATCATCAATTATTGTACCTTTGGAGCATTTTCCTGGTTCAATCCATGATTTCATAGTTTTCTCATATATTCAATCTACATAAATATGTTTATGGATCATTGCGAGAACTGGAAAATAATGTTCTAATATTTTTAATGTGAACTCTGTGTTATCAACTCCCATGTTCTGAATTCTCATACAGTATTGTTTGCAATGCATCTACAATAACATTTTGTTTAGAACTTTTACATTTGATTGTGTAATCTTATTGGGGTAAACAAGTAAGAATGTTTGCATTCTTGATGTACCAATTGTCATTATTATGAATTTAAGATCAAGAATTGATTCACCTGTATCAAGGTGAATGGGAAAAGATTTAATCATTAATCAAGGTGAAGGGGAAAAGATTTAATAGGAATCCGAGGGGTAACTGTTTCATACAGAGGGTGGTGGGTGTATGGAACAAGCTGCCAGAGGAGGTGGTTGAGGCTGGGACTATCCCATTGTTTCAGAAGCAGTTGGACAGGTACATGCATAGGACAGGTTTGGAGGGTTATGGACCAAGTGAAGGCAAGGCTAGGGTAGCTGGGACATTGTTGGCCGGTGTGGATGAATTGAACCGAAGGGCCTGTTTCCACACTGTATCACTCTTTGCCTCCATGACTCTAATTATTTGCTAAGATATATGGTGGGTCACCCTGATGAAAAGTCTTCAGACAGTAGTCAACGCCTAAAACCCCTTTCTCATTTTCAACCTAATTTTCTCACTTTTCATTGTATATGATGTGAACACAATTTTCTTTTCTTGATTATCCATTATATGAGGTCAGAATTCAAAGCACTGCATGGATGTTTCAACTTGCATGTTTTATCATAGGGACTTCATAGGGTGAAAATATCCAACACCAGAGGGCATAGCTGAAAGGTGAGAGGGGAAAAGATCAATAAGGGGTAAGTTTTGTTTTACACAGAGGGTGGTGGGGGCCTGGAATGCACAGCCAAGGGTCGTGATGGTGGAGGCAGATATGAAATGTGATATGATAGTGACGTTCAAATGATTTTTGGATAGACACATGGAAGTGCAGGGAATAGAGGGATATGGTTCATGTACAGGCAACTGTGAATAGTTTAACAGTTTAACTTGGCATCGATTGGCACAAATATTGTGGGCCAAAGGGTCCATTCCTGTGCTGCACAGTTCGTTTCACAGACTCGACGTACATGTCATATTCTGTTTGATGTTTCATTTATTGCCTTTCAAGTTCCAGCAAAATACTCTACCATGCTGAAGAGTATTTCATGATCACCAATTTTTTAGGCTTCTTCGCCTTTACAATTGCTTCCATGGTCTCTTTAACTTGCTATAATTTAATTGCATCTACTTTTAGCCTACGGTAAATTATATACAAATGCACCCTTACTTCATTTGAGCTTTATGTTGTGCAAATGTCACCATCTGAACCCTCTATTCTTCAACTATCTTCTTATTTAGTTCTTCCAGTTATTAGTACATCATCTATTGCACATTCAATTGTTTATATATCTTAGTATCTTGTCCAGAATATCAAAGATATTCAGTGATAATTTCACACCAGAAGATAGATTAGTGATAGTGACAGACACTTCTTATGTACTTTCAGATGAGCATTTGGCTCATAAATAAATGTTGTGAAATTGCCTAGATCATTGTAACATTGTAACCAGCACATGATCAAAGTATTGTCCAATTTAGACATAATTACATTTGTTGTCAAACAAGTATTCAAGCTAACCTTCAATGAAACTTCATTTTATTCTAAATTATTTAATATCCTCTACCTGGTTTTTCAAAAAATGAAGAATAAATTGGGGCTGATAGTTGATAAGGATATTTTCCAAAATGTATATGTGGACTCTCATATCTGTAGACTCTCTGTCTTTTCACAGTGAAAAATTACTCCATGGCAAAAGTCAGAATGAAGCCATCTGGATTCACTTTAGCTTTAGAAGCGCATGCTGAGAATATATGTCTATTTTGGCAGTTGGAGCATTTTGCTATTTTAAATCAATTTATCTACAGTGAATGGCTTCCATTACATCTACAGCAACAAATTGTCCCAGCCATGTGCTTGTGATTCTACTTTTGAGCTCTAGCCTTCACTATTGCTCTGATTGTAAATTGCTGTTGTATTTGTAAATTATAAATTCTCAAAAGCCTCCATGTTTTGTCCACAGACATAGCAATTATGCCATATACGCTGATGTTTTTTGATGTTATGCGAAAGACTAAACACTACCTCAGAGAGAGAGAGTCATAGAGTGATACATTGTGCAAACAGGCCCTTCGGCCCAACTTGCCCACACCAGCCAACAATGTCCCAGCTACACTAGTCCCACCTGCCCGCGCTTGGTCCATATCCCTCCAAACCTGTCCTATCCATGTACCTGTCTAACTAGGCTTGTATTCACTGGAGTTTAGAAGGATGAGAGGAGTTCTTATAGAAACATATAAAATTATAAAAGGATTGGACAAGCTAGATGCAAGAAAAATGTTCCCAATGTTGGGCGAGTCCAGAACTAGGGGGCCACAGTCTTAGAATAAAGGGGAGGCCATTTAAAACTGAAGTGAGAAAAAACTTTTTCACCCAGAGAGTTGTGAATTTGTGGAATTCTCTGCCACAGAGGGTAGTGGAAGCCAAATCACTGGATGGATTTAAGAGAGAGTTAGATAGAGCTCTAGGGGCTAGTGGAATCAAGGGATATGGGGAGAAGGCAGGTATTGATTAGGGACGATCAGCCATGATCACAATGAATGGCGGTGCTGGCTCAAAGGGCCGAATGGCCTCCTCCTGCACCTATTTTCTATGTCTTCTATGTTTTCCTACAAGGTGAAATGTGGGGTTCCATGTGTTCATTTATTCCCACGATATTTACTCATCAATTAAAACACCAACTTTTCACACTGCACATTGTCGAACGTGACAATAAGTGCCATATACTTAGACACAAGGAACTGCAGAAACTAGTTTAGTTGCTGACTGACAACATTGGCAATTTCACCTGACTTCTTAGTCCTTGTTTGGAACGCTTCACAATTTCTGATAGTTTAGGCCTTGTGTGAACTCATAGATTTTATAGTATTTCATTAAACAAATCATCATTGCCTTATCTCGGATTTAGAAAATATGTAAGCTACCGTACATTTTGGAACTCTCTTTAGACAGAAAAATAATCAAGTTCAAGAATTTTGTGCATACGTATTCACACCATCATTGTCAATGTCTACAATATTATTTACTGTAGAAAAAAACATTTTTTCTATAAATAAATGTTGTGAAATTGGCAAGGAGTACTGCCCATCATCAACTGCCTAGATCATTGGAAGTCATGTGTGAGCTGAATGACTCGCATTGTTGGCACCAAGGCTTCCAATGCATCCAAGTTGAGCCTGAATAGACATGTCTTGTTCCTACTCATACAACGATGCAGTTACTGCTTGAGAAGTATTACACATCAAGTTGCTTTTTCTCCCAAGGTTTAATCCACAAACCACCACCGTTCCTTACAATGCAGTGGTTGCTACTGGCTTAATTTAATATCAACTCATTCTTAAATGAGTGGTCTTGACTTCCAGACGCACAGATCAAAAAATCTGTTAATACACTTTTATCAACCCATTCAGATACTTTTTTTTTTGTTTGCATTCCTTATCAAAGTAAATTTGCCATTAAAGTCAGAATGTTCAGCCAGCATTGCTATTTTAGTGAGTTAGATGCTCCCCATATATATTGCGCAGCTAACTAATATTGACTTATGTGTAGATACAAAATAAATGATTTAAATTCATTAAATATTTTAGGACAAGTATACAAGGGCAGATAATGTTTAGTCCCTGTAATATGTGGGAGTTGATGGAGATCCACAGTAATCAGAACTGCAGAAACTGTCTACAATTTGAGGAACCTTGGCTGAGAATGGATGAAGTCGAGTTCAAGATACAGAGATCGTAATGCATCTGGGAGGGGGAAAGTTGCCTGAATATTTTGTTTAAGGAGACAGTCACATACCTAAGGTTAAGATCTGTAAATTGGCCAGTCAGAATGTTAGAAAGGTAGGACAGGGCTAGAAGCAAAATGGGTAAGAGGATCCAGGAAGTTATATTCCAGGACTCTAAGCCTTTGTACTTACCCAACAGATATGTGCAGGTAGGACTGCAGGGCGGATGAGCAAACTGACTACATCACTGTGGTACAGGGGATCATTCAAGTTGGAGGAGTGAATAAAATGTAATGGTAGTGAGTAACAGATTGTTTAAGAAGAAGGATGCTGATATTTACAACCATGAACACCATCCTGAAGGATATGATACATGCCCAGTACCATGGTTAATGATATCACCTCAGGTCAGGAATGTAAAAGGGATGGAGGAGAAAGATCCAGTTGTAATGACAAAGAAGGAACATGAGCAGTTCAGTTCCAAATTTACAAACAGAACCACAAAGGTGATAATATCCTACATATCCTTCCTAATATCCTACCCACATCATTGGAATTTGGCATAGAAACAAGATAGGGGAACTGAATATGTAGCTCAAAGCATAGTGTGAAAAAACACAGTTTTCATTCTTGGGATACTGAGTACTGGAGAATGAGGGAACAATTCCATTTGGATGGGATTCAGTTGAATTGGGCTGGGACAAGTGCAATCAAATTACTGAAGCAGTCGATAAGGCCTCTAGTAGTTGATGGTGGTGAGGTTCTGGCGAGGGAAATTTAGAAAATGAAACTGAAAAGACAAACATGATTCTGCCTTAAAATTCAAATAGCTCACTGACACTCAATAAGGATTGAGAAAATTTCAGACCTTCTCTTGGGAGAACCAAGACATTGCTAAGGAAAAGAAAATTAGAAGATGTATTAAATCATGAGAGGAATAGATCGGGTAGATGCACAGTACCTTGCCTGGAGTAGGTGAATCGAGGACCAGAGGACATAGGTTTAAGGTGAAGGGGGAAAAGATCTAATAGGAATCTGAGGGGTAACTTTTTCACATAAAGGGCGGTGGGTGTATGGAACAAGCGGAGGTAGTTGAGGCAGGTCCTATTCCAATGTTTAAGAAGCAGTATGACAGGAACATGGATAGGACAGGTTTGGAGGGATAGGGACCAAACGCAGGCAGGTGGGACTAGTGTAGCTAGGATATGTTGACCGGTGTGGGCGTTGGGCCGAAGGGCCTGTTTCCACACTATCACTTTATGATCCTGTGAGAAAATGAAATATAAACTACGAAACAAATAGTGAGAAGCATAAAAACGTGCTGCAGGTGCTTCTTTAGGTACTTAAAAGGAATGTTAGCAAAAGATAATGATGATCCCCACTAACAAGAGAGAAAAAAACATATTGGGAAATGAGGAAAATACATAAATCATTTGTGTCACAAAAACAGTAAAGGCTGGGAACACTTAGCAGCTCAAGCAGCATCCACAGGGAGAGAAGCAGAAACAACATATTAGGTCAGGAACTCACCATCAGAACTGGGAATGGGAATAAACAAGCATGTTTTAACTCCCAGGCAGGTCTGCAGGGTGGTGAGAACATAGGGATTGTCTTTAATGGGGTGAAGACCAAACCTGTGAAAGTAAGTGGCAGAAAGAGACAGAGAAGAAGAAAGCTACATTGAAACTGAAAGGTACAGCTACATCTATGGAGTGAACAAAGCGATGGCTTCCTGGAATTGTTGAATTTAATATTTTAATAACCTGGATTTGCCAGGTTCAGTTATTGCTGCTATGTTGTGCCAGTATTAATAGCTGAAACCAACAACCTGCAATGATAGGTGGAATTGGCTTTGTTCTAAAACAGAGGATGCTTTCATTTTAGGCAGTTGCACTTTGTGGACACCTGGTTGTGCTTTTTTTAAACTGCCCACAACAGCCAGTGGAACAGCTGCGTAGTTTTGTTCTGTCTGATTCTCTGCTATAGTTTTGCCTCCTTTCCAGACAGCTAAAGAGATGCCATGGCCAAATGCCATACAATGTCAGTCTCTGAATTCCCCCCACCTCTATTGAACAGGGGGGGGGCGAGTCTCTCTGCAGTCCTACTAAACCCTCAGAGTCAAGGAGGTGCCAGTTGCAACTTATGCTGACATTTTGAATGGCAACATTGCTTATTTTTCCATGGCACGAAATGACTCTGGTGTAAGGGCAAATATTCCCAGGAATATCAGGATCAATCCAGACAAGAATATGATAGCCAATGACGATTCATGTAACAAAAATAGTACATTGTGGTGACTCCTGAGAGTTAGGCCACTCCTTGTAATAGTACACACACATATATGTACAGTTTTTGTTTGTTTAGACAAATAAACAATGTAGACAAATATACAAACAAAAATCAAAATCAATGCTCATAATGTTTATGTGGTTCAGAGCCTGTTTGTAGGCTATAATGTTTAATAGCCTGATGGTTGTAGAGAAGAAGCTATTCCTAAACCTGGATATTACAGTTTTCAAACTCCAATACCTGGCAGGAGTGAAATGAGAGTGTGGCCGGGGGGGGGGGGGGGGGGGGGTCTCTCTGTTGATGCTGGCTGCCTTTTTGAGGCCGCAACTTCAATCATTGGGGAGGTAAATAAAATCAAGTCAAACTCAACTACAATAGGAAGAGCAAAAGGAAAGACACAGAGTGCAATAGTTCCAGAGACAAATCCAATATCCATAATGAGGTAGCAGGAAATCAGATTGTACCCTAGCTTATGGAACATAGAGAAATGGAGAGCAGCCTCCATGAATCACAAGAAAACCCTTCAACAAAGGGTGTCTGGTTATATATAGACTTTGGTAGTTAATCAAGCAGCTGTGACATTGGAAGGCAATGATACATTCGGCGTGCTGTGGTGAAGGGATTTTTGCAAGAGCTGTTTAGTCTTTCAGCCCAGGTTACATAATAGATAATCCTATGGCTGGCTCAGATTTATCTCTAGCTAAATCTCATCCACTAAATGGAATCTTATAGTTGCCTAAGATTAGGATGACAGGTCTTTATAGTTCATCACATTGAATCATTTTGGAGTGCCGAGCAAGATGTTATTGGTTGATTGTGCGCAGGTTAACCATACTTCCTTGCAGCTGGAAGTATAGTTAAGCAGCTGCTGACTCATGCTGAAACTGCTGTGATTACATCAAAAACATTTAGGGTGGGTGTCAACATTGCTTAGTAACAGGGAAACCACTGCCAACCATTCAATGGCATTCATATTTGGCATGTGAGTCACCAATAGAAAGTTGAATCCACATCCAAGCAAGCCGGAATCTCCATACAGTAAGAATAATGGGTGCCCTGGAGGGATTTAAAGGATGTTATGTTATCTTCAGTCAAACAAATGACTAAAAGATAATCAGATCCTGTCAGGTTTCAGATATAATGTGATGATTGTATTTTTATCATGCTGGTACATCCATTGTTCTCTCCATTCAAGTGCTGTGGTATTTTGATTCACAAAAAAATAGGCTAATCTGTTTTCTGCTTCCTGTGCAATATAATGTGTCTTCATAAACATGGTCTTCTTCACTGAGGTGCAAGGGTCAAAGTAACAAAATGCCCAAGGGAGATGGAGCAGTAGGGGTGGGGTAGTGAAAGTTTCTAAATTGGCAAATCTGACTCCACCCTGGCTGGCTTTGGGTTAAACCAAGACAGTAGTGGCATGTGGTATTGATGCGCTCTTGGTAAATGAGGTGGTCAACTTAAGAAGGAGGCTATGCAACTCCATTTTTATTTCATAACGTTTGGTAACTAGAATTCACAGGTTTCAAGAATACCATGTACTCCATGGCCTGTCCCTATGGAGAAAATAACTTTGCATGCATCTTCCTACGTAAGGTAGATCCTATTGTATGGCATCTCATGGTTGAAAGTTACCCCTGTAGCTCTTGCACGATACCGGTGTGAACCTCCACATTTGATAGCTTGTCACAGATTTTAGGAGCTGAAGATTTAGGTGCCTGTTTCTGGGAGATCAAATTCAGCTATGATATCGTCCAATGTCAGAGTGGCTGCATGCAGAAAGTGAGGGATACAAATTGCTCTCACGTTTCTGTTTATGTACCTTGGCAGTATTTCCTTGTATTCAATCTTGCACATTCAATGCTTCTCTGCTACGTTTTAAAAGGCTCTCTGTCATCTAACCTACTCAATCAATCTAAACTTTTGATCACTAAAAATGAACAGACACAGGGAATGCACAATAATGAATTATGAAAGTTGTGAAATGTTCTAGTTTTCATCATCCATCTGCACACTTGGATCTTTTTACATGCTGGAGGTTCTGGATAGTAATTTAACTCACATGCAGCTGCAGCAATGCAAGGTGAAGGTGCATACAGAGATGTGCCCAGAATTTCCAACAGAGAGAGGGAGAGGGAGAGGGGGGGGGGGGGAGGGAGAGAGAGAGAGAGAGAGAGAGAGAGAGAGAGAGAGAGAGAGAATAACGATGAGAGAGAGAGAGAGAGAGAGAGAGAGAGAGAGAGAGAGAGAGAGAGAGAGAGAGAGAGAGAGAGAGAGAGAGAGAGAGAGAGAGAGAGAGAGAGAGAGAGAGAGAGAGAGAGAGAGAGAGAGAGAGAGAGAGAGAGAGAGAGATTGGGAAAGAGAGAGATTGGGAATTCAACAATGTGTAAGAAGAGAGAGCATGAAGAAATGAATAGTTAGAAAGTGCTGGAGTACCTCAGTGCATGAGTCTGCATCTCTGGAGAACATGGATAGGTGACGTTTTGGGTCAAGACCCTTTTTTAGAGTTAAATCAGGAAATAAATAGATGAGGAAGAAAGAACAAAATTGCAGCTTGAGATCAATTGGAACACAGAAACAATTAATATGTCTAAACTTCTGCACCTGTCTTAAATTTCTACAAGAGCAAAAAGTTCAATGACAGTTCAATCTATGAATGGTAATATTGATAGAGGATCTATTGTCTATTGTCTATTGTCTATTGCAGGGGTGTCGAGATTAGATGACACCTTGTCTGCTTCTTGAATGCTAAATGGACATTTAAGCATTTTAAATGATAGGCCAGAGGCCTTAATACATATAATGGTATTGGCAAAGAAAAGAGGATTCAAAGTCCATGTCCAAAACAGGTGCAGGTCACTTTGTGTGATCGAATACAAAGTGTAATATTCCACTTTGAGTGTTCCTGAGCAAGATTAGGTTGTTCAGTGAACAAATGGGATTGTGCTGGCCACTGTCATGAAAAAGAGACCTCAATGTGACCTGTCTTGTAACCTGTCTGGTGATCCTTAAATCCTTACAAACAATTTATGGGGAAACCCATGTTTTCAGGTTTCTCAACTGAAAACACCCTACTCCAGGTTCCCTGCCCTGTCGATCGCAGGACAACATGGGCTTTGGAGCACTGGACTGTTCCTGCTACGGGAGGTCGGAAACCTTTTTATTCATTCAGAGGATGTAGACGTTGTTTGAATCTCTTGAGTGACATATAGTTAAATTGTCTAAATCCTAGCAAAAAAAGGACAAGAATCAACAATCAGTTGAGATTGGGGTGATGGCTGTAAACCTGCACTTAGCATGAACTGTTTTTAAAGAAAGGTTCTTGTAGGGAAGTGAGCAGAATAGCATTTCCTTTCAATTGATTATCAATGTAGATGTGGCTCACTGCAGATTGTTAGCGTAATGTGAACAATGCACAAATTATACGATTTCATCTTGGTAGCTTGGCTGTAACATTTAACTTTCCGGAAAAATGGAAAACAGGTCATCTTCAGGGTACGAGTGATGAATTCATGGATGAATCAGTATTTGTGAGACAGGTAGGATGGAGCAGTCAGATGCTGCAGGGCAGTAAAGTCTAAAGTAACGCCTAAAGACATCTTTTAATTTTATTTTAGTTTTAGAGATTCAGTGCGGAAACTGGCCCTTTGGCCCACCAAGTACACGCCGACCAGCAATCCCCGTATACTAGCGCTATCCTACACACTAAGGACAGTTTACAATTTTAACCAAAGCCAAATTCAACTACAAACCTATACGTCTTTGGAGTGTGGGATGAAACTGGAGCACCTGGGGGAAACCCACACGTTCATGGGGAAAACATGCATACTCACCCATACAGACAGTAAACGTAGTCAGGATCGAACCCGGGTCTCTGGCGCTGCAAGGCAGCAACACTGCCACTGCGCCACCCTGCCACACCATGGCACATCTTTTGCCATGTGGAAATTTGGATTGCAGCAATTGCATTGCATCTTGTAGAGTTAAATGTCTATGTTTTTATTTAAATATGTTGCTGGATGGCCACATTTCTGATGTATAATTGTTCAGATTACAAACAGTTCTCAGGAACGGAAATAGCTCTGTCTAACCCTGGGGAGGACTGCACCATCAGCAGTCAGAGACCGAACATTGGGGGTACTCCCCATCACCTCACCCAGTCAGAATTTCTGCTGCGCTTAGAGATGTGTGTATAACACATCAACTCAGGAACGAGTAGCAATGTGTCATCAACCTCTGCCTATACCTGCGCAAGATCAAGTACACAGGACATCCCTGGGAGGTTAATGGACATGTAGCTCAGAGCACAGGAAGGATGAACATAAAATGTAACAATCTCCGTATTGTTTTATTTTGTAAGTAGTTCCTATTCATACATACATTTTCTTTGTTCAGTGAAGTGAAAAATATAAAAATAAAGTTAAGTATAATACTTGCACTGACCTGGTGATATAACTCTTGAGTTATTGATTGCACCCACAGCATAGTTACAGTGTAGCCTCATCTATGTTACCGCACAGAAACTAACTGTGTACTTCCTACTGCTTTTCGTCACTGCCACAACATAACCAGGGAAGACTTTTTGCCGTTACTTTTACTGCATTCAAGCCCAAAGAATTTTATTCTTAAATACTTACATTGAATTTTATTCAGTATAAAAGTTGGTAAGCATGCAAAAATCAAAGCAGAGATGCGTCTTTAAACAAAGCCTGAAACATCACAAGGAATAGATGAAATATGTTTCCCACATCAACAGAGGGACAGAGCTGCTGCAGATTGATCCCACAGAGAGTAGTGATGGATATATCACAATGTTGTGCTCTCTGGTTTCCCATGCTACATTGATCAGGCGTTGCAAGCTGACATTTTCCAAACATCATTTCTTGCTCGTACCATTTCACATTTGGTGTATCACATCTGTCCCCATGCTGCCTTCTACTTCTGAAGTATAAAGAGATCTTACAAAAGATGGCTTTGTCAAAGAGGCTTCTGGATTTAAATGGAGCAACGCTGCAGAATCTGGCAGCTTCTACGTACCTCTTTCATGACTATAATTCTTAATATTTAATTCATTTAAAAAATATTTTTAATATAATATTTAAAATATTGCAATGCAAACACTGTCAATTGCCAACTCAGGATTTTAGTATGTCTTCATGGTGATGAGATTTATATGAATGTGTCTAGCAATTAATTAATTTTTTGATTTTATGTACTGTGATCCCTCAGATCGCATCGCACAGAATATTATAAAGTCCCACTTGGAAACATGTCAGTATACGGTGGAGGAACTACAGCAGCTGGCATGGCAGACGCATACATATGAAGAAATTAAAGTTTACCAAAACAAGGTAACCACAATTTCTTCAGAGAACATCAACTTTTGTGTTCAAATAAAAGACAAAGGGAGGATGAGATGGTCACAACGGCTATCATAGCACGAGTGAGGCAAAGTTATTGAAAGTGGGAATGGAAACACAAGGAACTGCTGATGCTGGAATCTTAAGTAAAATGCAAGGTACTGGAGTATCTCAGCGGGTCAGCCAGCATCTCATGAGGAAATGGATAGACGGTATTTCGGGTCAGGGACCTTTCTTCGGACTAACTTCAATCAGCCATCTATCTATTCATGTCCTCCAGAAATGCTGCCTGACCCGCTGAGTTACTCCAGCACTTTATGTTTTATGAAAGTGGTAATGATGCGTTGAAAGAAGAAGGAGAAACAAAGAACTGCAGATGCTGGTTCACAGAAAAAAAGGTGCAAAGTGCTGGAGTAACTCAGCGGGTCAGTGAGCATCTCTGGAGAACATAGATAGGTTTATTCACAAAATGCTGGAGTAACTCAGCAGGTCAGGCAGCATCTCGGGAGAGAAGGAATGGGTGACGTTTCGGGTCGAGACCCTTCTTCCTTGGAACATAGATAGGTGATGTTTTGGGTCTAAGAAGGGTCCTGACTTGAAACTTCACCTCTTCATCGTCTCCAGAGATGCTGCCTGATCCATGGAGTTACTCCAGCACCTTGTGTCTATTGTTGAAAGAAGAATATGAAGTCTAATTTCTCTACGCTGAGAAAGGGAGGGTTTTCTTGCAACTTGCAGAAAATCTGGAAATGCAATGCGTCTATCAATGATGTTGTAACGCACCCACGGCATTAGGATGTAATTATCGAGTTTCTTGATCAGCAGATATGATTAGAAATGATGATAATCTCACGAGTCAATTTCAAATTCAAAATTTAAATGGATACTCCAAAATAGCAAGTTGTAAAGGAGAGGAAGTAAGTACTGGTGGCATTGTGCTGAGAGCAGCAGATGCAGCTGCCATTTTCCCTACTTGTAGTGTTGAGAGATATTAGGCCAGGTAGGGAACTACTCTTGTTTACTAATAGGAAGAAGCAGTCTGCTGGTGGAACAAAGAAGCGAAGGCTACAGAGAGTCACGCAGCTCTCGAGCTGGAAGTAGGCAATATGTTCATGTATTCAGAGCTGACAAAGATTTAGTGACCTAATAAGAGCAAGAATGGTGATACAGTCTACTATACATTGATGTCTCCACCACCCAATCTCCTTACCCTACCTTCACATTCCACACACCAACTTACCCCTACTAATGCTGCAAATGCACTGATCCTTCGTCACATTCCCATCAGTCCACCCACCACTTACGCCCACCCCCTTCTTTATTCATGCCATGTTTCATCCCTGTCAATCTCAGCAAATGCTATCCATACACCATTTCTCTCATTCAATGGTTCCAGAGTTCGAGAGATACAGCATGAAAACTGGCCCAATGAGTCCATGCCAACCTCCAAGCATCCATTCACACTTGTTCTATGTTATCCCACTTTCTCATCTACTCCCAATACATTAAGGGCAATTTTACACATGCCAATTAATCTATAAACCTGCACGTCTTTGAGATGTAGGAGAAAACCAGAGCACCCGATGTCATGATCAAACCAGGGTCTCTGGTGCGATGAGGCAGCAGCTTTACCAGCTGTTCTTGGTTCTTGGTTCTTGGTCCTCCAAAATATTCCAAATGGAATTTAAATTGCAGGTGGCGGAGTAAGAAGGGCTTCTTGGAGAAGAAGAGCTGCCTTAAATTTACTTTCGTCTGATTGAGTAACTATAGTAGGGTGAAGACTATTCCATGCTTTAATTGTGCGAGGGAAGAATAAATTGCTATACACATCTGTCTTGATAGCTGGTATCTCAAATTGAATCGAATGCCCTTGTCTACTCCTGATAGGTTTGGGTTTGGTGTAGATGTGGTAATCTATGTCGAGCTGACTTTTTAACATTTTGTAAAAACAGGTCAAACGGTGGGCTTTACGTTATGTGCTATTGTGCCACACTGGTCTCTCTTCCCTCCTTGCAGAAAAATGAAACACCTAGCAGGAGGATGAAGATGAAAATTCAAGAGAGAGTTAGATATAGCTCTTAGGGCTAACAGTATTAAGGGATATGGGGAGAAAGCAGGAACGGGATACTGATTTTGGATGATCAGCCGTGATTGTATTGAATGGCAGTGCTGGCTTGCACCTATTTTCTATGTTTCTATGTCTATGTTTCTCTAAAAACAACATGCAGAGGCTGAGATAGTGGAGAAACATGTTGTCTTTGGCTGTCATAAATCAGATAAGGTGATCATAAGTACCTTGTCAAGAATTTTGTATCAAACCTCCACATGGCAAACACATTTGCGAGCCACGCGGCAGAAGGATCCCAGCGAGCCGCACAATGTCCCGACGTCAGGCCTAGCAGGCCCTCCACGGAACCGGGAACCCGCCCAGAGAGGGAAGCCGCTGAGCCTGGTCCCTGCTCACCCTGCAGGCTGGAGAGGAGAGAGTCAGAGTGGGAACAGAGGGCCGGTAAGCAGACCCATTCCGGGAGGCAGTGCAGTCCACCTCCACGGTGGTGTGGGCCGCTGGAGGCCCAGCAGAAGCCTGAGGCCCGGCTGGGACAAGCGCTGCTCCATTAGGCCAAGACCGGATGTGACCTGCAGCTGCACGGAGCGGTGGAGCAGTGGAGGACTCCAACAGCTACCCTTGGCCAGGCCAACCCCGCAACACCACTAGGACAACAGGCCTTCATGGTTAGGTCTAGATCTCTGCACTTACATCAACTGGGACTTGAAAATGGCACCAGATTTGGCGACTGTTGTATACTGTCTTAGTATGATATTTCTCCTCACTTGTTTTGTATCTAAGAGTGGTTATGTATAGCAATACTTGTACTGAACTGTATGCAAAAATGAATTTAATTCTACATGTGACAATAAGCCATTGAAATATTGAACGATGCACACATACTGATGACAGCAGCAATAATGTAAATCAGATCACAGGCAGAACAACTGCTGAAGACATGTTATATTGACAGTTCCACTTTCTGCCGTTAATCTCATTCAAAGCTTTGTAGCATCAAAGGGATTTAGTGTAAAAAGACAGTAAAAGTCAGAGGTACGCTTTTCTCTGAGCATGTATCTTCACACTTATTCAGACAATAGACAATAGACAATAGACAATAGGTGCAGGAGTAGGCCATTCAGCCCTTCGAGCCAGCACCGCCATTCAATGCGATCATGGCTGATCACTCTCAATCAGTACCCCGTTCCTGCCTTCTCCCCATACCCCCTCACTCCGCTATCCTTAAGAGCTCTATCCAGCTCTCTCTTGAAAGCATCCAACGAACTGGCCTCCACTGCCTTCTGAGGCAGAGAATTCCACACCTTCACCACCCTCTGACTGAAAAAGTTCTTCCTCATCTCCGTTCTAAATGGCCTACCCCTTATTCTCAAACTGTGGCCCCTTGTTCTGGACTCCCCCAACATTGGGAACATGTTATCTGCCTCTAATGTGTCCAATCCCCTAATTATCTTATATGTTTCAATAAGATCCCCCCTCATCCTTCTAAATTCCAGTGTATACAAGCCCAATCGCTCCAGCCTTTCAACATACGACAGTCCCGCCATTCCGGGAATTAACCTAGTGAATCTACGCTGCACGCCCTCCATAGCAAGAATATCCTTCCTCAAATTTGGAGACCAAAACTGCACACAGTACTCCAGGTGCGGTCTCACCAGGGCCCGGTACAACTGTAGAAGGACCTCTTTGCTCCTATACTCAACTCCTCTTGTTACGAAGGCCAACATTCCATTGGCTTTCTTCACTGCCTGCTGTACCTGCATGCTTCCTTTCATTGACTGATGCACTAGGACACCCAGATCTCGTTGAACTCCCCCTCCTCCTAACTTGACACCATTCAGATAATAATCTGCCTTTCTATTCTTACTTCCAAAGTGAATAACCTCACACTTATCTACATTGCACCAATTCATACAATCTGAAAAATAAATGATGACCTCTATATACAAGGATGTGGAGCAGCTGTACAGGGCCCTAGTGAGACCGCACCTGGAGTACCGTGTGCAGTTTTGGTTTCCAAACTTGAGGAAGGACATTCTTGCTATTGAGGGAGTGCAGCGTAGGTTCACTAGGTTAATTCCTGGAATGGCAGGACTGTCATATGTTGAAAGACTGGAGCGACTAGGCTTGTATACACTGAAATTTAGAAGGATGAGAGGGGATCTTATTGAAACATATAAGATTATTAAGGGATTGAACACGTTAGAGTCAGGAAACATGTTCCCAATGTTGGGGGAGTCCAGAACCAGGGTCCACAGTTTAAGAATAAGGGGTAGACCATTTAGAACGGAGATGAGGAAAAACTTTTTAAGTCAGAGAGTTGTAAATCTGTGGAATTCTCTGCCTCAGAAGGCAGTGGATGCCAATTCAGTGGATGCTTTCAAGAGAAAGCGAGATAGAGTTAATGATACCGGAGTCAGGGGGTATGGGGAGAAGGCAGGAACGGGGTACTGATTGTGAATGATCAGCCATGATCACATTGAATGGTGGTGCTGGCTCGAAGGGCCGATTGGCCTACTCCTGCACCTATTGTCTATTGTAATCTATTTTAGCTGGTGGGGGTTTGGAATAGCAGGAGACAATCCAAGTAGAAAGCAATAGGACACCCCAAGCTCTGCTTAGCCAGAGGCAGAAGCTGCAGCTTGGCACCTATTCATTAAATATGTCCCTATGAATTCATCCAGAATAAGTAGAGAAGTCCAGCAGAGGTAGCAATGGCAGGTTACAGGGAGAAAGCCTGTTGGTAGCTGAGCAGGACTCCTGGGCACATCAGAAATGAAGTGAAACAAAAGCTTTCCACTGTACCTCGGTGCACGTAAATATAATAAACTAAACTAAACTAAATAACTAAACTAGTTCATCTACGACAATAATCACAGTTGATTAATATGTTCCAGTCCATTTTGGAGTTGGGAATTATGATTTATCATCCTTGTTGTCCGTGAACCTGCCCAGCCCATTTGTTGGCATCATTAGGGCAGCACAGTGATGCAGCAGCGCCAGAGACCCGGGTTCGATCCTGACTACGGGTGTTGTCTGTACGGAGTTTGTATGTTCTCCCTGTGACTGCGTTGGTTTCCTCCGGGTGCTCCGATTTCCTCCCACATTCCAAAGACGCATGGGTTTGTAGGTTAATTGGCTTATGTAAATTATCCCTAGTGTGTAGGATAGAACTAATGCACAAGGTGATTGTTGGTCGGCGTGGACTCGGTGGGCCGAAGGGCCTGTTTCCATGCTGTATCTCTAAACTAAACAGATGAGAAGCAGGAGTCCCGCTGAACGTATAGCACTCTGCAGCAAAAGCAGAATGGGGAGGTCCTTGCTGCAGAGATCACATGATCTTTGTGAGCAGCTTATCTTTGCGAAAGCTGCTCAATCATTGTTGCTTCATCACTGACGCAAGTGTGAGGCTTTTCTACTTATGGGTGGAAAATAATGATCTCTGGTCACCTGTGGAACAGAGGTCAGTACAACAGAAGAATAGGCCCTTCGGCCTACCATGTCTGTACTGACCATGATATCTATCTATCTATCCATCTATCTATCTATCTATCTATCTATCTATCTATCTATCTATCTATCTATCTATCTATCTATCTATCTATCTATCTATCTATCTATCTATCTATCTATCTATCTATCTATCTATCTATCTATCTATCTATCTATCTATCTATCTATCTATCTATCTATCTATCTATCTATCTATCTATCTATCTATCTATCTATCTATCTATTACTAAAACTCTCTGTCCTTGTGTTTGTGCACAGCATAAGTTACATTTTTAAAGCTAGAGAGATTTTAAAGTTTAAAAATTTCCTTTCTAACCCATTTCTTGAAGGTCTTCAGCGTGTGACGTCACAATGGCATCCGTGCAACTGAGATGAGCTCGCTCCCCCCCCTCCCCCCCCCCCCCCCCCCCGTTGTTCAGCATGTGATGTCACAATGCGACCCGCACGTCTTCAAGAGATCAGCTCGCTCTCGCCGCCCCCCCAGGATCTTTAACTAATGCGCGCCCTCGCCCCTCCCGGACCTTCAACTAATGCGCTCTCCCCCCCTCCCCCAGACCTATAACTAATGTGCCTCCCCCCGGACCTTTAACTAATGCGCTACCCTCCCACCCCCCCCCCCCCCCCCCCCCTCCCGGATCTTTAACTAATACGCTCCCCCCCCCCCCCCCGAACCTTTAACTAATGCGGGGGTCGGGGAGAGTGGGAGTGGGGGAAGGGGAACAGTGGGTGTGGGGGGTGAGGGGGTTGGGTGTTGGGGTAAGAGAGAGTGGGGGTGGGGGTGGAAAGGAGACAGTGCGGGGCAGGGGAGAGTGGGGGTTGGGAAGAGGAGAATGGGGGAGGGAATGGGGGAGAGAGTGGGGGTGGGGGGAAGGGGGGGGTGGAGGAGGAGAGAGTGGGGGGAGGGGTGGGGGGGAGAGAGTGGGGGTGGGGGGAGAGTGGGGCTGGGGAGGAGGGCAGGGTGGGGAGAAGGGAAGAGTGGGGGTGGGGGGAAAGTGGGGTGCGGGCAGGGAGAGTGGGGGAGGGGAGGAGGGCAGGGTGGGGGTGGGGGGGAGAGTGGGGTGCGGGCAGGGAGATTGGGTAGAGGAGGGGAGGGAGGTGGGGGTGAGTGGTGGGGAGGGGGAGGGGGGAATAGGGGTGGGGAGGGGGAAATGGGGTGAAGGCAGGGCTGGGGGAGTGGGGGTAGGGGAGGAGCAAGTGAGGGAGGGGCAAGTGGGGATGGGGCAGGGGAGGGGCAAGTGGCAGAGGGTTGGGGGGATGGAGTGGGTCAGTGGGGGGAGGAGGGGGGATAAGGGGGATTGAGTGGGTGGGGTTGAGGGTGCTACAATACAGGAGAGGCTTTGAGTCCAGGGCTCGCTCAATCACACCCTCTCCACTTCCCTGTCCCCCCTCTACGAGGAATGGGCCCAATGGGTCCACTTGGTCTAGTTTATACTAAACTTCCCATCTTCCTGCACATGGCCTGTATCCTTCTATCCATGCCTGTAAACTGCAGTCAATGAGATATGATTGTTGCCAATGGTTTCCTACCAGATCATGAAATCACTTCTGCTGCCCATAACTATGATAGGATCAAGGTGATTTTGTGTAATGTGCCAGGTTTATTTGAAATAATTCAGCTGAATATTCCTGGGAAAAGCTTGGGACGTAGAGTATAAAATGTCAATATTGATTCAAAAGCAAAAGAGATGAATTGGCAAAGAAGGCATTGAGAACACAGAACAGTATTACACAGGAACAGGCCCTTTGGCCCAAAATGTCTGTGCCAAGCATGATGCCAATCACATTTTGCTTGGGCTGCTTACAGCCCAGTGATATGAATATTGATTTCTCTCACTTCAGGTATCCCCGGCATTCCCCCTCCCCCACCCAAGTCGCACGATCTTCTCATTTTCACCCTTCAACCAGCTAACAATGGCCTGTTTCCTTTATCATCATTTCCTTTTTTGCAAATCTTTCATTCATTGTTCTTTATCTCTCCACATCACCATCTGTATCTCTCGTTTCCCTTGTCCCTAACCAGTCTGAATAAAGGTCACGACCTGAAACGTCACCCATTCCTTCTCTCCAGAGATGCTACCTGTCCAGCTGAGTTACTTCAGCTTGTTGTGTCTATCTTCATCTTAAATTAATCTCATCTGCCTGCGCATGATCTATATGCCTCGAATCCCTGCATATTCACATGCCTATCTAAAAGCCTTTTAAATGCCGCTTCCTGCATTAAAAGCTTGGATTATGTCATATTTTAAAACACCATGATGTCTTATGTCATCTATTCAAAGATACTTTTTACAAAATTCAAATTTGGACCACAAGGACAATTGTTTAAAAAAATAGTGGAACTACTCATCAGGTCCTCTATGGAGACAAAGTGGAATGGAGAGACGTCAATTACGGATGAACACAAGAGCAATTGATGGACCTGTGGACTCTACAGAGTAACATTTAAGATCACTGGCACCATATTAGAACCATGGGATAGTGAACATGTTTAAGTTGCACAGAAATTGGACAAAAGGTTGAAGTGTAATTTGCCAGGTTTATTTGGGAGAACAATGGCAATTAATGTGTTGGGATGAAGACCAAGAGTGGCTAAATGATGCAAATGGTGGAGGTATCAATGGTGCCACATGTGGAGGATGGAGAAGTCCTGGTAATCACAGATGTTCTGTCATAGATATTACAATTGTTCTCTCCACCATTCCTCTTCCTCTGCAACTTAAAACACGTTTGACTTCTGCTCAAGTATTCTGATGAAGGAACATCAACGTGAAATGTTAACTCTGCCTCTGTCTCACCACAGCTGCTGCCAAACCAGGTGAATATCTCCAGAAATTACTGTTTTCCAGCATCTGCCATTTTTGTTTTGCATTTTGAAAATAAGGAACAAGTATGATATGAAATTTTAAAATAGCATATTCCTGACATTCATGTCACAAAGACGTAATTGCAGGGTTTACCAATCTGTAGAAAAATTAAGTAGCAAAGATAAATAAGTTAAATTTAGTCAGGAAATGGAAAGGTTTACTTTAAGGAAAAGGCAAGGAAATTTACAGCACATTGGCACAACTGGTAGAGTTGCTGCCTCACCAGCACCACCATGCTTTTGTTCCTGAGCTCAGGTGCTGTGTTTGCATGTTCTCCCTGTGGCTGCATGGGTTTCTTCCGTATGCTCTGGATTGCTCCCACATCCCAAAGATGTGTGGCTTTGTTGGTTAATTTGCCTCTTTAAATTTCCCCTAGGGTGTAGGAAGTAGCGAGAAAGTGGGATAACATAGAACTAGTGTAAGTGAGTGGTCGATGGTCAGTGTGGACTTAGTGGGCCGAAGGGCCTGTTTCCATGCTGTATCTTTCAATCAACATAGAAGGAGTTGCAAAAAGGGAATGGATGGATAAACAAGATAAATAGCTATGGTCAAGTTGCAATTGATAGTATTCAAGCCACAAGTCCACTATCCATTCCCTCTAATGCTTCTCAGTCGGTTGCTCGGCCAAGCTAAAGCAGCTTTCAAAATCAATACCATATATCTCTCTCTTTTGTATTTTGCCTAAAATGCCTCTGCTCTTTTTGGCATATGTTTCTGACACATGAAAATGTTTCTGTGCGATTTTGTTTCTCTTATTCCATTACTGTATCTCTTTTCTCTTTCAAAAGGTGAGGGAAGTCATATGGCAGCAGTGTGCAATTCAGGTCACGCATGCAATTCAGTACGTAGTCGAATTTGCCAAACGCATTACAGGGTTTATGGACTTGTGTCAGAATGATCAAATTCTCCTTCTCAAATCAGGTATGGGTTACAACTATACTTAAATGATGCATAACATTCTCTTGCTTATGGCTAAATATCAATGCTGGTGGCACTTAAAGGACAATGTCAGCAAGGTAAAAATTGCTGCAACTATTTTGTGTATGTGCATGCAGACCCAAGCATAACAATGTAGACATTGAGCTGATGGAACAGGTTGAACGTAATCGTTTTTTGCAGTTTCAAAATTTTATCACACATAGGTGAGGTGCGGAAAGATTTAATAGGAACCTGAGCGGTAACTTTTTCACACAAAGAGTGGTGTGGGTATGGAATGAGCTGCCGGAGGAAGTAGTTGAGGCAGGTACAATTGCAACATTTAAGAAACAGGTACATGGATAGGATAGGTTTAGAGGGATATGGCCCAAATACAGGCAAGTGGGACTAGTGCAGATGGGACATGTTTCTGGTGTGGGCAAGTTGGCCGAAGGGCCTGTTTCCACATTGTAAGACTCTATGTTAAGATAAAAGTTAAGATGGAAGTTCTGAACTGAATGGTATCTAGTTATTCTGATGTAAATGTATTGATTACTTTGGCATGACAAAAAATAGTTCTTTCGCCAAATTCTTTGAGTGGAAACTGTCCGAAGACTCAGTAATCTCCCTGATTTTCTTTTAGTGAACAAGTGCATCTATTACTGTGATCCGAAGCCATAGAGTCGTGAAAAGGTTCAAAGTTTAATTTATCTGACTATGCTGATTAGGCTGGTTGCCAAAGTGTCAGCGGTAAAAGCATTCAGATAGATTCTGAAATGCAGTATCTAGAAGGGTGATGGAAGTAAATTTAACAGTGACTTTCAAAGGTATATAAGATTTGTACATAAAGCAAACAAAGGATAGGATAATAGGGAAAGTGCAGGGAAATTCAACTGTATTGAATTTCTGTGATTCAATAAAGTAATTTAGAGAGGGACACAAAATGCTGAGTTAACTCAACATGTCAAGTGGCATCTCTGAAGATGATCTAGGGAGGGCATTTACTTATCTAAATCTCTTTTCACTCCACCTACTGTGGGGATGGTCCATTTCATCTGTGATACTCTCCGATTTCAACAAGCATCATCAGCATGAATAATTGGATGTACTACCTTCAGGCAAGGCACTATATTCCTGCAGGTGACAGTCTGCCTTGAAACAGATCATGACTGTGTGCACTATACAATCAAATGGGAATGAGATTTAAAACATAAAGAAAAATAGATCTTACCAGTTTCTGCTAGGCCAGTATAGAGAGGAGAGCCCAGGCATATACAATCCAGTGTCCAGTGACATCCATGGTTCACTAAGACAGAAGCATGCTTCATGGTGCTGTAAGAAGTGTTGAAGCGGCCTTATTTCGATCAGTCCCAGCCTGAACATGTAATGTTGTTAACCAATCACAAATAGGCTTTCTTAAGTAATATACTTGCCTAGCTATCCTTAGAGCAGCTTCTTCCCTACAACCATGAGGGTATTATGTACTACAAATGGGCTCCGAACTATATAGACTTGGGGACGGGACACATGACAATAAAACATTCTTGACTCTTGACCTCCCTGCCTGGCTCACCTGACTGCACCCTTCCAACTAACAATCTCATTTTAGCTCCCAACCTCATCTAATCACAGATCTGTCATCTTCACCCTGTCCACAGGTCCATCAACTGCTCTTGTACTCCATCTACAATTGACACCTCCCCATCCCACTGACTTCCAGCAGTCAATCCTTACCCCAGCCCCCTTTACAATCTGTCATTTGACTCCCTCAAACATTCCATCTCAACCTTTGCATCCCGGCATATATCCTCTTTTCACCCTTTCAACTCCTGATCCAGCAATCCCACCGTCACCCATTCCCAAAAGCCTCTGATTCACCTGATTTTCCTTGTATACACCACAATGGCAAAGCAGGTGGACAACATGCTTTCTCACACTATCCTGTCTGTTTAGTACCACAGGAAGCCTGGAGTTTCATGCACCACTGAACTTCCCATCTGAAGTAGGGTCTCAACCAGAAACGTCACCTATTTCTTATCTCCAGAGATGCTGCCTGTCCCACTGAGTTACTCCAGCTTTTTGTGTCCATCTTCCCATCTTCAGACCTTTCAACAAAGTGTTTGTTGATCTGCTGGACGCCAGCTGTTTAACTCTCCTGAACATGGGCAATTTACAATAGACAATAGACAATAGACAATAGGTGCAGGAGTAGGCCATTCAGCCCTTCGAGCCAGCACCGACATTCAATGCGATCATGGCTGATCACTCTCAATCAGTACCCCGTTCCTGCCTTCTCCCCATACCCCCTCACTCCGCTATCCTTAAGAGCTCTATCCAGCTCGCTCTTGAAAGCATCCAACGAACTGGCCTCCACTGCCTTCTGAGGCAGAGAATTCCACACCTTCACCACTCTCTGACTGAAAAAGTTCTTCCTCATCTCCGTTCTAAATGGCCTACCCCTTATTCTTAAACTGTGGCCCCTTGTTCTGGACTCCCCAACATTGGGAACATGTTTCCTGCGTCTAATGTGTCCAATCCCCTAATTATCTTATATGTTTCAATAAGATCCCCCCTCATCCTTCTAAATTCCAGTGTATACAAGCCCAATCGCTCCAGCCTTTCAACATACGACAGTCCCGCCATTCCGGGAATTAACCTAGTGAACCTACGCTGCACGCCCTCCATAGCAAGAATATCCTTCCTCAAATTTGGAGACCAAAACTGCACACAGTACTCCAGGTGCGGTCTCACCAGGGCCCGGTACAACTGTAGAAGGACCTCTTTGCTCCTATACTCAAATTTAATTGCTTGCCAATTGCCTACAAAATGTGTGAAAAGCAGGAAATAAAAAGTGGAAGAAAATTAATAGTCCAACTCACCACCAATCTGAAACATTCTGAAGCAATTGGAATATTAGTAAAAAAACATATATTCAGTAAAAAATTCAATAAAAAAACATATATTCATACATAAATGAACAGAAACTTTGACCATTGTGCTCAAGATTAATGGGAAATGTAATAAACTTTCATAGTATGTTGCTATATTTTCCATAGGAACAAACTTGCACTCATGGCTCGCCCTCATTAAATGAGCAGCACACAAACCATCTCTACATGTGAATTATGCATTCAAAACACCAAAGAGGAGAGACTCAAACCAGTAAACAGAACAGAAATACTTCCTATAAGGAGAAAGGAGCATTTCAGACTAATAATCATTCATTTTTAATAGTTTTAACTCGCATCAGAGAGCATGGGAATTTGATAAGCTTTGGAATGGTTTACACATTACCACTTATGAACCTAATTTGAAACTTACTCATATGAGAGGAAATCATCACTCATTGCTTCATCTCTCTTCCAGGGTTTGAACAGTAGACTTATTTTTTCTACATACTTTATGTTAATAATTCACAAAGCAATTGAAAAGATATCTGTTACTTAAGCCACTGAGTTTTCATTTTTGAAATCTGATCAAAAGTAAGCTGTTTATTGTGAAGACTACATAACTATGGCTTCATCTATAATTTAGGTTGGTTGTGTTAAAAATATTTACTATATTATCTCATTGGTCAGGGTAATGAACTGGGTGATCTCTGTATTTTAGGGTGTTTGGAGGTGGTGTTGGTCAGAATGTGCCGTGCCTTTAACACACTCAACAACACAGTGCTCTTTGAGGGAAAATACGGAGGCATGCAAATATTCAAAGCACTCGGTAAGATCAGGCTCTACAACTCTTTGTGATTTGAAATCTTTTCAATGTACAGATTTAATTACCTCACCACTCATCATGCAGGATAGAGCCGAAGGTGCTTACATCAAGGAGGAAGGCGCAGTTTCGTAGTTTAGTTTCGAGATACAGCGTGGAAAAAGGCCCTTCGGCCCACCAAGTCCACACCGACCAGCGATCACTCCATACTCTAGTAATTTCCTACGCACTAGGGACAGTTTACAATTGACAGAAGCCAATCAGCCTACAAACCTGTACGTCTTTGGAGTACGGGAGGAAACCAGAAAAAAACCCAGGCAGTTACGATGGGAATGTACAAACTCTGTACAGAAAACACACCCTTAATCAGGATAGAACCCTGGTCTGTGGCACTGTATGGCAGCAACTATACTGCCCCGCCACCGTGCAACCCTAAAGGGCTTTGAAGTTCCTCTTCCTGAAGGTTTTGACTGCCCCTCTGTCCTTGATAACTTTACATTCCATTCTAGGCTCTCAGTCCGACAGTTCCTTGGGGTTTTGGGCACCACTAAGGAACCTGCATATGTAATGGGTCTTACTGAGTAACTGAGGTTCCTGTGCACTTTCTACCACTCAGTTCTGTGCTAATCACGAGAAAAAGCTGCCAGGAGGACAAAGTGAAAGATTCACGGGTGTGCTTAAGGTCTCCATGAAATAACTACAGCACCCCTACTGACTCTTGGAAATACAAACCATAAAAGTGGCACAGTACACAGCTGGAAGAGCTGCTGCCTCCCAGCACCCAAGACCCGGGTTCAATCCTGACTTCGGGTGTCGTCTGTATGGAGTTTACACCTACTCCCTATGAGTGCATGGATCTACTCTAGATGCTCCGATTTCCTCCCACATCCCAAAGACCTGTGGATTTGTAGGTTAATTGGCCTAAATTGCCGCGAGTATGTAGTGAGGGATGCAGAAGTGGAATAACATAGAACTGGTGTGAACGGGTGATCGAAGGTCGGCAATTACTCGATGAGCTGAAAGGCCTGTCCCCCTGCTGTATCTTGTTGTCAGACTGCTGAAAATGGAGAAGGAGCATTTGTGATGATATTGAGAATATCAGGAACAGACAAATGCCCTTCATAAACAGAGGGAGCAGAAGGAGCACACCAGCTCACAAACTGCCCAGCTTCTTCACCTCACCAGGTACCTGCAGCCCCATGTGTGGAAGCCTGCAGCTACTACATAGGCCCTTCAAGATTACATAGATGAGTAGAATTTCATACCTATGGACCGTAAAAGATGGAATTGCAGGTAGATCAAAAACATGGGAAAATCTATTGGGCTACTTTGCAGAAACAACTTAATTCACAAACTGGCTTCAATTCTTCATTCTCCCCTGAAGCCTTGATTCCTTGTTGCCTTTAAGTTAGCACAGAATGTTTGTCCTCAGACTCAGGGTTTCCAATCACTCTTCGGGTCAGCTCCTTAAATAATTTATTCTTCCCCAAATGCAGCACTTCAAGTAGTTAGAGCACCTCTACTTGCTTGATTAGTCTTTTTGGACTTTAGCAGAAACAGGACCTTCAGCCCACTGAGTCCACGCTGATCAGCGATCACCCCGTACGCTAACACTATCCCGCACACTAGGGACAATTTATAATTTTTACCAAAGGCAATTAACCAACAAACTGTATGTCTTTGGAGTGTGGGAGGAAACCGGAACACCCGCTGAAAACCCAGGTGGTCACGGGGAGAACGTACAGACAGCAACCATAGTCAGGATCGAACCGGGGTCTCTGGCGCTGTAAGGCAGCAGCTCTACTGCTACGCTACTGTGCCACCCTTGATGTGATATATAAAGCTGCCCGTTATTCACTATGGTCTCAACGTGCCACGTTGCTCTTCCAATAATTCGATAGAGAAATAAAACAGATGTCTTGATATGAATATCAATGGAAAGAAAATGTCAACACATTTTGAACAATTTTCATGTTATTATTCTTTGAGCCGTTCATCTTATGATTGCCATTTGTTCCCTCACAGGCTGTGATGATCTAGTGAGTGCTGTCTTTGACTTTGCTAAAAGTTTATGCTCCCTCCAGCTGACTGAGGAAGAAATAGCTCTGTTCTCGGCTGCTGTTCTGATATCGCCAGGTGAGTGTGTTTAGCAAGTTTGAAACTATATTTCAGACCTAAATATCGGATGCAGTAGTCTAGTTCATTCATTCTTTACATGGATCTCACATTATGGAAACATAGAAAAACAAGTGCAGGAGTAGGCCATTCAGCCCTTCGAGCCGGCACCACCATTCAATATGATCAAAATCAGTACCCAATTCCTGCTTTTTCCCATATCCCTTGATTCCTTTAGCCCTAAGAGCTAAATCTAACTCTCTCTTGAAAACATCCAGTGAATTGTCCTCTACTGCCTTCTGTGGCAGAGAATACTCTCTGGGTGAAGGGTTTTTTTCTCATCTCAGTCCTAAATGGCCTATCCCTTATTCTTAAACTGTGACCTCTGGTTCTGGACTCCCTCAACATCGGGAACATTTTTCCGACATCTAGCCTGTCCAATCTTTTAAGAATTTTATATGTTTCTATAAGATCCCCTCTCATTCTTCTAAATTCCCAGTGAATACAAGCCCAGTCGATCCATTCTTTCATCATATGTCAGTCCTGCCATCCTGGGAATTAACCTAGTGAACCTACGCTGTACTCCTTCAATAGCAATAATGTCCTTCCTCAAATCAGGAGACCAAAATTGCACACAATACTCCATGTGCGGTCTCACCTGGGCCCTGTACAACTGCAGTAGGACCTCCTTGCTCCTAAATTCAAATCCTCTCGCAATGAAGGCCAACATGCCATTAGCTTTCCTCACTGCCTGTTGTACCTGCATGCTTACTTTCAATGACTGATGTACAAGCATATCCAGGTCACGTTGCACCTCTCCTTTTCCTAATCTGACACCATTCAGATAATAATCTGCCTTCCTGTTCTTGCCACCAAAGTGGATTACCTCACATTTATCCACATTTTACTACAGTTATAGTTTGAGAGTTATACAGCATGGAAACAGGCCCTTCAGCCCAACTTGCCCATATCAACCAACATGCCCCATCTATACTAGTCCCACCTGCCTGTGTTTGGCCCATATCCTTCCAAACTTGACTTATCCAAGTACCTGTCTAAATGTTTCTTAAACGTTGCTTTTGTACCTGCCTTAATTACCTCCTCCGGCAGCTCGTTCCATACACCCACCACCCATTGTATAAAAAAGTTACCCCTCCGGTTCCTATTAAATCTATCCCCCTCACCATAAACCTATGTCCTCTTTTTGTGACCATTCTTCTGTATTCTCCTCACATCCTTCAGATCGACCATGGTTAATGGAACCGAGGAAGGTTCAAAAGCTACAGGAAAAGGTTTATTTTGCACTACAGCACGTGATTCAGAAAAATCACCTGGACGATGACACGTTAGCAAAGGTAATTGTTGAGCTGATTCATTGATCAAATGGGAGGATTGGAGCTGGGAAGGCACACTGATATGATCAGTTGGGAGTACAAATGGAATAGGCCGGGCTTAACTGAAAGTTTCTCAGTAATACAAAAACTGTCTACAGGAAACACAGACTTTTCTGTGACAACTAGAATTAGTCTACTCATGTGCTACCTTGGAATATGAATGATCAAGGATATAACATTTATCCTGTCAATAATGCAAACAATGAACTTAGCATAAGTACATGACAGGACATATAATTTAGTTTTAACTTTAGTAACACAGCATGGAAACATGCCCTTCTGCCCACTGAGTCCACGCCAACCATTGATCACCGTTTCACATTAGTTCGATGTTATCCCACTTTCTAAGCCACTCACTACACATGATGATGGGCAATTTACAGAGACCAATTAATGTGCAAACCCACATGTCTTTAGGATGTGGGAGGAAACTGGAGCACCCGGAAGAAACCCACGCAGTCACAGGGAGAACGTACAAACTCCACACAGATGGTACCCGCGGTCAGGATTGAACCGGTTCTTTAGTGCTGTGGGGCAACAGGTCTGCCACCTGTGCTGCCCTCTACTGTTGACATTTAAAAATTAACAAGATTATTTCAGTCCCTTGGACTGTTTAATCATTGGATGTTACTTATAACTGTGAAGTATTCTGTTACTTTAATTTATTGACTTAATTTCAATATCAAACTGTCACTGGATATTAGGATTTTGAACTAGATTTGACATTTGTCTTCCCATAATGTTTCATTGTGGGAAAATAGTTCACACATATCAAGCAAGATCTAGTGGAGATGATAGGAACACTCAAACAAGGAGGGAGAAAACACAAAGTGCTGGAGTAACTCGGCAGGTCAGGCAGCATATCTGGAGGACATGGATAGATGGTTTCAGGTCAGGATCCCTCTCCATCTCTGGAGAAAAGCAATAGGTGACATTTTGGGTCGAGACCCTTCTTCATGTTAATTCGGATTTGCTGCTAGACTTACAATGACACAGTCAAAATAGCAAAATGGTTGAGGGGAATATAGTTGGTGACGGAGTTTATTGTATTCTATTTTTGACTCTTTCAGCTGATCTCCAGATTACCAACTTTAACTGCACTTTGCAACCTGCACACCGACAAGCTCCAAGCATTCAAGCTGTTGCACCCAGAGACTGCAAACAGCCTGTTCCCTCCCCTGTATAAGGAGCTCTTTAACCCAGACTCTTCAGCCATCCCCAAGTGACGGTGGTGGCTAACATATGCTACTGCGCTTGGAAAAAAGCTCTCTTCAGACAAAGGCACATAATGTGTACATTCGAGACTTCTAAATGGAAAACAAAATCACTACTGCAACACAAGGAATGTCCTGCACTTAAATAGATTCTTTTTCACCGCTACCGATTAAAGAATGTAAATACTGCACCTGACCTGGAGCTTTATGGAACCGGTCAGAAAATGTACAAAAGTTAAGTCGTTCTTCTTTTATCTGTTTTGGGGGTAAGTTTTAACAATCAGATGCTGGTTAATGCTGTTTTATAACTAGAACCGTGATTTCACAGTATTATTCTTTCTATTTGTGGTTTGGACATAATTTAAGAAATTCGGCCTTCTAGGCTTAACTGTTTCCATGTGTTTTTTCTTTGTGTCATTTTTTTTGTTGAGTCTTGTAATTTAATTTTTGATGTCTTTGAGAATTTGACATTTCCAATATATGTCTGAGAAATATATGTTGGGAAAAAGTGCAGGAAAGAAAAGGATATAAACAAAAGCCTTGTCTGGTTCGTTGAGAAATTGAGTGTGGATTCTGGTATATTATATGTAAAGAGGGTTTTAGGGATTTGTTGCCTGTAAATGTAAATTCTAGATTAAAAAAGCACTAGTTTTCCACATTAAACTATATTTTTATGTAGAAAGTTGCACAGAATGACAAAAAACACAAAACAAAAAAGATGGTATATGGTCTTTTAGCCACAGTGACGCCCACCAAATCATTATGATGGAAGCTTTAATGGATTTTTTAAATTATAGTTTGTGTCCCTGTGTATTTCAAATAGGAACTGGTAGTAAGTAATGCTGTTCTACAAGGAAAGGATTTTTAGGATGTATTCTTATCATTCCATGGCAAATTGACAGTCAGTGAAAAACTGTCAATGTTACAAGATCATTCATAATTTAATAATATGGTTCTCTCTTAGTCATTTTTTTGTGTACAAAGGTCTGATTTTTGTCATCGATCATGCTCCATTTTAAAACACTGTAGGGGTTATATAAGACCACCCCTGCAAATGGGCATCTGGATGGCAATGCATGAACAGTGGAACAGTGCCAACACCACACTGCCTGCTAATCAACATAATTGTAACATTCAGCCTGCAATGTTATGTGGAGGGGGGGTGGGTGGGAACTTCAACTGGTCCAACTTTGTGAGTTACTATCCTCAGTTAAAGAGGAGATGTGTTGCATTCTGTCTGGGAAACTTTGAAGAAAGACACAGCAATGGAGATTTTCACGTCTTCACATGCGGGGAGACCTGATTGAAGTAGATAAAATCTTGAGAGGCATAGATACAGTAGACAGAACCTCTTTCCCAGGATAGAGAAATCAAATACTGGAGGGCATGGTTTTAAGGTGAAGTTTAAAGGAGATGCATGGGGCAACGTATTTACACAGAGGGTGGTGAGTGTTTGCAACATACTGCCGAGGATGGTGGTTGAGGCAGATACGAAAACGGCATTTAAGAGACTTTTGGATAGGCATGTGGATATGCAGAGAATGAAGGGATATGAATTATATGCAGGTGTATAAGTGATGGTCTTGGCATCAGGTTTGGTATCAACGTTGTGGGCCGAAGGGCCTGCTCCTGCGCTGTACTGTTCTATGTCTTGGTAGAAACAGTGGTAAGAAGGAAGGAAAGGTGGAGGAAATTTGCAGTACCCTGGAGACCAGCCAGACAAGGTTAAGATAGAGTGGAAGACAATGACCCATGGGGCATGCTGGTGAAAATCAATTGACGTTTGATTTCGTACTTGAAGTCAAAAAAATATATCCCAGCTTGGTGTTCAAGGTAGAGGAAATGATGTTAGCATAAGGTGAGGCAGTGGACACAAGAGGCTTGCAGTCAGGGTAAGAGGCAAGGATAGTGCAATTGTTGATTTGCAGAAGTGACTTGGAAGAGGCCTTCAGGAGAAAGCTGTGCAAAATGAAATGTTTGTTGCATCACGATGTTCGTTGGAAAGGCTGTGTTTACTGTCAAATAGATTGGAGGATTCTGGCACCAACTTGGCACAGGACCTCACATGGCTTAGAACACATCCCTCCCAGTGTGAACAGTGCCCAATTCCTTTCTCATGTTGTACAAAAACAAAGTGCTGGAGAAACTCAGCAGGTCAGGCAGCATCCGTGGAAGGAAATGGTTGGCTGATGTTTCAGGTCGGGACCCTTCTCTAGACGGATAATGTTTCGGGTCAGAACCCTTCTTCAGACTGATAGTGTTTCAGGTCAGGATCCTCCTTTAGATTGATGATGTTTCAGGTTGGGACCTTTCTTCACACTGATGAAGAAGGGTCCCAACCTGAAATGTCACTTGTGTATTTCCTTCCACAGATGTTGCATGACCTGCTGAGTTCCTCCAGCAGTTGTATTTAGCTCAAGATTCCAGCATCAGCTGCTTCTCGTACCTCCTTGCTCACAATTGAGACCCAGACATAGTACAGCGGTGGCCAGTATGTCAGCTTCCCTTGTGGAACAGCCACCCAGCGTCCATTTGCTGCAGTGAAAGTACGGTCTGCTGTCTTGCACGGTCAGACACTGCAGCTGTTGACTATGGGGGGGGGGCATCATTTGGAAGCATAGAAGGGTAAGGACACCCTGGAAATCGGCATCATTTGAACACTTTGTATTCACCCACCC
The DNA here is from genome assembly GCF_053455715.1 of Rhinoraja longicauda. Classification (NCBI taxonomy): domain Eukaryota; kingdom Metazoa; phylum Chordata; class Chondrichthyes; order Rajiformes; family Arhynchobatidae; genus Rhinoraja; species Rhinoraja longicauda. The sequence goes on along the minus strand of NC_135955.1, from coordinate 60,922,106 downwards.
AACTTTGTGGCAGTGGTGGCTAACATTAACACAATTCCACTTGTTTGAATAGGTTTGTCAAATCCTGTCAAAGAGGTAAGTGACAAAATCATTTTACTTATATGGAATATGACACTATTTAATTTATAAACTTGGTCTGGAATATTTCTTTGAAGTGACACTGTGGCCAAGTAAGTACTACAATGTTCTGTGACTGGGGGAGGGGGTGGGCAGGGACTGGTTGTGAGAGTGACGGTGAATGGAGAATTGCGCTTCCGACAACTAAGATTATCATTCAGCCGAGTTTATCACAGACAGGGGAGTAAGATTGGCCATCTCTTCCATTTACTTCTTGCTTCCCTCTCCCGCAACCTCCTCCTCTTATACTACCACTAACCCTCCTGCTCTGCTGGCTGTGGTTCTGAATGTGAGGTTATGCAGCATACACCACGCCACCTTGAACCTTGGAATCTGTTCTGCTGCAAAGCGCAGAGTTCCTCCAGTGAGGCAGCATGGCGGCTGGGCACCTCACCAGCCCGATCTTTTCTTACAAATGCGGTGGGTTAAAAATAGCCATTGTAGCACAGTGACATTTTTGACTGCTGCTAACATATCAGTTGGATTCAATGCACACGCTCACATGCTAGTTGAAAAATAGAATCGGTTACTTATGTGGTACAGAGCAGAGCTGCTGAGCAAGATCTGTGAGTGTTGTGCTTGCAGTCAATAACATCTGTGGAAAATCCTGAAATACGAACAGTCAAGTGCTCACTCTGCCCCCTAGCCTCCGGCAAGAGAGAGTGATACATAACCTGTTCTCTTTGAACAGTGTTTCAGCATTCCCCCAAATATTAAATTGCAGGATGGTGTAACTTTCTCCAGCTACAACCTAGATGGAATACAACTCATAAAAGATAGACACAAATTGCTGAAGTAACTCAGTGGGTCAGGCAGCATCTCGCTGAGTTACTCCAGCACGTTATTTTTTATGAAAGTGGCAATGATGTGGTGAAAGAAGGAGTAACAAGGAACTGCAAATGCTAGTTTACAACAACAAAAAAGACACAAAGTGCTGGAGTAATTCAGCGGGTCGTGCAGCATCTCTGGTGAAGGTGGATAGGTGACATTTCGGGTCGAAAAGGGCTCTGAGTTCTTCGGCCTGCTCCAAGGAACTGATTGCAGATTTAACAGATGTTAACTTTATGGAAACATAGGTAACCAAAACCTTTTTGTTGACTTGTTGATGTTCAGGTAGGAGATTTGTTCTGCATACACAATGGGCAGGTGATGTTTTGTTGAGACCTTCTCCCTTCCTTCCTCCTCCTCCTTCATCCTGGTCCAGGTCCTGTGGCGCGAGCTATTTGCTTATTCTGTCATTCAAGCTGTATCCCAAGGAGAAAATAAAATGACAAATGCATCAATGCCTGAAAGCAACAGAGCTATCAAGAAGCCCTGGAGTTAGCAAATCATTCCTCAGCATCAGCCATTCTGTTCTCCATAGAATTCTGTCACCTGAAATAACTCTAGTAAGAACCAAATACATGAAAAACTGCAGCAGGAGCCAGAGCAAATTCAGCCAGTGATCAACTGTGCATGGTTAACAAAGACCACTAGCTGTATTGTTAATCTTCAATGTGGCAGTACAGCATTTCAAGCTGATAGCTGTTGCGATCTACCCACATTTCATACTATCTGCATCTGTACAATGTTTGTGCATTAACACCCCTAACACAAGCTATTTTTGACAGGAGTCATATCACCAAGCGCTCATGCATGTTGGATGGGTTTTTTTTAACTGTCACACACAATAAACATACCAACTAAGCTTTGCTGGGTAATATTGATTCATGAAACAACTTCAACTGCACTGATTTTAATAATCCCTTTCATATTATTAGAGCTTATTTCAGGTTGGTTACTTAGAACCACCAATGATTTATCACTAATTCCAACTTTAATTTCTAACTATTTTCGAAAATGAAATTGCCCAGTCTCACAGCAGAGTTTTAATTGAAGAGTTATTTTGGATATTGCAATTCCTGCATTAATGCTATGCTTATTTCTTTGCAAGCAATAGGCTTTTTTTGTTTTAAATGTAAAATAGCCTTCAAAAACAATAAACCTATTCATCTGCCCTTTTGATAACAAATCAAACCTGCATCACCAGTTAAAAACATTTTATCATTGATTTTCAACCTTAACCAGAAAGGAAAGAAAAAGAGTAGTTGTGTTTTCATAGAAACGTAGAAACATAGAAAATAGCTGCAGGAGGAGGCCATTCATTGTGACCGTGGCTGATCATCCACAATCAGTAACCCATGCCTGCCTTCTCCCCATACCCCTTGATTCCGCTAGTCCCAAGAGCTCTAACACTCTTTTAAATTCATCCAGTGAATTGGCCTCTGCTGCCTTCTGTGGCCACAAATTCACAACTCTCTGGGTGAAATTTTTTTTTCTCATCTCAGATTTAAATGGCCTTCCCTTTATTCTTAGACTGTGGCCCCAGGTTCTGGACTCCCCCAACATTTTTCCTGCATCTAACTTGTCCAGTAATTTCATAATTTTATACATTTCTACAAGATCCCCTCTTATCCTGTGAATTCCAGTGAATACAAGCCCAGTCTTTCCAATCTTTCCTCATATGACAGTCACACCATCCTGGGGATCAACCTCATGAACCTACGCTGCACTGCCTCAATAGTAAGGACGTCCTTCCTCAAATTAGGAGACCTCTTTACTCCTATACTCGAATCCTCTTGTGATGAAGGCAAACATGCTTTCATCCCTGCCTGCTGTACCTGCATTTTCACTTTCAGTGACTGGTTTACAAGGACACCCAGGTCTTGCTGCACTTCCCATTTTCCTAACCTGACACCATTGAGATAATAATCTGCCTCCTTGTTCTTGCCACCAAAGTGAATAATCTCACATTTGTCTACATTAAACTGCATCGGCCCACTCACTCAACTTGTCCAAATCACTCTGCAACCGCCTAGCATCCTCTTCCCAGTTCACACTGCCACACAACTTTGTGTCATCTGCAAATTTGCTAGTGTTACTTCTAATTCCATCATCTAAATCATTAATATATATTGTAAATAGTTGCGGCCCCAGCACTGAGCCTTGCGGCACTCCACTCGCCACTGCCTGCCATTCTGACAGGGACTCGTTTATTCCTACTCTTTGCTTCCTGTCTGCCAACCAATTCTCTATCCATGTCAATACCTTATCCCCAATACCATGTGCTCTAATTTTGCTCACTAATCTCCTGTGTGAGACCTTATCAAAGGCTTTCTGCAAGACCATACACTACAACCACTGGCTCTCCTTTGTCCATTTTACTTGTCACATCCCCAAAAAATTCCAGAAGATTAGTCGTAAGATTTCCCCTTCATAATTCCATGCTGACTTGGACCAATCCTTTTAATGCTATCCAAATGTGCTGTTATAACCTCTTTAATAATTGACTCCAGCATCTTCCGCACCACCGATGTCAGGCTAACTGGTCTATAATTCCCCATTTTCTTTCTTGCTCCTTTCTTGAAAAGTGGGATAACATTAGCTAGCCTCCAATCCACAGGAACTGATCCTGAATCTATTGAACATTGAAAAATGATCACCAATGTGTCCACGATTTCTAGAGCCACCTCCTTGAGTACCCTGGGATGCAGACCATCTGGCCCTGGTGATTTATTAGCCTTCAGTCCCATCAGTCTTCCCAATACTATTTCTCGCCTAATGCAAATTTATTTCAGTTTCTCTGTCTCCCTAGATCCTCTGTCCTCTGGTACATTTGGGAGATAGTTTGTGTCTTCCTTAGTGAAGACAGAACCAAAATACCTGTTCAACTCTTCTGCCATTTCCTTGTTCCCCATGATAATTTCACCTGTTTTTGCCTTCAAGGGACCCACATTTGTCTTTACTAATCTTTTTCTCTTAACATACCTAAAGAAGCTTTTACTATCCTTCTTTATATTCTTGGCCAGCTTACCCTCGTACTTCATCTTTTCAGCCCGTATTGCCCTTTTTGTTAACTTCTATTGTCCTTTGAAAGTTTCCTCATCCTCTGGCTTCCTGCTACTCTTTGCTATATGGTACACCTTTTCTTTTAGTTTTATTCCATCCCTAACTTCTCTTGTCAGCCACTGTTGCCTCTCACTCCCCTTAGAATCTTTCTTCCTCTTTGGAATGAAATGATCCTGCATCTTCCCAGAAATTCCTGCCATTGCTGTTCCACCGTCATTCCTGCTAGGATCCTTTTCCAGTCGACCTTGGCCGGATCCTCTCTCATGCCTTCATAGTCCCCTTTGGTCAACTGCAACACTGACACTCCTGATTTAACCTTCTCCCTCTCAAATTGCAGATTAAAACTAATCATATTATGGTCACTACCTCCAAGCATTTCCTTTACCTTGAGTTCCCTTATTAAATCTGGTTCATTAGACAGCACTAAATCCAGAATTGCCTTCTCTCTGTAGGCTCCAGTACAAGCTGCTCCAAGAATCCATCTTGGAGGCACTCTACAAACTCCCTTTTGTGGGGTACAGAACCAACTTGATTTTTCCAGTCTACCTTCATATTGAAATCCCCTATAACCACTGTGGCATTACCTTTGTTACATGCCAATTTTAACTCCTGCTGCAACTTGCACCCTACATCCAGGCTACTGTTTGGGGGCCTGTAGATAACTCCCATTTGTGTCTTCTTACCTTTACAATTCCTCAATTCTATCCACAGCGACTCTACATCGTCAGTCCCTATGTCACCCCTCGCAAGGGACTGAATTTCTTCCCTCACCAACAGAGCTGCCCCACCTCCTCTGCCCACCTGCCTGTCCTTTCTATAGGACATATAACCCTGAATATTCAGTTCCCAGTCCCAATCCTCCTGCAGCCATCTGTAATCCCCACAATGTCATATCTACCAATCTCTAACTGAGCCTCAAGCTCATCCACTTTACTTCTTATTCTTCTCGCATTCATATATAATATTTTTAATCCAGTACTCACCCATCTTTTCACATCGATTCCTATTACACTTGGCCATATTCTCCTATCCCTTTGTGAGCTTTCTGTCCCGTTAATTCTGGTGTCTTTCTTAGCTTTTCCTATACTCTTTCCCTTTAATTCCATCCTTGTATTTCCAAATTGTCCCCCCTCCCCCCTCCCAGCACTATTCAGTTCTGATATTCGGTAAACTAAGGGTGAATATTCACTTAATATACCTGTATAACGTAAAAAATTAATATCAACATGTAAAATGGGTCCAGAAACTTCCCATGTATATTGTGTTTTTACATTTGAAAATGATTGTCTTTCAGTGTTAATACAGCAAAGAAAACGCAGTCCAACTGATAAACGTTACTTTTCCTATTTGATCTTTTCTCTCTCCTGAATAAAATGAAGCTTGTCATTTGCACTGTTATTTTTCAATTTTTAGATGCATTAAATCTCTGGCTGGTTTGGTAAATGATAGTTGCATTCACACCATGTTGGAAGTTTTTCCTGAGTATCTGCACTTTTCCAAGTCACTTCATTGACTCGGATCCTCTGCTTAAAAATAGCCGTTTTTTTCCTAATTGCTGGCTTTTACCTACAAAATGATGTGGAGGTTCAGGGAAACATTGAAGTCTGGAATTGACTGCTAATCCTGGGTGAAAAACCTTGTGCAATTGGACTCCATGTGGACTTATTGCATGGGCTAGAAAATCTGTCCACAGAACTTGTGCCGGTTCATCAAGACTATTGAGTTAATTGGGAAGAATTTCTTGTAGTCATAAGTACAAGATAATTTCATTTTATTAATTGGCTTGATTTAAATGTATTTATTTATTTTCTGGTGTTTTTCATTTTTCATTATTTTATTTTTTTAATTATTTTTTATGTTGAATAGTTTCCAGCTCATTGGAATATTTGTGAATGTCAGAGACTTTTACAGATGTCCAATGGCCTTGACAGCTATGACATCCAATGAGCCTAGCTTTGGGTTGCAGCCTTCTCTTGAAGTAGTTCTGGAATCGTTATCTAAATGTTTTAATTGTCAGCTCCCTGAAAGAAGATTATACCCATCGGCCTGCATCATATAAAAGTGAGCTTCAAGTGCAGGTAAACTGCAGGTTCAATCTCTTCTAGATTTCATTCCCCGCACCTCTGCAATCATTCTGAAGAAGGGTCCCAACCCAAAAACATCGCCTGTCCATATTTGCTAGTGGTGCTGCCTGACCCACTGAATTACTCCAGTATTTTGCATCTTTCCTAAACTGCAAGTAAAGTCAGGCCACTGTCTTGATATTTGTATAGAATCTCTTGTTTTACCTATGGTGCAATTATCACTTTACAGCTGGCTCTTACCTGTTCTTTGCATTCTTCCTAAGTAACTGTACTGCTCATAGATTTGTACTGCACAGAAATAGGCCCTTTGGCTCACCACACACCCATGCCGACGTATTTGCCCATCAATACTAATCCTATTTGTCTACTTTAGTATCGTCTCCTCTGTGCCTCTGCTCCAGAGTGAGAGCTTCCTCTGCTAATCAGCGTTCAAGCTGACCCTTCACTGTTCATTATTATCAGAGAAAATCTTTCCAGTTGGACAATTGGAATTGTGAGTGCTGTTTTAGAAAGCTTCATAAGTTTATAAGTTATAGAAGCAGAATTAGGCCATCAAGTCTACTCTGCCATTCAATCATGGCTGATCTATCTTTCCTTCTCAACCCCATTCTCCTCCTTTCTCCACATAACCCCTGACAACCGCACTAATCACCTTGCTGGGTGTTCCAGGCATCCCACATCTATCAATGAAACACAAGAAACCAGTGAACAGATAGAAAAGTGGGGATGAATTTCAATGAGAATTCTCCAGCTTATATAAGGAGTGATTGAAATTCTGGAAAACTAGCATAACACCATTGCAGAAATTCACATCCATCACATCCCTTACTGTTATAACCTTTCATAATGTCCCATTGCAATTAATCATAAATGGAGTTGGAAGAGGAAATTAGTAAGTTCGCTCCCATATGATTTTGGCAACCATTGGGGAATGACTGAGGAACTGGCTCTCCTGTGTTTTTACTGTTGAACATTGGTGAGCATGGTTCAAATAGTCATGCCAGTAATGGTGTGAAATAGAAGAGAATGGGAGGACATGTGTGAATAGACAGAAATGCACATGCGCAAGAGAAGTCAAGAGAGCCCTCAAGAGACAAGAATCACACGTGTTTAATTATCATATGTATCGACAACCAAGCAATGACATTCTTACTTGCAGCAGCATAAGAGGCCTGTAAACACAATATAGACAATATATCATAAACAAAAAATCCATAAATAATCCAGCTAAGTGCGGTGACCAAAAGCAGGACCGACAAATTATCTTCTACCTGAAACATTAATTCTGCTTCTCTTCCACTGATGCTGCATGACCTGCTGAGTGTTTCCAGCATTTTCCATTTTTTTCAGTTATTTTCAGCATCTGCAGTGATTTTAATTTTAAAGAAGCATTTTAAACCATTTCCTCTCCTCTTCCATTCAACAAACTGTTTATTTCACCGATACTACCTAATTTGATTTCCTAACATTTCAAGCAAGGTCAGTTCCCTCTCGATTTCCATTTATCATTTTTTTTATAATTGCATAGTTTGGAAAACAATGAGGTGTAGCAAGATTTTATCTGGTGCTCATGTAATAAATCAGTTCTGTCACTATGCACAGTAACCACAGCAATTCTTCTCATGGGAGAACTATAATGTAATGTGGCTTAATTGTAAGAGCAACTAAATGCACTTTGCTGTGCAGCTTAAGGTAGCAACTTCATTCTTCAGAGGCTAAAACATCCACCTAAATAGGAATATTATTAGTATATTTAACTATCTTTCACAACAAGAACTATTTAAAATTAGAAACAGAAAATGCAATCAACTTTGCACTAACAATTTCATTTGTTTAATTGGCCCCATTTCTTTTAAATACTGATTTTTGGGTTGTCATTAATTTGCTTTATACAAGGAATTCTGTGCATAAATGCCATGTTGATTGTAACATGCAAGAGAAATCCTGAACCATGCATTCCAATAGCAAACCAAATTGCATTATTATACACTTAGCATTCATAACGTCAGTCTATAGACAACGGGTGCTTTCTGGAGGACAGGAATGCAAGTTATCATTCAAGAATGCTTGAGCATGAAAGGAACATAAGAAATACATTTGTGTTGGAGGAATTATTGTGAAACCACTGTATGTCCCAAGTAGGTTCCTTGCAGCAAGCACATGTTAATAAAGGTAAAAACATCTACATGCTAGCTCAATACTTAGTACTAACTTAGGGATGCGAACTAAATAATATCTGCAGCAGAGTCAATGGGATTGGTTCAGATTGTGCAATAGTATAAAATGGATAGTAATAAATCAGGGTGCAATATTACAAAACACCTACTCTTTATTTCTATCAACTTCAATGGAAATTAACATCAAAATATGAAATGGGCTGCCGATTACTAACAATCCACAAAGTCTGAATTTATCACAATGATAGTTTGGAGGAGCAGTAGTCTTTATTGCATAATAACTAGAAATTCTTGTCCATATCCCTCCATTTGGTTTGCATTTTATTCACATTTTCCGTCTTTGCCTGTGAAAAGGAAGTCAATAGACAAAATGAATCAGTTGCAAACTCTTATGTTTGAACAATTTATCTTCAGGACCAAAATACACCAATAAAGGAATTGATGAAAAGTCATGACACGTATCTTTCACAACCTGTGCAGATTTTGTATTTTAAAAAATAATTGAAATGCATCGTAATACATTTTGATATATTCGTCACAGTTGTACTTAGCATCTTCTGGGAGGAAAATATTTTTGTAAAGATTGTTAAACCTTTTTCTTACTGAAACCGTAGGAAATTTGTAAATTGCTGAACTGTGGTAAAGGGAAAATATATTTTGCTTTCAAATCATACAATACAAAAGTGGGATATTTATCCCCTTGCAAAACGTCCAGCACTTAATTGTACAGCTCTGATTTTGTGTGATAAATTTGTAAATATATTTATGGGGTGGGAGAATGCATGCAGTGTGATCTTCTCCTGCCCCTGGTAGTTTGTATATATATGCACAATCGTGATTACATTTTATAGTTTGTTTAGTACATTTTGAAACATCTCCATATATTGAAATTTTTAGAAACAGCTATTTTGTATGACTGCAGGTCCAATTTTTTTTTGCACATAACGAACTTCAAAGGACATAATTGTTTGGTGCAATTAGTAAACCTTCCTTTCACACTAATGGGGTGAAAGTCTCCTCGCATTGGCTGTGAAAGTTGTTAATTAAACTAGAAATAGTCGTCACTAACCACCTTATTTCATCTGTCAGTCCTTCACACAGAAATGTTAAGACGGGAGAAGGATGAGGAATCTTTATCAGCACTTGCCCTGGAATATTAACCATTATTTCTGAAATAGTTAATGTCTGCAGTTACAGTTTCATGGAAGGGTTATGGTACAAACTTTGACCATTTGACCCAATGTGTTTATCCTGATCAAAAAGAGCTACTCAGCCTAATCCTCCCGAGGCTGTGGGAGTGCAGAAGGTGAGGGAAGCAGATGGGCTGAAAGGACTCATCCTGCCAGGCAAACCGTTTTGCATAAGGGCTAAAGAGGGTTCAAACTCAGCGCCAGACTGGAGACCAAGCCTGACATGCCATTTAGCTATTTAAATTAGTGCATATTTGTCATACTCTGGTAATTTAAATATGTGAATAAGATGTCTTGGAGAACATTTCCTTTGAAATCCTTGTTTTAGAAAAGTCATAGAACCACTAATAAAGTACTAATTTATAATTATCGTTTCATAACACCGTTTGCAGAGGAAACCTTCCCCAGTTATAATTGTCTAAGTTTACCAATGGACGGACCAAAGGTGTGCGAATAATTTTGATTTTGAGCATAAAATTTAATTCAGCTATTTCTTCTTGGTACTATGTACTGGTTAATTGGTGATTTTCACTTTTTTTTAAATTAATGGGAATTGAAAATTGGAAGAGATATATAATCTAGCTGAATCTATATTGCCTGTTTTATATTATTGTCCGAAATTATCCCTTATGATACAACATCATCACAGAGATGAGTTGTCAGACTTAAAGAGATTTTGAATACAGGGTTCAATTTGTCTACCTTTGGGTGATGTGAACTAATGATCAGGCCATGAATAAATAGATGTTATTTTTCATTCCTTGGCATTGCCATTTATAAACCTAGCCTCAAGCATGAAGAACATTTAAATAAATTCCAGGAAGTTTATTGCTCAATATGCTTATTAAATACAATGTACATTTTCTGCAGAATAAGGTTCTGCAGAGAAAAAGTGTACTATCATCTGTTGGGAGAATGTGCAGGACAAAAAAATTAATATTCCTTATTTATTAAATAATAATATAAACAAACTGGAAAAGCAGAAAACCGAATGGATTTGCTGTCTTTTATGTTCAATTTTGCAATCCTGAGTGGTCAATAGACAAACAAGGAAATATTTAAAGGTGATATTTTTTAGAAGAATCCCTGTGTTTAACACATTTCTGCACTTGAAAAATAGATGCACTTTTTAATCACCCAGACCCTCAATCTTGTATTTCATGGTTTGGTGATATGAACTATCTGAGAGTTAGTCTTTGTCTGGCAGATCTATATATAAGACTGCTGTTTGTTCCATGTGGAATATGGCAATCCGGAAAACAGCGAGTTTATCATTGGATTCCTCGAGTACGTAAAGTGGGTCAAGCTGGAACTTGAGTCATTTATATTTGCTGTGAGGGGGTTCATTTGACAGCATTTAAGCTTCTGGACCAAGCAATAGCAATTTTAAATGTAATCTGTCCTACCTCCTTACGATTCAAACCTGTCGTAATGTTATTGACGTTATTAGGATTTCGGAAGGAGTTTATGTGAGGGACCATTGGGCCAACATTGAACACTTTGTCGGCACCCTATACGTAGTGACTTTTTGCATACTTTGCGAATGATTTGCAAATCAAAGAATTTCATTGTGAATATTATTAATTCATGATCATGATCATAAAGAAGACACTGCAATGATGTCTTAAAGAAGCATGTGCCAGTGATTAAGTCCCAATTTTGCATCATACAAGGAATCCTTCCCTGGCACTGAAGTAAGAACAGCAATCCTACATGTAATTTAGTTTTGTGAGGAACTTCTCTTATTCAGCTCTTCACCTTCCATTAAATACTGGATGAATTCTGTTGTGGGGAATTAGTTTGCATGGAATGCAGTTTTATGATATTCTGCACTGGAACGAGGAAGACTATAATCATTTCATTAATATATTGCTATTTGCTTGAGGCAATTTACACTGTTGCTAATTGGCGTACCCATTTAGCTCATCTGTAAAAACACAGAGGTACGTCAACATTTGATAGGTAGATGTGACAGATTGTGGCACTGTTTGCAATATTTGAACAGCTTCAGATGTACAGTAATGTAAAGATGAAGATAGAACCTAGGAGACTTGACTTGGAATTATATTAAGGCAGGAGGCAATATAAAAGCATAGGGAGGGTAGAGGCTGACCATGGTCTAGGCTTTGCAGTGCCTGCACTATAATTGCACTGTAATATCAAGCCAGGTTTCAGAAAGTTTGAGGTGATTCATCGAGCAATTTTTTAAAAGGTAATTTCAAATCTTTTTTCACTTTAATGCTAAGCTCTCTCCTGCTGTCGGCTCTATCCGAAGGTTTGAAGTTTAACTGGCATTTGCAAAAGATGATAATCAGAGATGAGAACTTGTGATTAAGCATGACCACAGAATTTCCAAATGTCCTTGGTTGAGAACAAGATGCTTAGTTCAGGTCAGCGAACTTATATCAACGTTATTGACTCCTTAAGACTGTGAACAAGGTATCGTGCTCAGATGCGTCTAAGCAGGTATTGGTAAATAGCTTACAAAGCAGAATCAGAGAGCTCATGTTATAATCATACGAAAAGCTTTTAAAATATATTATGGTTAAATTGTTTGGCGGCTTGGTACTAAGCGTATAAGATTTTTAAAAAGCATCTTTTTTGGACTGAAATTAATCATCCTGTTAACGACAATCACTGCTGATGCAGTTATTGCACTGTCTGCCACTCAGGGATCTCGGTCAGTAGAACGTCAGAGGAAGGGTTTGGAATGCACAACTCTGAGCTGAAAAATTTCCCCAGACAAGGCTTTCAGTTCTGTGAGACATTTGGAATATCAGCTAAATTTTCAGATACTCTGTATCGTTTTGCACACTGGAAATCTGAAACAGCTAAATCTGAATGGTTTGTTTCCACACTGTATCAATCTATGAAAGGACCACAGAACAATTAAATTCTTACTTGCAGCAGCTTGACTGGCCTGTAAACACAGTACACATAGATAATGTATAATAAACAAAAAAAATGCCTTGCTTTGATTTTACAGAATGCTCCAAATTTTTGTTTGGGAACTTTAAATAATGGAATATTACAGAAGCATTTTAAGGATTGATTTATCTTACCTTTGCTCTCAAAGATTGCCCATTGTATGGTTGTAATGCTAGCAGCCTCAGAAACCATCTGAGCCATTATTTGCCAAATACTGATCTTCAGTGGTAGATAGATGGTAAACAACCCTTTGTGCCACATTTATCAGCATTGAATTGTCTATTGGTTAGTTTCACTTTGATGGGACCAGGATTCACGATCACAAAGTTTGGATCATACTTGTGTCAGTTTGTCTTCGAGACAGATTTAGAATGATTTTGGTAAAACCCATGGTAGAAAATATATGCTGCTTTACTGGAGCCATTGTTCTTGCAAAAAAAACCCACAGACATCCTTTACATATCCAAAAGATCATGTAGCATTATTAAAGAAATGGTCAAAATTTCAGTTCAGTGATCTTTCATCAAAATTCTCATTGTGTTATTTTAAAAAATCTGTATGGGTCTGATCTAGGAACTTCCAAAATTCAAATGATTTCAAATGAAAAATTCAGAAACAACATTCTGTTCCAGCCAACCCAAATCCTAAGTCTTTATGCTTTATCCGTAAAGTTGTTCAACAAAGATGTTAATTGGCAACATTTTTAGACTGTTCTTAACCATGTTTTTATTCTGCAAATACAATTGTTTATACCCACAGTTATTAACCTGTAGCATATTCTACTAAAGTCCCAGCATACAGCGCATAGTTTAGGGCATACTGGTCAAATCAAAAATGTATTAGTTATTGAGGTATAAAAGAGAAATTCAGCTACCACACTACATCATTAATCATGCAATGCAAATGAAACTGAAAGTGTGGATTAACTTTATAAATTTGCTAGGTTTAAGTCATGCTTTCATCACAATCTGAATTAAATTAATTCACTGGTAAAATATTTAGTATGTATCCTTCATTAATTTTACGGCTAAAAGAATCTAATTTTAATGGATGCTGTGAATGCAAAGAAAGTTTTCTCATGTGCAAAACTGGAATTTAGCTGCATTGTTCCTTTATTGTGTGTCCCATTGTCTTGTGTGTCATGGATAAAAAGGCTTCTATTGAGGTTTAGATTTCCAAACATACACTAGATACAGTAGCAATAATCCAAGGCATTTGTTTTGTAGAAATAACTATGTAATTGCAGAAAACAAGAGGTTTGCTTTGCATGCTGTCGCGTTTACGATATACTTAAACTCTGGCCTATGTTTTCTGTAAAATTTGTTTGACTTGCAATAGATAAATCTGTGACCACCTTTTCAGAGTAAAGGCATCAAATTACTGCTGCTGTTCTCTATCCATTCTGTTAATAGATGCTGTAAATATTACAGGCCAGTAGTTGAGATTGGCAATCTACTTTGTAATTTTCTTATAAACAAAGACATCTTTCCTCGATAATTAAGAGACAGAGCAAAATATAATGATGCAATTGCCTCATCTGAGTGTGATCAACATTCTTTTGTATCAGAGAACTGATTGTAATTAGAATCTTGTGGATTTTTCTACTATTAGGATTTATTTCAGTAAATGATAAACAAATCCACTGACAGGACTGTCCATCTTAGAGCTCCCAAAGAGTTTGTTTAATGAATGTTATTATTAATAAATATGCAAAGGATTGGGGAAATTACTAAAATATGAGCCAGCTGGCAGTTATTTCTCAGTCCTTTGAAGTTCTGTCTGTATATATTTACAACTCTTCACAACATTCACCCCAGTGCTAACCATCCAGTCACTTTCACAATGAACCATTAAGATTCTGAAGATAGCAGTGTATCTCCTACATCCTTGAGGGTTTTCTTCTATACAGAGTGCTATGATTCATGCCAACAGAGGCATGTGAAGGATATGGGATCAGTTATGTGCAAGCGTTGTTAGCAAAAGGGATAGGCAATCTCAGGGTGCTGTAGCATTTGTAAAGTGATGTTCCCATTTCTTTATACTTTTTAACTGCTCATAAAGAGATGGGGAGAAAGTTATATTTGGTCACACCTGGTAAATGGGAACAGGGGTATTGACTGTTGGTTATACTCGACTCCTTTTGTTTATTTCTGTTGAAGTCAATGGAACAAATGTCAGGAGGTGAGTAAAACCAATATTCTCGTGTGCAATTAATATTAACGACAAGTGTGAATTTCCCTTGTGTGAAATACGGCAACCCTTTTCTTCTGTCCAGTTGAATTATTGTACTTGAAAAAGCACATTTTTAAATTAATGGTCATTGTTAAATGTGCATACTCTGTACAATAATATTTTGACCAAACAAAACCATATCATTCCAGAGAGCTTAATACTCCATGTTAATAGAATATTTCTTAATTTCTTTCAGAATCTCCTCTAATTTATATAAATATTTGCTGTCATCCAAAATACTTATTAATCCCTAAAGGACTTCGGGGGCACAAGTAAAACCATTCTGCATTTAAAATCAAAATGAAAGATTTTATATTTTCCAGAGGATTAGCAAGAAATTGTAGCATTGAATTTGCTTTTTGCATTGTAATCCTGTTAACAGAATGATAACTGTATAAATCTGAAAATGTCTTTCTTGATTAAAAAAATATCTTGTTTACACTAACTGGACACTGGCATTAGTAAAATGCTGTATAAACCGTTGCAAACTATTAAAGTTTATCTGAATTTATACTTCATTTTGAAAATAGCAAAGTTGGGAATCTTCTAAAATCTTTGATAATGATACAGTCAATTGGTGCTCTGGATTTCTGATGGTAGTTGAGGTGAATTAACATTAAAAGTTGGATCCCATTATGGGATCTGTAAAAGAAAAAAATGAGACAATCTGCAATATTTTCTAGTTTAACAAAAGTAATCTTGTATTTTCCTACTCTTTCCAACCATGCCAGTTACCTCGCACTTTGGGCTTTTGCACTTCACCTAGTTTTCCCTGCAAATGATAGTGATAAACCTCTATAAAATGACTGTCACTGAATCAAGACAGCTCATTTTACTTATCCTTGTTGCAGCCCTTATTAAAGGTTAATGAGAATGAGTTGTAAGGAGTCTGAAAAGTTTGTATTAAACCCTTTGCTTCAGAAAATGTCTAATGCACTGGGGGAAAGTACTGTAAGAGTTCAATCTTCTGTTTTCCTGTATATAACAAACTTCTTCTGTTTGTTCTGTTAAGTAACCTGCAAATACTCCAAGGTTTTAAGTTACCCTGTATTGAAAAGATTGACATTTTGAATTCTTTAAGCAGAATAGTTTAACAATAGTAGAGGTCTTTTTAATGCACATTATTTCTGAATGTTTACTGTAAATGACAATCTATGTTTATGTTCCTTTAATGAAGAATGAAGAGTCAAAACAATAAAATGTATAATAAATAATTTAAAAATAAACAGGTTTGTGTGTGTGGATTTTTTTAAAGCGGGATTTAACTTTATGGAGGATATTTAAACATGATTTGACACAAAAAGTTCATTTTGTACATCAATTTATTTCAAAGCTTCTTAGCTAGCTAGGAGGCTTTCTATTCAGAATAGTTATTTTCTTCATCCTGCAAAGACATAATAGGTCAGATGTCCTCCTCTTTGCTGTAAATGATTATGAAGAGGGTACCTTGAGGACCAGATGTGCTAGGTGTTGCGTTCTCCCGGAAGTTAATTAATCAAACTGTGTTATCATCCAGCATAAGTATTTACTTTATGCGATTCATGTTGGCTGCCATCTGAGAACATAGGAGCAGGCTGTTCAATGTCTGCTCCATCACTCACTAAGATCAAGGATTATTTGTGTCAATGATCAATGCTGAACCTATCATTTCATTCCACCGCCTCACTCCATGTAAAGACCAGCAGCAGAACCCAGTCTTGCTAAGGTTCTGTGTGTCGAAAAGCACTGCAGATGCAGGACCCAAAATGTCACCTATTCCTTTTCTCCAGAGATGCAGCCTGACCCGCTGAATTACTCCGGCATTTTGCCAAGATTCTCTCACATTTACATTGGGATCTTGAGTGACCTTATTTTATTGTAGGAGATGAAGTGAATCAGTGGAGTGAAAGGACGCTGAAAAAAATCTAAAAAAACATTTAAAAAAAGGAACTTCCCATCCACACAGGTAACAATGGAATGATGTTTCATAATATGAGAAATGTGGAAGTAACTACAAGAGATCCACAGGGTAAAAAGAATACCTTTATGTGCTACTGTTTATGATATTACAGACACAATGTTCTCAATGAAATTACTGCTTGAAAGTTCATAGTTCCTTTTGGGTTATTTTACATTAGCACAATGGACAGAAACAGAATGGTGACACAGCCATCTTTATTTCCAAAGTTCTATAATCATTGTAATGTTAGGAACGAGAACAAAATATTATTTTCCATTCATTATGGTCAATCTTCAGGATCAGCAAAGACCATTGTTTTATTTTGCTTAGGGATCCTGTCTACATCCTTGTGGTCAATATTAATTAAGGAATCTATGCTCTTGATTTTTCAATGGACTTAGCTAAGTAATTGGAAAGATCATAAGATCATAAGGTCATAAGTGATAGGAATAGAATTAGGCCATTAGGCCCATCAAGTCTACTCCGCCATTCAAACATGGCTGATCCATCTTTCCCTCCTAACCCCATTCTCATGCCTTCTCTCCATAACCTCTGACACCTGTACTAATCAAGAAACTATCCAGCTCTTCCGTAAAAATATCCACTGACTTGGCCTCCACAGCTGTGGCAAAGAATTCCACAGATTCACCACCCTCTGACTAAAGAAATTTCTCCTCATCTCCTTCCGAAAAGAATGTCCTTTAATTATGAGGCTATGACCTCTAGTCCTAGACTCTCCCACTAGTGGAAACATCCTCTCCATATCCACTCTATCCAAGTCTTTCACTATTCTGTATGTTTCAATGAGGTCCCTCCTCATTCTTTTAAACTGCAGCGTGTATTGGCCCAGTGCCAATCTACTCATCCCTGGAATCATTCTTGTAAACCTCCTCTGGACCCTCTCCAGAGCCAGCACATCCTTGCTCAGATATGGTGCCCAAGATTTTCACAATATTCCAAATGCGGCCTTACCAGTGTATTATAGAGCCTCAGCATTACATTCGTGTGTTTGTATACAAGCCCTCTTGAAATAAATGCTACCATTGAGTTTGCGTTCTTTACTTGCAGATTAACTTTTTGGGAATCCTGCACCAGCACTCCCAGGTCCCTTTGCACCTTCGATTGCTGGACTCTTTCCCCATTTAGAATGTAGTCTACGCCTTTATTCCTACTACAAAAATGCATGACTCTTTGCTGCACCATATTCCATCTGCCCACTTCTCTGCCCACTCTCCCAACCTGTCCAAGTCCTTCTGCAGAATCCCTGCTTTCTCTACACTACCTGCCACTCCACCTATTTTCGTATCATCTGCAAACTTGTTACAAAATTTAAAGAAGTCATCACATAAAAATAAATAAGTCTGTACTCAACGAACAACACCTTGAATAAATACTTAGTGAATTATAGTTTGAGTAACTAAAAGGTGAAAACATTAATCTTGCATCTTTTCCTACCATCAAGCTGTCGTACCATAGATTTACACCTCAGTGAGTTTCGCTATTTTCATAATGTTTTGATTAGGAGTATTGTTCAGCAATTTGAAGACAAGATGTATTATTACTGATCATCCTTGTATCTGACACCCACATTCCCAATTACATTATAACAACTAGAGTTTATAAACTACCTTCAATGCAGAAAAGATGTCCTTAGTCACTTCATATAGGGGGAAAGTAGTTGCCAATTCCTAAAAGCTATGGGGAGAAGTGACCAAAAGGTTAGTCAAAAGGTGAGTACTTGTAGCATGAAGGGACTTTATCAACAATAAATACAGGAAAACTGGACAGTGTAAGATGGTACAGGGCTGGTGAATGCAGAAAAGTCAGAGTGAGGAGATAAGTCATTTTGAGAATTAGTAAATGAGCCCTTGAATTTTGTATTTGGTTCACTGAGGACTGATATATACAAGAACAGGAGAGATGAGCAACAGGATTTAGAGTAAAACACTATGGGAACAGTAGACTATTGAATGATTTTGAGTTTAGAAATGCTGGGCTTCATTGACAACGATAATCATGAATTGATTATGCCTTTAATCTGGAGGTGCAACGATTCCGATGGAAGATTGTTTAAACTTAAAGTGTGGTTTCTATGATGTGGTTTCATGGATCTTCTCTGGGAGAATAGTGGATGATGAATTGAACACGTTGAAAAATATTTCCATAAGTTATATACTATGATTCCCATAATGGCTCATTAAAAATCTGTGGTAAGATCTCCTCGATTTTCTTTTTTGGGACCTGAAGTGGTCAAATTAAATAAAAAGTTTTAGATTTATTTTTCATTAAATTTACATCTCCCACTATATACATTATTTAAGGTTTTGCATCCTAATGTTTGTGTCAGAGCTGAACTTCTCCCAATTATGCACACAAATCTGCTGCGGGTAGGCGAGATGGGTGCAGCCACAGCCACACGTTCTTTTCTCAAAGAGGAGGCTCAGGCAAATGATTTAGTCCTTTAGCAACTGCTAGATCTGAACTATTTTCCATTTCACGAGGATGGTGCCAGGACTCGAGGGCCTGAGCTATGGGGAGAGGTTGAGCAGGCAAAGTTTCTGTTCCTTGGAACACAGGAGGATGAGGGGTGAACTTATAGAAGTATACAAAATCATGAGAGCAATAGATCACATAAATGCATGGTTTCCAGCTCAGATTTAGGGAAATTGAAAACCAGAGGACAGAAGTTTAAGGTGACGAGGAAAATATTTAATAGGAACCTGAGGGGTAATTTTTCTTTTTACACAAAAGCTGGTGGGTTCATGGAACAAGCTGCCGAAGCAGGTAGTTGAGGGAGGTACTATTGCAATGTTTAATAACATTTAGACAGGTACAGGGATAAGATAGTTTTAGAGGGATAAGGGTTAAATGCAGGCAGGTGGAACTAGTGTAGATGGTCCATGTTGGTCGGTATGGGCAAATTGGGCCGAAGGGCCTGTTTCCAAGCGGTATGACTTTATGACTCTATTCCATTCAACTCCACCTTGTGTACTCAGCTCTTCCTGTTACAATCCAAACATTGCTGGTTGCTCCGTCGAATCAATCAGCTGTTTTAGAAACATTTTAGGTTTAGACAATAGACAATAGACAATAGACAATAGACAATAGGTGCAGGAGTAGGCCATTCAGCCCTTCGAGCCAGCACCGCCATTCAATGCGATCATGGCTGATCACTCTCAATCAGTACCCCATTCCTGCCTTCTCCCCATACCCCCTCACTCCGCTATCCTTAAGAGCTCTATCCAGCTCTCTCTTGAAAGCATCCAACGAACTGGCCTCCACTGCCTTCTGAGGCAGAGAATTCCACACCTTCACCACTCTCTGACTGAAAAAGTTCTTCCTCATCTCCGTTCTAAATGGCCTACCCCTTATTCTTAAACTGTGGCCCCTTGTTCTGGACTCCCCCAACATTGGGAACATGTTTCCTGCCTCTAATGTGTCCAATCCCCTAATTATCTTATATGGGCACAGGAGAATCATCAAACAACTACTTTTGCAGATTTATTACAAGGTATTTTGGAAACTGAATCTGGTCACCTTTATACATAATGGAAGCAGGAAAATAAAACCAATGGTGTAGTCTACAGGCACAGCTGGTTGATAAATTCAGCTGCATTTAAAATAGACACCTTTAGAAACCTTGAATTGATGGTCCGTTCATATTCTAACTGAGGTCCTAACATCTGCTTTGGACCCTCTCCAAGATATCACTGAATTCCCTTTCATTCTTTCCACTTCTCTCCTTCATTGCAACTTCAAACATTTGATTTGTAAGCTTTCCTAATTTTCACAAAAGATCATCAGCCTGAAATGTTAACTATCCCTCTCTCCACAGTTGCTGCCCGGTCTACTGAGTATTTCTAGAATTTTCTGTTTTTATTACGTATTTCCAGCATCTGCAGACTTTTCCTTTACCATTAGTAAGTTAGCACATGTTTAACCATATCCAGCTGTAAGGAGTGCGATACAGGGCTGGGGAAGAGGAACTACCAGTTTCTGCCAGAAATTGAGCTTCTTATAGAATTTCATAGCTCTACTTAAATATGTCATGGGATGAATTAATACCTGCTAATGAGGATAATGAGATGGTTACAGCAGGATTGTTTTTCACAAAAGGTATTGTAACAAATTCCTGGGCATTCTACTGACAATAAGACATAACCACCTTTCAGTTGGCATTATTCAGCAGATAAACGACCTGTCACTTTGTTCACAAAAACGTAGTAGAAATCTGGAGATAGACTGAAATCTGGATGTCTGAACCACCAACCTTTAAAGTATTCAAGGGTGGAATGAAAGGGTTATGTTTAAAGATAATGACACATACCTACAGGTGGTATCAAAACATTCAATAACAAATTTGTAGAAATATTCTTGTTGTTAACTTAAGTTTATCAGAAGATTCTCTGTTGTGAATACATTGGAGTTTACAATTAAAATCAATATTATTTTGACCAATTGATGGTTCCGTCTGTAGATATTGATACCTAAAGTTCTCTGTGAAGGATTCTTCCCAATGGCAGTGAATGCTGCATAGTTTAACGTGAAAGAAATATTAAATGTAACATAAAAATATTAACTATGGCAAAATCACAATAGTGGAACTGATAATGGTCTGCCCCATTAATATTCATTAATATTGAGGAGGCATCAAACATTCCATTTGATGGAAGCACTCTACAATACTAAACCAAAGGTTCAGGTATTCTTCATTATAAAACTATTTAAATCTAATAATTATAAACGTGTGTTCACTTCTAAGGCATCGTCTTCAATTGGAGGGTTTATTTTTCCTGGGTTGTAAAAATTTCTTCTCAAATCTGCAAATGAAAATAAATAAATACAGAGAGTTGAAACTACCAAATGGAAGAAACATTTCAAGCAATGTCATTTTAGGAACATTTCTAAAGATTTTCCTTGATTTGCATTTACGGAGGAACCATCATTATGGGTTAAAAATTGAATGGATTCACAAAACACTGCACTATTACTACAGAAATTCTTCTCAACTGGAAAATGACATTGAAAGTTATATTTCTTTCTCAAATCAGAAAAGAGATGATAGGCTTTTCTATAGATGATAGAACAGAGAAGAAAACATGAAAAGAGCATAAATAATGAGCAGTGTTTATAAGGTATTGTCACATAGAAACCTAGAAAATAGGTGCAGGAGTAAGCCATTCAGCCCTTTGAGCCAGCACCGCTATTCAAAATGATCATGGCTGATCATTCAGAATCAATACCTCATTTCTGCTTTTGCCCCATATCCCTTGATTCCTTTAGCCCTGAAAGCTATTTCCAACTCTCTCTTGAACACACCTCTTTGTCTCGAACAGTTTTTCTCTTCCCAATCTTATCAGGACTGCAGCAACGTATCCCTTCCCCACTCACTACTTGCAAACACTAGTACCAGCCCATTTCCCAGGCACCCACTCCTCTCACAGATATTTCCCTAGATAATGCCTCTATGACAGATGGCATAGTCATCGTTCATCCATTTTGAATTTTTCACACACATTTTCAGTCGAAAGAAATGAGCACTCAGGACAACTTTAAATGTTCTCCCACCCCTTTTGAGCTACTGCCAGACCAGAAATAGTTTCTATTGCAGTGTTAGGTTGTTATTTGCTAATAGAATCCTGGCTAGTTTGCATAATGATCCCAAACCAAGGAAAATGGATCAAAGTTAAGAAAATTAGAAATCCAGTCCTGAACACCTCATGTAAACAATGATACCTGAACGTCCTGGGTGAAAAAAAAGATATATCCAGACCTGGGTTGGATTTAACAAATATGTAGAAACAAATATATATGAGCCAGCAGAAAAATCAAAATCAAACTATCTTCTTGATACATATTGCTTTTGCATTTTGCTTTTTTATGCCTTTCCTTTAATCCTATTTATTATGAACTGGGAAATAAGGCTTTTGGTACATTAGCCTTCATCAGTCAGGTTATTGAGTATGGAAGTTGGGATCTTATGTTACAGTTGTACAAGATGTTGGTGAGGCCCCATTTGGCGTATGGTGTTCATTGTTGGTCACCCTACTATAGGAAGGATGTCATCAAGCTGGAAAGTGTGCAGAGAAGATTTACAGGATATTGCCAGGATTCAAGGGCCTAAGCTATAGGAAAAGGTTGGGCAGGCTAGGATATTATTCCATGGAGCACAGGAGGCTGAGGGATGACCTTATAGAGGTGTATAAAATCTTGTGGGGAATAGATGGGGTGAATGCACAGAATATTTCATTGAGAACCAGAGGACATAGGTTTAAGGTGAAGGGCAAAAGATCTAATAGGAATATGAGGGGCAACTTGTTCACTCACTGTGTGAAGGGTAACCAAAATAAGCTGCCAGAGGAGGTAGTTGAAGCAGGTACTATAACAGCATTTAAAAGATACTTGGACAGGTACATGGATAGGAAAGTAATATGGGTCATGTGCTGGCAAAGGGGACTAGCTTAGATGTGCCATCTTGGTTGGCATAGATGAATTGGGCCAAAGGGCCTGTTTCCTTGCTGTATGACTCAATCCAACTAATATAAAAATAATTTATGTTTTTTTTAATCATTGTTTTCTGTTTGCCGTAAATTTTACAAATCTGATTGGTTGAGACTTCCTTGTTGCTTAACTTGCTTGTGGGTGCCATGGGTTCTGTTTGTAGAGATACTGAATGAATGCAATTCAACATGACAACAGTCGATTGGAAACCATTTGCACAGGACCAATGAAAAACCTACCTTCACCACTCACAGAAAACTCCAGATCATTATTCCTTCAAAATAATCAAGTTTTACACAATGTGTGGTAGATGTATGGAACAAGCTGCCAGAGAAGGTAATTAAGCCAGGTATTATCACAACGTTTAAAAAACATTTAGAACGGTACATGATAAGGTAGGTTTAGGGGGATATGGGCCAAATAAAGGCAGGTAGGGCTAGTGTAGATGGGGCATGTTCGTTGGCATGGGCAAGTTTGGCCGAAGGGCAAGATTCCACACTGTATGACCCTATGACTATTAGTTCACTTGAATATGACCTTTCCTGTGTTTTAACTATGTATTAGATGCTGAGTAGCTTAAAGCTCCATTAATAAAATCGACCTTTAAATCTGCAACTGTCCAAAAATACATACTTGCAAATCAAGTATCCCAAAGTTATATTTTGACAGTAATATTTCCGTAAGGTTATACTTTCAAGATTACTACCTTTACTACCTTTGCAATTGAAATTGTGGTTGTTATTTTACTAGAGTTTGTATTTAAAATGTAATCATCATTTATAATAAAATATTACGACTTTTGCCAGATCCCAATGGTGTTGTTGAAAATCCATCTTCATTCACACATTGTTCAGTGCTTTTATAGATTAAACACCAAGGGACAATTTGCCATTAAGTAAATGATCTATTATTTTACCAGAAACTCTTGGGTAGTGTGCTTTTAAAAAAAAACATAAATCAATTTGTTTTTGCCATTTAGTCTCTCCTGCCTTCGACCGCATCTTTTAAAACTGATTTGTCTCTAACCATTCCCAGTTTTGATTCCCAGTTAAGACCATCAGCTGAGGTATTAATTCTGTTTCCCTTCCAGAACCAGAGGTGCTAGTCAGCCTGCTTGGTATTTCCAGCATATATTTCAGATTTCCAGCATCAATCGTATTTTACATTTGACTGCAAATATGAATACACATATTTCAGCAAAACAGCAGAGGTACCTCCAGCATGTGTTTTCCTGTTTGAAGTGCATTTTTTAATCTTACCTGGGAGCTTGAGCTTTTTGCAGCAGGAATTACAGTGATGTTTCACAGTGAAGTTTCTGATTGCTCCTTCCCCAAGGTTAGCTGGTCCAAACTCCATATTTTGTGTCCTAAATGCCGTTCAGGGTAGAAATACAGAATGTGACAGGGAAGAAACGTTGGACATATGAAAAATTATCAGAGATCCTATGAATATTTTTAGATATAATTGTGAATCCTCTAAAAATTAACTGAACAGCCCATTGTCACAAAGTAACTGGCAGCACTCCAGAAGAAAACCAAAGATTTTGTGAAGACACAAGAGACTGTAAAAAAATAGCACACGCTGGGATCTGGAGCAACTCAGCAGAATAGGCAGCATCAGACTGCTTAACCCACTGAGCTCCTCCAGCAGTTTGTTTTTGCCTCACTTTTATTGAGTTGCTTCTTCCGCTCTCTACAAGATCAGCAAACACCCCCAAGAAAAATGATAAATGGTCGAATTCTCTCAGGATCCCACCTTTAAGGTTAAGAGACTGGGAGTACTCATTAAAAGTCAGGTTCAAAATATCTGCACATATTTAAAATTGATGTGTCAATTCAAATGCCAACATTTTATTCCAATTTCTGACATTAAAAATGCACACAACATTACGTTTGTTGTTGTCCCTGCCATCCGTAGCGATGTTAGATGTGCAGTTCCACTGGCATGCCTTCAGTCATTGAAATGGGGACATAGATAGGCCCTATGAACCAACAATTATGAACATCACCCCCATCCACTCAGCACCACACTCTGTTACATGTCCGTTGTCTTTCACAGGCGCAGAGCTGCAAGATGTTTTTCGTTTTAATGGTTCCATCTGTACCATGTGATTTTAAAACGATTTCAACACACTTCTGTTTCATGAAAGCTCAATTTAAAAAACAAATATTGGTAGTATTTGGAATTATTTGGAAATCTGACACATTCAAAATTAGAAAAAAAAAACATACTGAATCAAAACTGATGTAACTTACGTTTTCTCCTCAGCTTTAATAACAGATGGATCTGTGAGATTTTCACCAACACCTAGTCAAGAAAAAATAAAGATTTGTGAATGTTCACAACAAAAAAAGAAATAAAGCTAAGGAGCTTTTTAGTCAAGCTATCCAAAATAATGAGCAACCAAAAATCAAGATAGCCTCATTACATTTGAATAAATAATCTGCTTATGCTGTTGCCTGACAGAATATACTTAGGTGAAGCACAATTGATAGGAATTTAAACATTTAATCCTTTGCTTTATCACTTCCATAGAAAAGCCTTACACAACTGTATGCCTACACCAATTATATGTATGGAAAATTAAATATATTATCAAATTTTATTCAATGAAGCAAAGCATTAAAGACTACGCTGTCCACAAATAATTTAGTCTTTTTTACAATTATCTCCAACAAACATGGTAAAAGACAACCAACAGATGCATGTCATGTGCAATACCAAAGATTCTGGGTGAAAAAAAAAGTAACAGGAGGTAGGCAGAGTTAAAGTAAGTGATTAAAATTAACCTCCACTCTCTCTTAATTGAAGCTACCTGGGTTTACAGACAACACTGCTCTCTAAAACACTGTATTATTTTCTTACTTGCTTATAAAGAATGTCAAGTGAATTGCAAGACCAGTTGAGGAATGGATTTCCCAGTCAGGCATAGATATAATAAAGGCAACAGTCAAAGGCAAAAGGAATTAGTGCTGGGAACATTATGGAGTGGGAGTGGGCAACAATGACATTTGCAAAATCAAACGGTTCAATAGACAATAGACAATAGGTGCAGGAGTAGGCCATTCGGTCCTTCGAGCCAGCACCGCCATTCAATGTGATCATGGCTGATCATTCTCAATCAGCACCCCGCTCCTGCCTTCACCCCATACCCCCTGACTCCGCTATCCTTAAGAGCTCTATCTAGCTCTCTCTTGAATGCAAACAGAGAATTGGCCTCCACTGCCTTCTGAGGCAGAGAATTCCACAGATTCACAACACTCTGACTGAAAAAGTTTTTCCTCATCTCCGTTCTAAATGGCCTACCCCTTATTCTTAAACTGTGGCCCCTTGTTCTGGACTCCCCCAACATTGGGAACATGTTTCCTGCCTCTAACGTGTCCAATCCCTTAATAATCTTATACGTTTCGATAAGATCCCCTCTCATCCTTCTAAATTCCAGTGTACACAAGCCTAGTCGCTCCAATCTTTCAACATATGACAGTCCCGCCATTCCGGGAATTAACCTAGTAAACCTACGCTGCACGCCTTCAATGGCAAGAATATCCTTCCTCAAATTTGGAGACCAAAACTGCACACAGTACTCCAGGTGCGGTCTCACTAGGGCCCTGTACAACTGCAGAAGGACCTCTTTGCTCCTATACTCCTCTTGTTATGAAGGCCAACATTCCATTGGCTTTCTTCACTGCCTGCTGTACCTGCATGCTTCCTTTCATGTCCCATGAGGTTCATGTCCCTCAAAGGGGAGTGATCACATGTGCAAAAATCTAAATGCCTCCAGATCTAGTCTAGGTTAATAATAACTGCTTCTTTATTGGAGTTGTTACAAATTTGAAATTTGAATTACCAGCAAAATACCTAACTCATGACCTAATCTTTCCCGCAGGCCTCGGAAGAGAACTAAAAACACATACCGGTAAAAATTATTCAGGCTTTTTGGACAATTGAGTTCAAACTACAGCTCTCTGAGATTGACCTGTAATACCTATTAAAACTATGTAACAAGTGGTGATAAATGCAATAAGGTGGGTACTTAGTCAGCATGAACCGGATGAACCAAAGGGCTTGCTTCTGTGCTGTGTGACACTATGACTTCTAAAAGGAAGTTCTGGTTTAACTCAGTGGGTCAGGCAATATCTCTGGAGAACATGGATAGGTGACATTTCAGGTCAGGACCCTTCTTCAGATTGAACGTCACCTATACATGTTCTCCAGAGATGCTGCTTGACCTGCTGAGTTACTCCAGCACGTAGTCTCCTTTTGAGTAAACCAGCATCTACAATTCCTTGTTTCTACGGGTAACATTGTTGTCAGTTTCCACCACAATGAGCATGTATCTTAATATTCCTTACTCATTCCCTCAGGTGAAATGCAACAAGGAATTAGGAAGCAGGGTGCAAACAACAATATGGAAAGATAGACTCCATTGTGACTTCCTGCCCAAGGTCCACACACACTAACCTTGCAAATCCAGCACAAGGAGTTCCCCTCTCGTGTACTCAAATGACCAGTGGGAAAAGGCCAGCATGGTCTCTTCCATGAGATTTGTTGGGATTATCTCATCTCCATTGTTATTGTTGTACTTTCTGAAGTGACCATTCATGTACTTCTCCATCGTCAGCCATTGATCAGCAGAATGGCAGTATATTAGGAAAACCTCCAGAAACCTTTATCAGGAAAAAAAAGTAAAATTTCTATAAAATAAAGCTTTGTGACTTTTTAAGGAATCGTTTAGAGTTCTCGTGATGATTAACTGATGTTATTTTCGCTTCAGGGAACATACTCTTGGTATTCTGGACAAAATACATCTCTCAAATCAACATTTTAAAGTAAATGATTGTCTTAGCATTATCATATGACTGTCCGTGTGTAGCTTGCAAAATAGCTGTCAAGCTTTCAGCATTCATAGAGCGACCACACTTCAAAATGTACAAAATACTTTGGGACAATTTAGGTTGTATGATACATAACTGAAACATAAATTCACATCCAGTCACAGAGTGAAAAAGTTTAAGACTCTTATTTCATACCAAAATAAACACAATTACCAAGGGATAAAGGTGAATTTTACTACAGTAGACTGGAAATATAGATAATAACAACTTGAAAGAAAGGACACACACTGATGCAAAGTTAGAATCAGGCCTAAAGAATCCAGCAAAAGATACTAAAAATAATAAAGAGGGAGAAAATAATGAATGAGAATGAAGCAGGAAAAATATGAAAACCAACAAAAAGTTCCTATCTGTACATATAAAGGAAGAGACTAACTAAATATTGATCTTTTGGAGGATCAATTAGAGAATTAATAATGAAAAAGGAGGGAAGCTAACACGATAGAAGAGTCTCGACCCGAAACATCACCCATTCCTTCTCTCCAGAGATGCTGCCTGTCCCAGCATTTTGTGTCTATCTTCGAAGCCAACACGATAGTTAGTCTGTCATCTGCCATTGACAAAATGATGGAATCCAATGCAAAGGAACTAGCAGCAGTATTTAGAAAATCACAATACAATTCAATAGAGTCAAGGAAAATAGCTGTTGACAAATTATTGGAGTTCTTTGAGGACGTTACTAGCAAAATAGATATTGGGGAACTTGCGGATTGAACATATTTGGATATTCAAAAGGCATTCGATGAGGTGCCTAAAAGGATATGGCATAAGACAAGTGCTCTTGGATTTGGAAGTAATATGCAAAGAGGAATGGCTAAATAACAAAATAAATAAAGTGTAGGGATATATAGGTCAATTCCATGTAGGAAAGCTGATGTAGTCCCATAGAGAGTAGGGCTGGGCTTCAACTACTTACAATCTACATTCATGAATTGGAAGAAAAGATTGAATTTACCATGGCCAAATTTGCTAATGATACAAAGAGGGATGGGAATGCAAATTGTCAAGAAGTCATAACATTTCTGCAACAGCAATATGGATTGAAGGTGGGCAAAGGATTTGGCAGATTAAATATGATGTGGACAAAACTGAAGTTAATCAACTCAATAGGAAGAATATAAAACCAGCTGATTTGACTGGAATGAGTACAGCGAAATCCAAGTTTTCTCACACCTGAAACATGGAAACAGTTTCAGGTAATAAGGAAGACAATTTTTTGCCTGAGTTTTCTGAGTACAAAACTGGATAAATCTTATTACAAATGTAGGGCATTGATGAGACCACTCCCACTGTTTTGCAAACTCTTTTTAACAAAGATTTCTTATTACATTGGAACCAATTAATCACGGATACTGACCTCCTTACCGTCGAAGGGATCTACAGGATGTGCTGCCTCAAAAGGACAGCCGATGTTTTCAGAGACCTACATAACCACGGCTATGCTCTCATTGTGTTTCTATCTTTAGGAAGAAGTTAAAGGAGTCCAAAAATCTTGACCACCAGGTTCACGAATAGCTCCATCCCAACAACATCAGACTCTTGAATATGACACAATACTAAGCACAACTATGAACATCTAAGGATTGTCCAAGTTAGCAGAAAGGACCATGAGTTTTTTGCTTTTGTATTGTGGTTAATAAAAAAATTTAAAAATTTGTTATCATATATTATCTGTGAGAATTACATTTATAGGTCAGTTATGCTGCTGTAAGTAAGAATTTCTTTGTTCCTTTGTCAGTACATATGATAATTAAACATTCTTGACTCTGGAGTTCAGGGAAGATTCATTCACATGATTGATTTCTTGGATAGTGGGGATTGACTTAAAAGAAAAGAAAAAAGTTGTTTGACCCTTTAAACCAAAATGTTATACTCCACTTTTCTGGAAAACTGCTAACTCAGAATCATTGCATCATAATTTGTTTGTTTTTTTTAAACACTGGAAACATTGCAACTCAAGAAACATGAAAATCTGAAATTTGAAATTTAACAAGACTGCCATTTATGGACTGAATTGGCTAATTGCTCAATATCAACTGGGTGCATGAACCTTCAACAGAGTGAAGGCAAAGTTGTACTTTTAAAAAATTACCTTTAAATCTAATTTCTTACCTTGGAGTGTAAGGAATAGTTTGTGGCTTCATTTGATTGAATCTATGAACCAGTTTTTGTGCGGCTCTTTGCTGTTGAATTTCCTGAAAGTAACCAATCATAAGAATAAACATTTTTCATATAAATGTGTTAAAATGAAATCGTCCTATGGACAATTATTATTGTAATTTATCTTGATACATTTAATTAACCTATTGACAGAATGTGTAAAATATCTCTAGGTATAATTAAATAGTTTTCAGAAATGTTATTACCATTGCATTGCGCATAGATAGGTGATGGGACAATTCCACTCCAAACCCCCAACCCCGTGACTTTGACAGTAAATATTTGCATCACCTGTTCCTGCCATTTACTGCCAATTCACTGGCTTCCATGATTAATTTATATTTTACTTCCCAAGTGCAAAATTGTACCAAAAGTGATGTTGTTAGATGTTGTTCTTCACCAGTCTATCCAGGTCCCTGTGACCTTCTGGGAGTATTCTTGCACCCCTCTCCCATCATTGCAAAATCCATTCATTCAATGCTCTGCACTAGCTGAAAGAATGTTGGTATTTTGTTCTGAGCTATTTGCACAAATCCTTCACACATTTCTCAGTGTTTAATCTGTCACCATTCCACCAGATGGTCTGTAGCTCCTTGAATTCTAATATGGGTCCTCCTCATAATTTGCATACCTTCTAGTTGTTGGGAAGAGTGTGGAGATGCAGTAGAAAATAGAAGGCACAGTTGAGATCAGAGAGATATGGTGGTTGTACATTGTTTATTGAAAGTGGCAAGGCAGGTTGAGAAAGTAGACATAAAAGTATCCATCATCCTGGGCTTTGTTAGCAGGGACATAAAGACCATTTAAATCATATGAACCTTCATAACATATTGGTTTTGTCACAACATAACGAGTCAACAATAACAGCTAAGAACACACAGAAAACTGATGACAGCTCCAGTTGCCTGGGTTCAAACCTGACCTCCCATGCAGTCAATGTTCAGTTTGCATGTTCTTGTAAATGTGCAAATTTCCTCTGGGTGCTCTAGTTTCCTCTCACACCCAAAAGATGTGCAGGTCAGTAAATAGCACCCGGTGAATCAGTGAGTCGATGGGAATGAGGAGGGGATAAAAATGGAATTAGTGCAATTTAATGGTTGGCTGGGACTCGGTGAGCTGAAAGACCTGTTTCCATAAGGTACAGCTCTATGACAAGAAGAAATCTTTTTTTTTACATGCACACACACGCTGTTACGCGCACGCACGCACACACACATACAGTGATTATGGTCTGGAATTAACCGGCAGCGACAACAGTAGGGGAGGATTCATTGTAATGTTCAAAATCTATATACTAAAACTCTTGTTTGTTTGTTTGTTTATTCCTGAACTACAGCCAAAACGGTACATGATGACGTGACAATTTTAGTCCCACCTTATTCACCGTCGTCCCTTTGGTGCTAATGGAAGAAGTTTCATTGAAATCGTTATATTTTTTAAGTTATTCACATTTTAACGTTTAAATCTCTCTCCTAGGCAGGGAGGGAAGGAGGAGGGAGGATAAGGGAGGTTGAGGGGGATGGAGTGAGGGGAGGGGAAGGGGGTGGAGGGGGAGGGTGGGTGGAGGGAGGGGAGGGGGGAGGAAGGGGATGGAGGGAGGGGGAGGAGG
Organism: Rhinoraja longicauda; assembly: GCF_053455715.1. Lineage (NCBI taxonomy): Eukaryota > Metazoa > Chordata > Chondrichthyes > Rajiformes > Arhynchobatidae > Rhinoraja > Rhinoraja longicauda. The sequence continues at coordinate 60,890,386 of NC_135955.1, read as the reverse complement.
AGGAGGGAAGGGGAGGAGGGAGGGGGGAGGGGGGAGGGAGGGGGAGGGGAGGAGGGATGGGGGAGGAGAGGGTGTTGCACCAATGGAGGAGAGGTTTGGGCCCAACGGGTCCACTTGGTCTAGTAATTTTCTAACTGTTTACAGTGCTCTGGGCAGACGACTAAGAACGATTGATTTTATCTAAAAACAGTGTTGATTCAATAGGCCAAATCACTTCCATGCATGCTGCAGCCATTCCGCACTTCAATACCAGGGTTGACAAGGGGCCCTCCTCATGTAGGGCCTATGGGAACTCAGCTGGAATCCAACATAATCTAGAGTCACTATGACAACATACTAGAAGTCAGGAGAAAGTTTGTTGCCCAGATTTTGAGTAAAATTGAATGTAAAATGACCCCCCCTGAATCACTTACCCTCAGACAGAGGTGCAGCACCGTGCCTTCCCTGAAGATTTTCTGCCATGTTTTGACTACTTCAGGCTGGAAGGACTTTATGATGTACGCCTGCCCAGTTTTCAGCACATCCTCTTCAGACCAAGTGCAGCACACTTTCATAGCCTTGCGAAGACCCCCATCCATTTCCTCCCTTGAGAGAACATGAATCATGGCAGCCAGGCCACGCTGAGACCAGGAGGACATGCTCTTGTCCAGGTTCACCAACGAACTCTCCTCCAGTTGGTAGACGGTCACCTCCTCACCAGCTGTACAGACACACAAGGTGACAGCAGGTTCTTGATTATGTTATTGACTGAACAGCCAGGGTCACATTGATGCCTTTAATGTCTCGACCTGAGGTGTCGCCCATTCCTTCTCTCCAGGGATGCTGCCTGTCCCGCTGAGTTACTCCAGCTTTTTTTGTATATCTTTGGTTTAAACCAGCATCTGCAGTTCCTTTCTACACAAGCCTTTAGTTTAATTTAGTTCTTATAGTTTAGATTAGTTTAGTTTAGTTTAGTGATACAGCGTGGAAACAGGCCCTTCGGCCCACCGAGTCCGTGCCGACCAGTGATCACCCATACACAAGTTCTATCCTACACACTAGGGACAATTTACAGAAGCCAATTAACCTACATCTTTGGAGTATGGGAGGAAACCGAAGCACTCGGATAAAGCCCATGCGGTCACCGGGAGAACGTACAAACTCGGTATAGACAGCATCCGTAGTCAGGATCAAACTCGGGGCTTTGACGCTGTAAGGAAGCAACTCTACTGCTGTGCTGCCTGATCTGACAACTTTCACAAGAATACTGTGCTCAAAAATAGGTGTAAACTGACAATCAGATTACACCTAATTTGAGCATTAACAACTATTCTCTTTTGAGAGTTGCTTACTGGAAAATAAAATTATCCAACGCACCCACCAATGCTGCTGATTGGTTGAAACATTAACCTGGCAGTCCCACCTTTAGCCAATGCAAACTGTTTCCTTTCAAAATGACTCCTACATTCCCAATAGAAATGGGAACATAAAAAGGAGAAAACAAATAAGAAAAGGAAGTATCAAATATTGTTCCAAAGAGAAGTAAAGAGCAATGTCAGAATAGGTCAGAGTGAGTAAGTAAGAATAAACATTAAAAAGAGAACAAGAACGAGAATGGGTGTGAGAGAATTATGGCTCAATGGACATTTTAATCAAATGGAATACCCCAAACATCTGTAACACATAGGCAGAGGCCTTTGTACTATTGTGCTTTTACTGGCGCTTTGCTCTTCAATTAGGCCCATTCAGCCGCACCCCGCAGAACTGGAAATGTTGCCATTTTCAAATAAATATCCTATCCACTTGTTAACGTTTAGAGGATGCAAGTGCTTCAAGATCGCACCTAAGAATCTTCTCTATTTCAACAACTCTGCAGAACACCTCTTAGCACTCAAGGACTAGATGATACGCTGTTTCGTAAGGTCATAAGATATAGGAGTAGAATTAGGCCATTCGGCCCATCAAGTCAACTCTGCCATTCAATCATGGCTGATCTATCTTTCCCTCCTAACCAGTCATGATTGAATGGCGAATTGCCTTCTCCCTATAACCTCTGACACCTGTACTAATCAAGAATCTATCTATCTCTGCCTTTAAAAAATCCACTGACAGCTTCCAGAGCCTTCTGCAGCAAAGAATTCCACAGATTCACCACCTTCTGATGAAATAAATTTCTCCTCAATTCCTTCCTAAAAGAACGTCCTTTCATTCTGAGGCTATGATGTCTAGTCCTACTCTCTCCCACTAGTGGAAACATGTTCTCCACATCCACTCTATCCAAGCCTTTCACTATTCTGTATGTTTCAACGAGGTCCCTCATCATTCTTCCAAAACCAGTGAGTATAGGCCCAGTACCGACAAACACTCATCATAGGTTGACCTACTCATTCCTGGGATCATTCTTGTAAACCTCCAGTGGACCCTCTCCAGAGCCAGCACATCCTTCCTCAGATATGGTGCCCAAAATTGCTCACGATATTCCAAATGCGGACTGACCAGCGCCTCATAGAGCCTCAGCATTACATCCGTTTCATTATGGAGATGGCTGCACGGAAGCCTGTGGTCCCATTTGAAGACATCCACAATTATTCCTCATATCCCCAGCCTGCTACCAACATTAAAGGCAAACAGTGAAAACAAAAATCATGGAAATTACCAAAGAGATCAACTGGAGTGAAGGGTATTGTTTGGGCAAGCCTCATTAAATTATTTCTTTCAACAGCTGCAAGAAAAAAAAAAAAACAGAATTTTAGTTTTAACAATCTTTATAAATATTTGATTACAGTACTTAATTTTAGTTTAGAGATACAGCAGGCTCTTCGGCGCACTAAATCCATGCTAACCATTGATCATCCATTCACACCAGTTCTATGTTATCTCACTTTCTCATTCACTCCTTACACATTGGGGGCAATTTTACCAAGGCCAATTAACCTACAAATCAGCATGTCTTTGGGATGTGGGAGGAAACCAGAGCACCCAGAGGAAACCCACACGATCACAGGGAGAACGTGCAAAGTCCACAGAGACAGCACCTGTGGTCGGGATTGAACCAGGATCATGGCATTGAGCTGCCCTAAATTACTCCAAACATATGTACTTTTCACTAGTGTGGCAAGCATTGTTTTTTTTTTTAAAGAGTGCCTTAGTGTCCTTAAAATAGAAATTCACCACCATCCCCTTTGCAGTTAATCCCTTGGTGAGATCAAGAAATCAGTCATGTAGTAAAAAGTGTGGGTGGGGGGGAGGAAATCAGAACTTTGCTATTTTAATGCCTCATACTAAGCTCCTCAGTCAGTCTGAAGAAGGGTCTCGGCCCGAAACGTCACCCATTCCTTCTCTCCTGAGATGCTGCCCGACCCGCTGAGTTACTCCAGCATTTTGTGAAATCTTCCATATTACATGCTTTCACTGAGATGTCCACATACTTAAAACTCATTTGTAATCAAACAGCACCTCTACATTGAAAACAGTTTGGGTTTATAAACTATGACTGGCTGCCTTTGGTAGAATTGCTGCCAGATAGCCTGGACGTGGCTGTGATGTTTAGTTGATAAAATAAAGCTGTGTTTAACCTGACCTGTTAATTCAACTGGCTGATGGGTGGGAAATGGTAGAAGAAAATAATAATGCTGTAAAATTCAGCATGACCTTCATGTCTCTGGCCTTATCCAACTTTCAGTGTTATTTCTTCCTTTGGCTCTGTCCAAATAAATGTCTGGGTCACTCACAGCTTTTTTTCAAATATGCTACACAACCTTCTTCTTGTGAACTTTTGAAATGTAGTTTTCAAAACTAACTAAACAAAAGCAGAGCTGAAAGGATTAGAAGCTAAAAACAATGCTGAATTAGTATAACTGATTCTCAACTAAGCTGTACCGACACATCCTGGAAAATGATGTTGATGGCACATTGTCAGACTGCACAATCCAAATTGCAGTTCCAAGAAAAGATATCATGCAGCAGCTAGGCATTGTGGAATGGTAGGATGTTGATGCAAAATCTCTAAGGAAGACATTAAAAAATATGTCATTGAATATTTATCTCATTGTAAAATTAGGTTAAACATTTGGTTGCTTTAAAACTTAAATACTGAACTGGAAATTTGAATAATTGAAGGGAAAAAATATTAATGCATTCAATGGGTCAGAACTTATTTTTGACCAATTCTTGAGAAGCCAATGGAAAGATCATAGGATTACTCTTGTAAGTCCATATAAGAAATATGTTTTGTACATGTGGATATAAGAATTTACTACATAGGGGGAAATGATATAAAACTGTGATAGTAACATCACATGAAATAGTGCTCTTCAGCTTGGAAGTGTGCATAAAAATATTTTTTTATGTATCCAAAACAGCAATCTATATTGTAATCTATGTTATTCAGCCCGACCCAAAACATCACCTCATCATGTCCTCTAGAGATGCTGCTTGACCTTCTGAGTTACTCCAGCATTTTGTATTTTTAAATATTAGTAATACATTTGTTAAAATGTAGAAAGCTACACAGTTCATTGCTCGCTATGTCTCTTGTTTTAGGTAGTTAGTTGTTAATTCTCAGAATTCAATACACAGTCTAGGCTGTGCTCGACTGTGATAGGCTCCCATGATTTACAATGATATTGACCTTACATGTGCAGTGAAGGTTTGTACGTCCACAATTAGCTAGTAATGTACACAAGACATGGGACAGCACGGTAGTGCAGTGGTAGAGTTGCTGCCTTACAGCTCCAAAGACCCGGGTTTAATCATTCATGAGTATGGGTACTGTCTGTATAGAGTTTGTACATTTTCCCTGTGACCACGTGGATTTTCTCTGGGTGCTCCCATACTCATAGGCTTGTAGGTTCAATGGCTTCGATAAAATTGTAAGTTGTCCCCAGTGTGTAGGATAGTGTTGGTGTATGGGGTGATCACTGGTTGGCACGGACTCGATGGGCCTGTTTCCGCGCTGTATCCATAAAGTCCAAAGTCTAATGTACCAATGAAGCTGGCCTTACATACGCTGTGAAGTCTGCTGATCAACTTTGTCCATGGAACTGATGTGCTATAATGTTGAGAACTATATTCTGCACTCTGTATCTTCCCCTTTGTTCTATCTATTGTGCTCGAGTTTGATTTGATTGTATATAGGTATGGTATTGGCTGATCTGTTGGGATAGCATGCAAAGCAAAGCTTTTCACTCTTCCTTGGTACATCAAAGTCAAAGTCAAAGTCAAAGTCAACTTTATTGTCAATTTCCAGTTAGTTTACACAGACAGAAAATCGAAATACCGTTTCCCACAATCCCGAGGAATAAAGTGCATTAAATTAAGTTAAAATTAAAAAGGCACAGCAAACAACAATCAATATATACAGTTTAATAAAATATAATCACTTCAATGAAAAAAAGATGAAGATGAATATATTACAATAAAAAATAATGAACAGTAGTGCAAAGCCTGTCCATAGCAGCGTTAAAAAAAAGTGTCTGGTGCTGGATGTGCGTGTGTGTGGGGTGTTAAAGTCCAGGTCCAATGGGGGCAGGGGAGAGAGGAGGGAGGGAGGGGAGAGAGTTCAGCATCCTGACAGCCTGGTGGAAAAAACTGTTCTTTAGTCGGGTGGTGCTCGACCTCAGGCTGCGAAACCTTCTCCCTGAAGGCAGGAGGGTGAAGAGGCTGTTGGAGGGGTGGGAGGGGTCACCCACAATGCTCAGTGCTTTGCAGGTGAGGCGGGTGGTGTAAAGGACCAGGAGTGTTGGGAGTGAGGCGCCAGTGATCCTCTCAGCAGTGTTCACTATGCGCTGCAGGGTCTTACGGCTGGAGGCTGTGCAGCTTCCGAACCACACAGTGATGCAGCTGCTGAGGATGCTCTCGATGGCGCCTCGGTAAAAAGTGTACATGATGGGTGTGGGGGCTCCCGCTCTCTTCAGTTTGCGGAGGAAGTAGAGGCGCTGCTGGGCTTTCTTGGCGATGGATGTGGTGTTGTTGCTCCAGGAGAGATCCTCTGTGATGTTCACCCCCAGGAATTTGGTGCTGCTCACCTGCTCCACAGCAGCACCATTGATGGTCAGTGGGTGGGGGTGTTGGGTGTGCGTTCTCCTGAAGTCGACAACAATCTCCTTTGTTTTCTCCACTTTCAGGAAGAGATTGTTGTCTGTGCACCACGCGGCCAGCTGGTTCACCTCCTTCCTGTAGTGGGTCTCGTCGTTGTTGCTGATGAGACCCACCACGTTGTGTTGTCCGCAAACTTGACGAAGTGGTTGGAGCTGTGGGTGGGTGTGCAGTGGTGGGTCAGCAAGGTGAAGAGCAGGGGGCTTAACACACATCCTTGTGGGGCCCCCGTATTCAGCGTGATGGTGTCCGATGTGTTGCTGCCGACCCGTACAGACTGGGGTCTGGCAGTGAGGAAGTCCAGCAGCCAGTTGCAGAGAAGGGGGCTGAGGCCCAGATTTGTTAGTTTACAAACCAGCTGCTGGGGGATGATGGTGTTGAATGCTGAGCTAAAGTCTATTAACAGCATCCTAACATATGAGTTTTTAGTGTCCAAGTGGGTGAGGGCTGGGTGTAGAGCAGAGGAGATGGCATCCTCAGTGGACCGCTTAGCTCGATATGCAAACTGAAACGGGTCCAGGGAGGGGGGGAGGTTGGATCTGATCTGCTTCATGACCAGCCTCTCGAAGCACTTCATGATGGTTGAAGTCAGCGCTACAGGGCGGTAGTCGTTGAAGCAGGATGGAGAGGACTTCTTGGGCACAGGTATGATGGTGGTTTCTTTGAAGCACGAGGGAACAACAGCCTGTGACAATAATAAACCTAAACCTAAACTGACAAACCCCTGAAGCAAAATTCAGCAAGAGTCAAATATGTTTGGCCACGGATAGCTCAACTGAGTAGGTGGTAAGGAAAACAAGTAGCAGGGCCACACCGATGAAGTATTCCATCATCAGCAGAACAGATAGGCATTTCTGTGGGCTCTCTGGTGCCAGGGACAATAATGTCATGAATGACAACAGAACATCCTGAAAGGGGAAGATGAACAGCCATTGGTCATGGTACATATCAGAACTAATTACATGAGCAAAATAGAGTAACAAGCAACTGCAGATGCTGAATTCCAAAAAAGGCACAAACTGCTGGAGTAACTCAGCGGGTCAAGCAGTATCTCTGGAGGATAGGTGACGTTTCCATTGGGACCCTTCTTCAGACTAATTGTGGTGGGACGAGGATGAGGTGGGGAAAAGCTGGAAGAGAGGTGGGAGCAGGACAAAGCCTGACAAGTGATAGGTGATTTTAGGTGAGGAAAGGGTGGGTGGGGGGGGGGGGGGCTTTGACAGGTAGATGGTTGGACAAAGGCCAGAGATGGAGACAAAAAGAATGGTACATTCCCAATCCTCATCATCCTGCCATTCTAGTTTAAACTCTTTTCAACTGCACTAGCAAAACCACCAAAGACATCAATCCCTGTCCTGCCCATGTGTAATCCATCCAACTTGTACAAGTACATTTTTCTCCAGAACTGTGGCACAGTGGCACAGCGGTAGGGTGCCAGAGACCCGGGTTCAATCTTAACTAAGGGTGCTGTATGTACACAGTTTGTACGTTCTCTCTGTGAACAGCGGGGGTTTTCTTCGGGAGCTCAGGTTTAGACAATAGACAATAGGTGCAGGAGGTGGCCATTCGGCCCTTCGAGCCAGCACCGCCATTCAATGTGATCATGGCTGATCATTCTCAATCAGTACCTCGTTCCTGCCTTCTCCCCATACCCCCTGACTCCGCTATCCTTAAGAGCTCTATCTAGCTCTCTCTTGAATGCATTCAGAGAATTGGCCTCCACTGCCTTCTGAGGCAGAGAATTCCACAGATTTACAACTCTCTGACTGAAAAAGTTTTTCCTCATCTCAGTTCTAAATGGCCTACGCCTTATTCTTAAACTGTGGCCCCTTGTTCTGGATTCCCCCAACTCCACCCATACTCCAAAGACTCGCTGGTCAGCATGAATTCTGCGGGCTGAAGGGCCTGTTTCTGCACTGTATCTCTAAACTAAACAAATCTAAACTGTTCCAATGTCCCTTAAATCTAAGTTCTTCCTAGTTGCACCCTTACTCCAGCCTTGCATTCTGTAGGTCTACTCTCCTGTTCCCACACGTGGTCCAGCAGTTACTGCCTTGAGGTCCTGCTTTTTAATATACTAACTCATTAAAATCATCTTTAGACTTTAAACATTAGACATACAGCGTAGAATCAGGCCCTTCGGCCCATCGGACTAGCGATTACCCCATACACTAACACTATCCTACACATCAGGGACAATTTACAACTTTACCAAAACCTATTAACCTACAAACCCATATGTCTTTGGAGTTTGGGAGAAAACTAGAGCACACAGAGAAAACCCATGCAGTTCACTGGGAGAAAGTACAAACTCCATCCAGACAGCACCCGTAGTTATTCATCTCTTGAATTAATATATTAGTCGGGGTCGAACCCAGCTCTCTGGTGCTGTAAGGCAGCAACTCTACCACTGTGCCATTTTGCCGCCCTACTTGCAGGACTTTATAATTTTCTGCACCACAAGCACTGTTGTAGCTCAAGTAAGCAGCTCACCACTACCTTTGCTGTTACAAAATGGCGGCACTGCCCTAGCAGCTGCCGCTCACCTGCGGTCCATTTGTCTTTGTGTTTTTGTTGTTTTTTTTGTCTTAGTTGTAGTTGTGATGTGGTGTTTTGTGTTTGTGTACTATGTGTGTATGTGGGGGGGAGGGGGAAACTAACACTGTAAATATGTGTCCCTTCCGAACGGAGACCCGACCTTTGTTTTCTGGGCCGTGTCTCCGTTCCTGCTGCGGCCTACCATCGGCCCAACTCCTGGAGCTGTCAGCCTCCATTGGACTTACCATCCAAGTCCGTGGATCGGACTTACCATCACCGGAGCCGGCCGTCTTCGGAGGCTGCGGGAGCGGCTGCGACTTGCCTTAGGTTCGGGCCGCGTGGATTCCGACATCGGGAGCTCCGGCAGCGGCAGCATGTTCGCCCACCCCGGATCGCAGGGCTTGGGGCGCGGACATTTCACCGTCCGGCGCGGCCTAAGATGGCCGCGGGATATTTCTCTGCTGGGCGGGGGTTTCAATGTCGGGAGCCACGACCGCCCCGACGTGCAACAACAGCGGCAGCGACAGCGTGTTCGCCCGCCCCGGATCGGACTTATCATCAGCGGAGCCGGCCGTCTTCGGAGGCTGCGGGAGCGGCTGCGACGCGACGCGCCTTGGGCTTGGCCCGCTGTGGACCGTCCGGTGCGGCCTGCAACCACAACAACCTGACCGCGGGCGAGGACAGCGGGAGAAGGGAAAGACATTGTGGCCTTCCATCACAGTGAGGAGAGAGAGGACTGGAGGAGACTCACTGTGATGGATGTTTCTTTGATGGATGTTTCTTTTTTGTGTGTTTTTGGGGTTGGGTGGTTTGAGTGCCTGTTTGATGCTTTTATTGTTGGACTGTGTTTTTGGGGGTTTTGGGGTGTGTGATTTGAATGCCTATTTAATGCTTCTATTGTTGGACTGTGTTTTGGGGGGTTTTTGGGGTTGGGTAATTTGGGTGCCTGTTTAGTGCTTTTATTGTTGGACTGTGGGTGATTGAATTAACATTTTGTTCAAGATGGCCGCGCCGTTGTGTTTTGGCTGCCTGCCACTGTATGTTTCTTTTTTTCCTAGTCAGATGTGCAGCACTTTGGTCAACGTGGGTTGTTTTTAAATGTGCTATACAAATAAATTGACTTGACTTGACTTGACTTCTCAAGAGCAATTAGGCTCAGGCTGCAAAGCCCACATCTTTAGACTTTAGAGATACAACACAGAAACAGGCCCCTCAGCCCACTGAGTGCATGCCAACCAGTGATCACCCCATACACTAGTACTATCCTACACACCAGGGCCAATATGCAATTTTACTGAAGCCAATTAACCTACAAACCTGTATGCCTTTGGAGTTTGGGAGCACTCGAAGAAACCCTTCGTGGTTACAGGAAGACCATACAAACACCATACAGACAGCACCCATAGTCATTCATCTCTTGAATGAATATATTTAAAAATTCCTGCACCACTATTTATGATGCGTAATTGCATAACATTAATCCCTCAACCAAAATCACTAGAAGTGATTAAGTGGTCACAATTATTGATTTGGTTTTTGGAGCTTGCTGCATGCATATTCACTTCATTCTCATAATGCCTATATTTCATTGGATTTAATCATTTCAGGATGTTCTGTGATTTTAATAAGGAGTGGACAATTCTCATTGACTATTTTTCCTTTCTTAATTATGTTATATATCCATCTTTAAAGATACTGAAATAGGTACTACTCAAAAGTGAGTGTTGCAAAGGACATCTTATGCTTGATCACCAATTGTATCATACAACATGCAGGTACACAATAAGTTATTTGGCTAGCATTAAGTAGTAGCTATTGTGTTATTAAATGTAGCCTTAATTCACAAACTTTGTGCAAAATAAACACTGATGACCATACTTGGTGAATTTGGAACAGGTAATTTGTGACTTCATGAATTGTGCTCCCTCTCTCCTTACCAGAATAATGATAGTTCAGATCCTGAGATGTTTTAAATGAGGTACCGTATCCTGAAATAAAATATATTCAGGGCATTAATAAACAACAATATTGGAACATGTTCTTGAAGATTCTTCTTAAGTTGTTTTTTTTAAATCTTGTTTCTTTTTCCAGTTAATTCCAGTTGTCCCCATTACCACAGCCCCTCCTGCTGAATGGATTTAGTCACTGCAATATAGTGAGACAAATCAGTGTCCCACATGGTATTGTCAACAATTATTTGATAACTGTTACACCAGCCCTTATTTAAAATGGAATAAATGTGCTGCATGAGCTCCAAAACCAACAGTGAACCAAGTAGTCAGATGATTCTCAATCTCAGCCAGATCCATTATCGGGTTAATGGTTCCCTGTAATCAGGGTATGTTTTTGTGGGAATGGGGAGAGAGAGAGAACAGGTACTGGAGATGTGTAGAGTGAGTTCCAGCAATGGTTAAAATGGAAGCAAGAGGTTCCAACTTTTATAATAATGCCAGGAAAAGAGATAGTCTACATTTCCTGGTGAGGAATGCATGCCAGGGGCGGTAGTGGAGTCAGATGCATTAGTGGCATTTAAGAGACATTTATATAGGCAAGTGTATAGGCAGGAAATGGAGGGACATGGATCACGTGCTGTCAGAGGAGATTAATTTAATCTGACATCATGTTGGACACAGACATTGTGGGCCGAAGGGCCTGTCCCTGTTCTTTGTAGTATAAAGAAGCAATCCTGCATCACTGTTATAATAAAGTAAAAAAAGGTGATTCCATCCAGAAATACCACAACTGGAGAAATCATAATGCTTCTGGAGAGAATTGGCTGAGAAAGCATAGACATCACTGAGTTTTCAATCCAGCAGGTAGAAAGCTTCAATTGGTGTTTATTTTTCACTTAATCTCACTGTATAAACTGGCACAGTATATGGGTGGGAGCAACTGCAATATAGTGAGACAAATCAGTGTCCCACATGGTATTGCATGGGTCTGACAGAGATAGGGGAGATTTAATCATTCTAATGGCCAGCAAATAGCTTGGGAACAGAGATTAGTTTCGAAGAGAAAAAGAGGTTAGAGAGATGGAGCAATTTAGGACAAAGATTCCTGAGCTTGGAGAACTCGGCAGCTGAAGGTGTGGTTTAAGGTATGGCCAGAGAGATTTAAAAGACAAGACAAGAACTACTACTTACCATCAATAATGCATGAATTTGACCTATAGTGGGTGGAAGGAAAGCACACAATGACACAGTGAAGCTAAATTAACAACTCAATTACTCAGTTTAACATAAAGAAAACCTTCAGAGTTCTTTACAGTTTGTAGGGAAATCCTTTTTAGAATGCCTTAGAATGTAGGTTCACTATCAAATTCTGAGATATTAAAAATAAAATGACACATTCCAAGACAGAAAGTACCATCATATCATAACATTGGATCTCTCTCTCCCTCCTCCCCTCCTTCCCACCCTCCCCCTCTGTCCTACTCCTCCCTCCCATTTCTCCCCTCTCCCCCCCCAAGCCCCCCACTGCACCTCCAATAAAATATTGTCAGCAAAGTGGGAACAGCTCTAAGAACATTTTAGCCCATATTATGCATGTGATAGACACAAAAAGCTGGAGTAACTCATTGGGACAGGCAGCATCTCTGGAGAGAAGGAATGCCTGACATTTCGGGTTGAAACCCTTCTTAGGAAACTGTAACACCGTGGCAAGCTGAAAATAAAGTAGCTGGGCTGTGGTGCCAGATAGGGTCATGGAAACACTGATTTTTTTTAAGGGAATTGGATCTCCGTTGAAAAAGGGCAACAATCTAGCCCGATGGGGAAGGAATAATGGAGTGGAAGTTGGATAATTCTTTCAAAGTGCTGGTCTGGAGAACAGTGGGTCAAATAACTTTCCTAAAAATATACAATCTCAGAGTCATGGAGAGATACAGCATAGAAACAAAACCTTTCCCCAGCAGGTAGGCACTGACCACTTACGCTAATCTATATTAATGCCATTTTTTATCCTACAGTAATCTGGTTTCATTACTAACAGCAATTGCATCACTAACAGTAACAGTCCCACATTACTAACAGCAATTGTATTACTAATAGTAATTACTAAGAGTAACCGTCCAACATTACTAACAGTAATTGCAAGGCTAGCAGTAGTAGCTAAAGCAAAAATTAAAACATATATTTTATGGCAGCCAACAATTCTTAGACTCTAAGGTTATGCCCCATCAGTATTTTATCCTACTGATTTCAACATGGGTACAAGTGTTGGTTTAGCCAGTTATCACGTCACTAAGGTAGTGATGGATCACATGTACACTGCAGTTTAATCTCTAATTAAACTTTACTTGTTGATCCCTAACACAATGTTCACAGCGAGAAACAGCTTATCCTGCAACCCATGATAATACAATAGAAAACTATGCTGCAGATGCTGGGATTTGACACAAAGCAGGAAATGCTGGAAAGAGAAACCAGCTAACATTTCAAATCAGGTACTTTTCGTCGTCAGAATTAAGGAAGAGTGGTAGGTGGAAATACAGGAGAGAGGAGGAGAGGAGAAGATGTGACTCGTGGTGGGACAATTTCTACTGGATCCAGCATGATCCCACATCACATCTTGCCCTCTCCTCCCCTTCCTGCCTTTTGCAGGACTGCTCACTTCAGGATTTTCCAGACCACTCTTTCTTCTCATCCCACGGAACCACCTCCTCCTCCACATGCAAGCAGAGGAGATATAAAATATGTTCATGCACCTCTTCCCTTGCCACAGTCCAAGGAAACAAACAACCATTCCTGGTGAAGAAGTGATTCACTTGCACTTTTTGAAATCTAGTGTACTTATGTTCACAATCTTCTCCACCTCGACATTGAAGAAACAAACACAGATTGGATGACTGCTTTGCAGGGGTAATCCAAAATGACCTGATACATGCAATTTCAATTCTCAATCTCACTTTTTTTTCTCCAGCTTTCTCCCCCCCTACACCAATCAGTCTGCATTATTGCACAGTACTGTAACCATGCATCAGAGTTGAAGATGAGTGATGTGGAAAATAGGGCACCAGAGTGCAGTAAACACACAGGTATTGGTCCAAATACTCAGCAGGTCAGGTTGCACTGGAAAAATAGGAAATAACATTTCACATTGTTGATCTTTCTCAAAAGTGGTGAAAGTTATAATGGAGGTTAGCCGTGGAAATGTCACCTCTTTTCCCACTAATTGTGTCTGACCTCTTCAGAATAATTAGTTTATTCTGTTTTTATATCAAATTGCATCCACAGAATTTTGCAACTATTGTTATTTAAACAGGGCAATAGAAGTAATTTAGGGGTGGCACGTTGGTGCAGCAGTAGGGTTGCAGCCTGACAGCGCCAGAGACCCGGGTTTCATATTGACTACGGGTTCTGGCTGCATGGAGTCTGTACGTTCTTCCTGTGACATGCATAGGTTTCCCTGTGTGTTCCGGATTCCTCCCACGCTCTAAAGACGTACAACGTTTGTAGGTTAATTGGCTTTGGTAAAATTGTAAATTGTCCCTTTTGTGTGTAGGATAGTGTTAGTGTCCTGTGTTTACTGTTCAACGCGGACTCAATGGGCTGAAGATCCTGTATCGATGCGCTGTATCTCTTCAACTAAACTAAACTTATTGGTTTACAGATGGATTATTGTTTGTGAGTGCATGCTTGCGATATATGGGCAGGGGCGGTAGATGGGATTGGCTGCAATTTTAAACCCCCCCCCCCCAGAGGCCGAATGGTATAAAAAAAATGTAGTTCTACCTCAACCGATAAGAAGTGGGCACATAAAAGTGGACTAATGTAAAAAACTACTGAAATACTTACGAGGATTTCCTGCTTAAATGACTCCTATTCTGCCAAAGCGATCCATCAGCCAAATCCTGAAAATGGAGAAATATTACGTTAAATCAGTTTTATACATTTCAGAATATTTTTTGTTTTCATTCTGCCTCTCTTCACTGGTCAGAAGTTGCCATGGAGATATAAAGCAGTTTGCACAACACTGGACACTAGTGGCAAGATCTAGCCAACCCACAAATCAGCAGAGGGTAAGAAAATAACACGATTCATAAAATGTTAGACTTGCTTCCATCAACAACTGTTGAATAAACTCTAAAACTGTAATAAAGTTGAGAATGCATGGATGTCAACAAAAGTGCAATACTCTGAATGTTGAATACTTTATGTTGAATTATTTTGTATAAATATGCACATCCAAGACAGCAAACAATTATTGTTGTGTAGGAAGGAACTGCAGATGCTGGTTTACACCGAAGATAAACACAAAATGCTGGAGTAACTCAGTGGGACAGGCAGCATCTCTGGAGAGAAGGAATGGGTGACATTTCTGGTTGAGATCCTTCTTCAGACTAATTTATAAATAGTTATACTATATAGTTAACAATTATAGTTGATGCCACTTTTATTTTGTTCCTCTAATCAATATTTCATGCTCTTTGGCTGTCAAATTAGAGTTAAATGTTTGGATACATTGTCTACTTCCATGGGCCACTACAGACAGAGGACTGAGTACCTTGGCCAGTCCAGCAAACGATCCTGTAACCCAGGTCAAATACCTGGGCAAGACGGGGACCACAATGGAAGTGTTGGCTTCTGTTACACGTGCTCAGTTAGTAGGCACTAATGACCGTGGATATCACTGTTCACATTAGATCAAATGGTCTCACTTCAATCTAGCAGATCTCTCTTCCAAACAGATTGGAGTGATAGAGATACACAGCAGAGAAGCAAAATCCTTCAGGCCAACCTGTCCATCTAGAGGGTGATACAATGACGCAGTGGTAAAGTTGCTTCCATTCTGTGCCAGAGACCAGAGTGCTGTCTGTATGGAGTTTGTACTCCACGTGACCACAGGGATTTTCTCCAGGTCGTTGGCCTTTAGGAGGTAATAAGCTATTTTTTTCCTCAATGTAGGATGACAAACTCTTTGTCCAGGTTACAATTCAGATTGGGAAGAAAACATTTGCAACACTAATTTCTCCAAGATATTATTTTAAGAAACCTTTTGTAAAAAAAAAACCATTAGGTGACATTGATAATGTATGCACTTCCAACAGAGTTTTTCGGTACCGTGAATTTTATGCTAATAAAACTGATTCTATTCAGCTGTATGAAATAAAGTACAAATCTACAACCTACACATTAATATGCAGGTGCTAATGCTATAGAAATATGCACAAGAAGGCATCACCTCCAATGAAGTCCTCAAAACCTCACTGTATGGCTTGGATAGTGTGTTGGTATCTGGATTGTGAACATTTTCATTTGAACAACTGTCTGCCTCATAACCTATTAAAGCAAAGTACAAGGGACAAGAATTTCAGTGTTGTATATCTTAATAGTAATTAATAATGCATCTTCTAGGAGTAAATGTTGTTATATTATTTAAAAAAGGGAAATTACACTTATTTTCATTAAGTGTAAAACTGACCTGTGATAAATGAATTTGATCTGGATCATAACTGGGGTTAAAAATGTATAAGAATTGCTAACTACGTATGCCAACATTTCCCCTTTCCTAACTCACTACAACATTCCAGCCCAGTCTAGATTTGGATGGACCCCAACTTATCACCAAGAGATGAAAGTTTTATATATTGCTGAACAGATGATAACCAGATTCAATGGTTCAATGGTTCAAAGGCATAGAAACAATGAACTGCAGATATTGGTTTATACCAAATATAGACACAAAGTGTCTATAGTAACTCAGCCAGTCAGGCAGCATCTCTGGAGAAAAAAAGTTGGGGGTTGACGTTTGGGGTCAGACTGCAGAAGGATTCCGACCTGAAAGGTCACCAATCCTTTTTCTCCAGAGATGTTGCCTGGCCTGCTGAGTTACTCCAGCACTTTGTATCTACAATTGTATCTACAAGGATTCTTTAGTTCAATGGTATAGTTACCTATAAAGATAACTTGCCTGAAAGGCTTTATCCCCAAATCAATTCCAAACAAAAAGCCCATAAGCTCAAATAAACATAAAGGAAACTTAAAAACCCTACATTTAGTACAGACATGGGAGATAAATGGATGCTCAAAATTAAACTCCTCCCGCATTCCATCAATCCACCACTATGACATGCTTAAATGCTAATGGGTGAGAATTCAATTGCAGAACGGCAGCATGCAATTTGATGCTGTGAGGAATGGTGTGACATTCCCTGGAGAAGCTATTTTCATATCATTATAACATTGTATGAGAGGCATAGATAGGGTAGATAGTGAGAACATTTTATCTGAGTGTAGAAAAAACAAAGACGAGAGAGCATTGCATTAATGTGAGAGAAGCAAAGTTCAAAGGAAAGTAGGCTTTTTTTAATATACAGAGGGTGGTGGATTGCACTGCCAGGGGTGGCGGTGAAAGCAGATGCAACAGTACTATTTAAGAAGCTTTTTGATAGGCACATTGCTCTGCACGGAATGGAGGGATATGGATGTGTGCAGGGGAGATTAATGTAACTTGGCATCATATTCAGCATGGACATTGTGTTCTATGTCCTATGTCACATGGAGTATTAGTCCAGTGCGGCGTCAAATCTGACTGTCAATATTTTCATGTCTCTTTAGCCATTTTACAAAACAAATTCAAAAGCAATGTTTAATTATTCTCCTATTTCTACCTTCTAACTCTAACTTTTGAAAACCTGAAATGACAGCAAGATAATTTTTTTAAGAAGAATTTCTGAAGAAGGGTCTCGACCCGAAACGTCACCTATTACTTTTCTCCAGAGATGTGCTGAGGTACTCCGGCTACCTTTAAATTTAAAGTGTCTATCTTTAAAAAAAAATTAATCTCACCTTCTTTCCCCTTTGGTTGCTATTCCACAACCATATATCCCCCATTAAAATCAATAGGTTCTCTGATCATGCGCCATATCTAACATTATGCTGTAAGAATCTCACTAGGACTAAGCTGTGATAGTCAAAAAAAAATCAGTAAATCCAGAACTTGCGTGAAACCCCTAACTAATGGCGCAGGATTTGCTAAACATCAACACTTCTGTTCAGAACTACCAGCATTAGCCAACAAACCTTACTCCCCCAGGATGAAAATATCAAATACTAGAGGGCATACAAAATGTGTAAGAACATACCCCGAGGAGATAAGAAGGGTTTCAACCCGAAAGGTCACCCATTCCTTCTCTCCAGAGATGCTGCCTGTCCCGCTGAGTTACTCCAGCATTTTGTGTCTACTAGAGGGCATAGCTTTAAGGAAAGAGTGGAAACGTTTAAAGTAGATGTGCAGGGCCTGTCTTTTACACGGAGGATGGTGAGTTCCTGGAACGTGATGCCAGGGGTGGTGGTGGAGATAGATGCAATAGTGGTGTTTAAGAGACATGAATTGGCACGTGGATGTGCAGGGAATGGAGGGAGCAAATAGGAGTGAGTTAGTCGTGGCATCATGTTTGGCACAGACATTGTGGGCCAATGGGTCTATTTCTGTTCCAGCTTCCACCCCAATGTTCTAAAACCCACCCCAATGATCTAAAACCCACCCCAATGATTACACTAATTGAACATTTGATTTTCCAGTTTATTACGCAAGAGACGTGTAAAGAAACATACTGATCTGGTTGAAAGTGGAAACAGTTAACCAGTTTGTGTGACTTTCTTTCTCTTTCACATTCTTCTCACTTCCAACGTAGCTTTGTTGATCAGAGTCCAGACTCTCCCGAGAGCATCCATCCACAGTGATGACCTGCATCAAACCATATTGAGTACTTTATTCTACAGGAAATACACAGAAAGTTTACATCGGGGTAAAGTGTATAGCCACCATCTTTATCTTCAGCTTCCACAATCCCTCCAGCTCAGAGGCTGTGCTGGAGAACTGAAGCAGCGGCCAGTCCACAAAGGGAGATAAAGCTTGGAAAATCCCAAAGATTTCTATCCAAGACGGATCAGAGTTAACATAGAACATAGTTCTTGCAAAGTTAAGAATATCAATGGGTATAAAACATTAAAGGACAAATTCAATCAACTTGATTAGGTTGTAATCAGCTCAAGAATTCTTCCTGGAAACCAACTTATATTAATTAGATGGATGAAATGTTTAGATGGAATGATATGGCCCAGGAAAGGTAAGGCAAGATAAGATATTATGAAGAAATAACATGGCCTTGGTGAGAATATCAACTGCTTTTGTTTTGTTTTTTGCTAATCAAAAGAATCTTTTGCATCTGCACTGGTACTAAATTGAAAAGAATAAGTTAATCAAGTCTGCCTGAATATTTTCTTAAGCATTGATCAAAGACTTAAAGATATGAATGTCAAGTCGACTGACAACAATCTATATGGAAACATTAGCAGTACATGTGAGGGTTTTCTTGGATGCAGATATCAATGTATGGAACAGGCTAAAGAATATAAAGGACAGTAAAAGCTTCTTTAGGTATGTTAAGAGAAAAGGATTAGTAAAGACAAATGTGGATCCCTTGAAGGCAGAAACGGGTGAAATTATTATGGGGAAGAAGGAAATGGCAGAAGAGTTGAACAGGTACTTTGGATCAGTCTTCACTAAGGAAGACACAAACAATCTCCCAGATGTACTAGAGGACAGAGGATCTAGGGAGACAAAGGAACTGAAAGAAATTTGCATTCGGCAAGAAATCGTATTGGGTAGACTGATAGGACTGAAGGCTGATAAATCCTGATGGTCTACATACCAAGGAGGTGGCTCTAGAAATCGTGGACGCATTGGTGATCATTTTCCAATGTTCAATAGATTCAGGATCAGTTTCTGTGGATTGGAGGGTAGCTAATGTTACCCCACTTTTCAAGAAAGGAGCGAGAGAGAAAACGGGAAATTATAGATGTTAGCCTGACATTGGTCATGGGGAAGACGCTGGAGTCAATTATTAAAGAGGTAATAACGGCACATTTGGATAGCAGCAAATGGATTGGTCCAAGTCAGCATGGATTTATGAAGAGGAAATCCTGCTTGACTAATCTCCTGGAATGTTTTGAGGATGTGACAAGTAAAATGGATGAAGGAGAGCCAGTGGATGTAGTGTATCTAGACTTTCAGAAAGCCTTTGATGAGGTCCCACACGGAGATTGGTGAGCAAAATTAGAGTACATGGTATTGGGGGTAGGGTATTGACATGGATAGAGAATTGGTTGGCAGACAGGAAGCAAAGTGTAGGAATAAACGGGTCCTTTTCAGAATGGCAGGCAGTGACGAGTGGAGTGCCGCAAGGCTCAGTGCTGGGGCTGCAACTATTTACAATATATATTAATGATTTGGATGATGGAATTAGAAGTAACACTGGCAGGTTTGCAGATGATACAAAGCTGGGTGGCAGTGTGAACAGAGAAGAGGATGTTAGGAGGTTGCAGGGTGACTTGGACAGGTTGAGTGAGTGGGCAGATGCATGGCAGATGCAGTATAATGTAGATAAATGTGAGGTTATCCACTTTGGCGGCAAGGAGGCAGATTATTATCTCCATGGTGTCAGATTAGGTAAAGAGGAAGTGCAACGAAACCTGGGTGTCATTGTACACCAGTCACTGAAAGTAGGCGTGCAGGTACAGCAGGCAGAGAACAAAGCTAATGGCATTTTGGCCTTTATAATGAGAGGATTTGAGTATAGGAGCAAAGAGGTCCTTCTGCAGTTGTATAGGACCCTGGTGTGACCACATCTGGAATATTGTGTGCAGTTTTGATCTCCTAATTTGAGGAAGGACGTCTTTGCTAGTGAGGTAGTGCAGCATAGGTGCACGAGGTTAATCCCTGGGATGGCGGGACTGTCATGTGAGGAAAGATTGGAAAGATGGCTTGTATTCACTGGAGTTTAGAAGGATGAGAGGGGATCTTATAGAGGGGTATAAAATTATAAAAGGACTGGACAATTTAGATGCAGGAAAAATGTTCCCAATGTGGGGGAGTCCAGAACCAGGGGCCACAGTCTAAGAATAAAGGGGAGGCCATTTAAAACTAAGTTGAGAAGAAACTTTTTCACCCAGAGAGTTGTAAACTTGTGGAATTCTCTGCCACAGAAGGCAGTGGAGGCCAATTCACTGGATGAATTTAGAAGAGAGTTAGATGGAGCTCTAGGGGCTAGTGGAATCAGGGGATATGGGGAGAAGACAGGCACAGGTTACTGATTGTGAATGATCAGCCATGATCACAATGAATGGCGGTGCTGGCTCGAAGGGCCAAATGGCCTCCTCCTGCACCTATTTTCTATGTTTACAGTCATTCACAATGCAGCTGAATACAAAAAAATTGACATGATTTGGAACCTGGTTTCCCACCATCCTTCTGAGAGGGATGGTGGTCTACTGTGTGCAGTCGAATAGAAAACATTACAAGGTTCGCAAGGAAAGTGCACCAAATCACATTGCTACAAGGCTCCTATTGACTTAGGTTTCTTATTGCCACGTTTACTGAGGTACGGTGAAAAGCTTTGTTTTGCATGTTGTCCGATGAGATCAGATAACACTATATAAAATACAATCAAGTCAAGCTCAAGTACAACAGATAGAGTAAAGTACAGAGTACAAAATATAATTCTTCGCATTGTAGCTCATCAGTTTCACAGACAAAGTCCAATGTCCACAATTGGATTGAGGTGAATGAGACAGTACACTAGCTAATGGATGGACCATTCAGATGCCTGATAACAGAAGGGAAGAAGCTCTGTCTCTCAGTCTGGTGGTGCACACTTTCAAGCATTTGCACCATTTGCCGGACGGGCGCAGGGAGAAGGAAGAATGAAATGGGGTGGGACGTCTTTGATCAACGTTTGTTGCTTTTCCAAGACAGCGTGAAGTGTAGATGGAGTCAATGATGGGAAGACTGGTCTATGTGATGGACAGATCTATCTACAACTCTCTACAATTACTTGCGGTCTTGGACAGAGCTGTCCCCAAACTTATACATAAATCTATATATGCAAGTTCTGTTTGGTGTAAATAGCATTGGCATTTCAGTTACCACTAAGTATGTTTCCTCTCTTACCTACCGGTACTTGCAGATTTGGACATTTCTTTTGTTCTCTTGAAGTTGCTTTCTCGTAATTTTGTGACTTTGTTTTTGACCTCATTGAGTGGTAACGTTGTGATGATTTTGTAAAGGCTGAAGTTGGGAAAAAACATACTTAAGTTAAAAATATACAGAGCAGAATGCAAATATGAGATGACTTTTCATTTCAGGCGCAGATTATTACAGCGAAGGCAAAATCTGAACATCGGATTAAATCATGTTTGCCACCAACATGATAGAGTGATCTGGATGGCATGCAGAACTTGGACAGACTTCAACAGACTCTCGAGGTGGGTGGCATTCATCAGTTTGATAAAGGGACAATTCAGTGAACTAATTTGGCAATGGAAGTAACTAGAGAACTGTACAATCAGTTGGCTAATCAAACGTAAACCAGAGAGAGTTTATTTTGAACCACATAAATCAATAGACGGTGGGTCAAAGGGTCTGTTTCCATGCTATATCTCTAAAGTCTAAACGCAACTGCCTTGATGAAGGCTTTTGTTAAGGATGTTAATCATCATAATTGAAATTACACTAAGTTTATTTGAGAGCTCTTTGACAGCTTTTCCAGATATTTACTTTATGCAGTGAGTTCATACAATGCCAATCCTTATGCTCACCTCCAATTATTACACCATATCACTGAGGTAATAATGCAGAGCAATTATGCACAATACTAAGTAATCTGCTATTTAAACGTATTGGTTATGTCATGTATTTTTCCAGGACAGTGTATGAATGCTAAACCAACTTGTAACCTCCGCATCTTGACATACAATGACTAAGTTGTTGATACTCAGTTAATTTATGGATTTAAGTAGATACTGGATTGGTGCTTTAATGTCTCTTATTCCAAAAAGATCTTTCTTCCATCAAGTGAGTATTTTGTGTTATTTGTTGCTTACCAGGGGAAATGTGGGGATGGCTGTACGGCTGATGGGATGGCAAGATTGTGTCATGAGAAGAAATTAGGTCAACTCGGACTGTAGTCATGAGAGTTTCAACAAATGAGAGGTGTTGAAAGATAAAAAAATTATGACACAACTTTCTCTGGCTGGATGCAAAGAGGATCCTTGTCCTGGCCAGGAGATCTAGAATTTGGAGTCACAATCTCCAATCTGAGGTTTCCACTTGCTTAAAAATATCCATCCAGCCAATGAAAAACAAGGTAGCAGGCCATAATGATGACTGTCCAGTGGCTCCAAGATCCATCATTATGAAGTGCTTTGAGAGGCTGCACGTCAACTCCAGCCTCTCAGACAGCCTGTTGAAGCACAGATGCACCTCAAGACTGCATGGTTGGCCCTCTGCTCTGGTCTACTTGCACCCAAGACTGTGACTAAGGACAACTCCAGTGCCGTCTATAAATTTGACAAGGACACTACTTTGGTTGTCTGAATTGTAGGTGGTGAGGAGTCAGCAAGTGGAGGGGAGAGGGAGCATCCATTTGAGTGACGCCTCAAAAACAACTCGCGTTCAAAGACAACACAATCAAGGAACTAATCGTACAATTCAAAAAGGGGAAGTTGGGAGACCAAGTGCCAGTTTTCATTGGAGCATTGACAATGGAGAGAGTTTGCACCCTCAAATTCTTGGGTGCTATCATATCAGCTGATTTGTCCTGGATCCAGCATATAGATGTAACCACAAAACAGACCTGTCAGTGCCTCTACTTTCTCAAAGGGATTCAGCATGTCATAGAATACTTTAGTTTCCTTCACTTGAGAGATGCAACACGAAAACTCCCCCTTTGGCCCACCGAGTCCACGCTGACCAGCAATCACCCCGGACCAGCACTATAGTAAAATAGTTTACAATTTTACCAGTAAAATAGTTTACAATTTTTACCGAAGCCAATTAATCTACACGCCTACACATCTGTGAAGTGCGTGAGGAAGCTAGAGCACCTGGAGAAAACCCATGTGGTCACAGGGAGAACATACAAACTCTGTACAGACAACACCCATGGTCAGGATCGAACCTGGGTCTCTGGTGCTGTAAGGCGGAAGCTCTACTGCTGCGCCACTGTGCTGCCCCAAACAACACCCCAATACTCGAACAAGCTTCTACATGTACTATAATAAGGATCTTGACTGGCCATACAGTGGCCTAGTATGGCAATTCCAATGCACAAGAACACAGGAGGTTGCAGAGAGCGGTGGACTTGGCCCTGTCCATCTTGGGTACAGATCTCCTCTCCATTGATAGCATCTACATGAGATGCGGATTCAAGAAGGTCGCATCTATCATAAAGGATCCCCAGCATCCGGACCATGCCCTCTTCTGGCTGCGAGAAGTGCAGAAGCCTGAAGTACAAAGGTGCCAGATTCAGGAACAACTAATTTCCTACAACTATCAGATTCTTGAACTAACCTGCATAACCCTAACCCTACCTTGGCAACAGAACACTACAGACCACATCTTGCATTAACATGGACCTGGGGTTTTTTCTACTTGTGGTTTGCACAATTGCTTTATGGGGGTTTATTTATTAGAAATTCTATATGTAACTAATGTGTAATGTATTTTTAAGTTATATTTTTATGTTTGTCTCATTCCAAGTACCTGTGAAGCTGTGGCAAGTAAGATTGTCATTGTATCTGTATCTCACCATACTTGTGCATAAGACAGTAAACTCGACTTGATTAGTTACTGCAAAATGTGTGAAAAAATTAAAACCACAAATTATAAAGCAATCTTTTTTTAACTTTAGCTTTTGCCTTATTGTTAGGCATTGGAGCTTTAGGAACGCGACAAAATGTAATCACACCAAAGACCTTTCATTTTACTTTTCCGCAACTGATTTTCTTCCTTTTGAATCTTCAACCTAAAGCTGTTCCATCGGGAGAAGCTCTGTTTCCTCAGTGGATTTATCCAGTAGGAAATACTGTTGCATTTGTGTTTGGAGAAAGGTGCCAGACATTCCGTGCTGTGTCCAGACGTGTCTGAGTTCCATGAGAGGGATCGAGACTTTCTCACATGCGCATGGCATGATCCACCATCCCCATAAGCACGGTCCACATTGAGTAAAGAATGCGCACATTTTACATTTTGTTTCTTTAAACTTGCACCAAAGATCCCTTGTTCATCATCTTCATTGAATGCCCAGTTGACGTAACCACCATCGCTGTGGCGTGTCGGTACCAGGGAAGCATCATTAATAGCGGGAAGAGCCAGTGAGCTCAATGAAAGTTTATCATCCCTCAGAGGTGGCACGTGACCAACATCCCACTGTTTGCCATCACAATCGTCAGCTTCATCATGGTTGGGGACCGTCCTTTGAAAGCTGTGCTGTAACGGGATACTACAAAGACCCTCGTCTTGCTTCTGAACTATCAGGTTTAACTTGCTAAATGTTGGAATGTTCGGAAGTGACATATTGAAGCGGACCTCTGTACACTTGGGGCTTTCAAGAGGTGAGGGGAGTAGGAATAACTGTTCACATTTATGTGGTGACATGGGCTCAGACGACACCACAGACGTGACTGTAGCAGCTTCCAATTCATTTTGCTCAGGAAGCATTTGATCCATATATGATGTTGGATAGCCATCACCCTGCTTTTCCGATTCAGGTGATTCATTTCTAACACCTGCATTGTGATAACACAAGTTCTGAAAGAGTGAAGATGGATTGCTGTAATAATTTTCCTTTGTTTGAAGCTCAACAGAAAAATTATCTAACGGGTTCAAATGAATCTCATTGGAGTGGCTTTGTGGCAACTTTCGATGATCAGTGTTTTCTGTGCTTTTCCCCAGGAATGCCTCGTCCACTTTTAAACTGTCCACAGCGGAGATCACTTTCAGGGTGTCCACGGTGAGAGCCGAGAGGTCCTGCAGGTGTCCAAGTTGGCTGTCCAAAGAGTGCAAGGATTCCTTGACAAAGTGAACTTTCTCATTTACTTCCTTCAAATGCACAGCCATTTCTTCCACTCTGGGGGAAAAAGGCACATTTTAGACTGAAGAACGGTCCCAACCCAAAAATGACACCAATCCATTTTCTCCACAGATACTGCCTGACCCACTGAGTTACTCCACCATTTTGTGTCTATCTTTGTCTACATTTTAGACATATTGTTTTGCTTACATTTACCACATTATAGAACATAGAACAGTACAGCATAAGAACAGGCCATTCGGCCCACAATGTTTGTGCTGAACATGCGGCAAAGACCATTTCTTATTACCAACAATTCATCATATCCTTCCATTCTTATCTGAAGCAACATGATAGAATGCCCATCCGACATGCCTTGAAATGTTATAGAGTGTTAAAGTTGCAAAGTAATTAAAAATTGCTGTTGTTGATTTGGAATCCAACACAACACTCGACAATGATCATGCCCCCAATGGCAAGGAGTTATGAACCATATTTCAATCCAAACAGAAACATGGATTTATCAAATTTGTGGGCAAAACTAACTCGAATAATAACCCGCATTTTCTTGTTCAAAGTTCATGCCAACTTCCAACAGAATAATGCATAAACATTCATCAACAGTAAGATGCAGTACAGAATGCCACAGGAGATCCTTCTTCCCTGTGGCTATCAAATTGTACAACTCCGCCCCCTTCTGTCGTGGGATAGACTGACTCCCCCCCACCCCCCCCCCCCCCCAATCTTTGAACATCCCTAATCCTTTCCACTCGGCAGTTTAATTTCATGTTTCATGTATCCTGTGTATTATGACTGTTGGCAGATCAATTTTCTTCCTGGGATAAATAAAGTTCTATCATATCGTATCCCTCTCCCCACACCCCCTTTCCTATTTCTCCATTTCTCCTTGTCTTTGGGGAGGAATCCAGAGTGTAATGATGACTAGATGGAAGTATATAAAATTATGAAAAGCACAGGTTGGGTTGTCAGTCAGAATCTTTCTCCCCCAGATGGAAATGCTAAATACTTAAGGCATAGCCTTACGGCCAGTTGCGTGGGGGCTTCTACACAGAGAGTGGTGGATACCTGGATCGTGCTGCCTGAGGTAGTGATAGAAGTAGATATAACTGCAACATTTAAGAGTTAGGTAAGCACATGAGAAAGTGGAGATGAAAGGACATGGATCACACGCAGGCAAAGGAAATTAATTTAACTAGGCATCATGTTCGGCGGAGAAATTGTGGGCTGAGGGTTTGTTTCTGTGTTGTACTGTTCTATGTTGCTATAGAATGGGAGAAGAGAAACTGCCACGAACAAGACAGAAAACATTGCCAGTCTTGGCAAATCTGCGAGGCAAAATGTGGCGCTGAGGCAAAGCCGAAGAGACCTACGTTGGGCAGAGCAGTGGTAGTAGGGGACTCCATCGTGAAAGGTACAGACAGGGGTTTCTGCGGCAACAAGGGGGATTCAAGGATGGTGTTTCGCCTCCCTGGTGCCAGGATCCAGGACGTCACGGACCGAGTGCAGGGCATCCTCAAGGGTGAAGGTGAGCAGCCGAACGTGGTAGTGCATGTCGGCACAAACGACGTCGGGAAAAAGTGGAAAGATATTCAGAGCTCGGAAGATTGCTGAAAAGCAGGCCCTCCAGGGTGGTTATCTCCGCTTTGCTTCCAGTTCCACGTGCTGGTGAAGGCAGGAACAGGGAGATAGTGGATCTGAATGTGTGGCTGAGGAGCTGGTGCAGGGAGCAGAGATTTAGATTCTTAGACCACTGGGATCTGTTTTGGGGTAAGGGTGAAATGTACAAAAGGGACGGGTTGCATCTCGGCAGGGAGGGGACCAGCCTGTCAGGCAAGTTAGCCACTGCTACACGGGTGGTTTTAAACTAAATAGTGGGGGGGGGGGGGGGGGTTGTCAAATGGAACAGATAAAGATGGAGTTAAAGGGAAAGAGGGTAAAGGAAAGACCCCAGAATTAGCGGGACAGAAAGCTCACGATGGGATAGGAGAGTATGGCCAATTGTAATAGGAATCGATGTGCAAGGTGAGATGAGTAATGGATTAACAGTATTATATATGAATGTGCGAAGTATAAGAAGTAAAGTGGATGAGCTTGAGGCTTAGTTAGAGATTGGTAGATATGACATTGTGGGGATTACAGAGACGTGGCTGCAGGAGGATCGGGGCTGGGAACTGAATATTCAGGGTTATACGTCCTATAGAAAGGACAAAACTGATCTCCCGGTGGCCGAGCACTTTAACTCCCCCTCCCATTCCCAGTCTGACCTCTCTGTCATGGGCCTCCTCCAGTGCCATAGTGAGGCCCCTCCGGAAATTGGAGGAACAGCACCTCATATTTCGCCTGGGCAGTTTGCAGCCCGGTGGTATGAACGTCGACTTCTCCAACTTTAGATAGCTCCTCTGTCCCTCCCTTCCCCTCCTCCTTCCCAGATCTCCCACTGTCTTCCTGTCTCCACCTATATCCTTCCTTTGTCCCGCCGCCCTGACATCAGTCTGAAGAAGGGTCTCGACCCGAAACGTCACCCATTCCTTCTCTCCCGAGATGCTGCCCGAGGCAGAGGAGGTGGGGTAGCTCTGTTGGTGAGGGATGAAATTCAGTCCCTTGTGAGGGGTGACATGGGGACTGACGATGTAGAGTCGCTGTGGACAGAGTTGAGGAATTGTAAAGGTAAGAAGACACTAATGGGAGTTATCTAGAGGTCCCCAAACAGTAGCCTGGATATAAGGTGTAAGTTGCAGCACGAGTTAAAACTGGCATGTAACAAAGGTAATGCCACTGTGGTTATCGGGCATTTCAATATGCAGGTAGATTGGGAAAATCAGGTTGGTTCTGGACCCCAAGAAAGGAAGTTTGTAGAGTGCCTCCGAGATGGATTCTTAGAGCAGCTTGTACTGGAGCCTACCAGAGAGAAGGCAATTCTGGATTTATTATTGTCCAATGAAGCAGATTTAATAAAGGAACTCAAGGTAAAGGAACCGCTTGGAGGTAGTGACCATAATATGATTAGTTTAAATCTGCAATTTGAGAGGGAGAAGGTTAAATCAGAAATATCAGGGTTGCAGTTGAACAAAGGGGACTATGAAGGCATGAGAGAGGAGCTGGCCAAGGTAGACTGGAAATGGATCCTAGCAGGAATGACGGTGGAACAGCAATGACGGGAATTTTTGGGCATAATCCAGAAGATGCAGGATCATTTCATTCCAAAGAGGAAGAAAGATTCTAAGGGGAGTCAGAGGCAACCGTGGCTGACAAATGAAGTTAGGGATGGAATAAAACTAAAAGAAAAGATGTATAACATAGCAAAGAATAGCGGGAAGCCAGAGGATTGGGAAACTTACAGAAGGTCACAAAAAGGGTAATATGGGCTGACAAGATGAAGTACGAGGGGAAGCTAGCCAAGAATATAAAGAAGGACAGTAAAAGCTTGTTTAGGTATGTTAAGAGAAAAAGATTAGTAAAGACAACTGTGGGTCCCTTGAAGGCAGAAACGAGTGAAATTATTATGGGGAACAAGGACATGGCAGAAGAGTTGAACAGGTACTTTGGATCAGTCTTCACTAAGGAAGACACAATCTCCCAGATGTACTAGAGAACTGAGGATCTAAGGAGACAGAGGAACTGAAATAAATTTGCAATAGGCGAGAAATAGTATTGGGTAGACTGATGGGACTAAAGGCTGATAAATCCCCAGGGCCTGATGGTCTGCATCCCAAGGTACTCAAGGAGGTACTCTAGAAATCATGGACGCATTGGTGATCATTTTCCAATGTTCAATAAATTCAGGATCAGTTCCTGTGGATTGGAGGGTAGTTAATGTTATCCCACTTTTCAAGAAAGGTGCGACAGAGAAAGCGTGGAATTATAGACCAGTTAGCCTGACATCGGTGGTGGGGAAGATGCTGGAGTCAATTATTAAAGAGGTAATAACGGCGCATATGGATAGCAGTAACAGGATTTGTCCAAGTCAGCATGGATTTATGATGGGGAAATCCTTCTGGATTTTCTGGAATTTTTTGAGGATTTGACAAGTAAAATGGATGAAGGAGAGCCAGTGGATGTAATGTATCTAGACTTTCAGAAGCCTTTGATAAGGTCCCACACAGGAGGTTGGTGAGCTAAATTAGAGCACATGGTATTGGGGGTAGGGTATTGACATGGATAGAGAATTGTTTGGCAGACAGGAAGCAAAGAGGACGAATAAACGCGTCCTTTTCAGAATGGCAGGCAGTGGCGAGTGGAGTGCCGCAAGGCTTGGTGCTGGGGCCGCAACTATTTACAATATATATTAATGATTTGGATATTTATTCACAAAATGCTGGAGTAACTCAGCGGGTCAGGCAGCATCTCAGGAGAGAAGGAATGGACGACATTTCGGGTCGAGACCCTTCTTCAGACTGAATTACAACTAATACTAGCAAGTGTGCAGATGACACAAAGCTGGGTGGCAGTGTGAACAGCAAAGAGGATGTTAGGAGGTTGCAGGGTGACTTGGACAGGTTGAGTGAGTGGGCAGATGCATGACAGATGCAGTATAATGTAGATAAATGTGAGGTTATCCACTTTGGTGGCAAAAACAAGGAGGCAGATTATTATCTCAATGGTGTCAGATTAGGTAAACCAAAAGTGCAACGAGACCTATGTGTCCTTGTACACCAGTCACTGAAAGTAAGCGTGCAGGTACAGCACACAGTGAAGAAAGCTAATGGCATGTTGGCCTTTAAAACAAGGGGATTTGAGTATAGGAGCAAAGAGGTCCTTCAGTTGTTTGGGCCCTGGTGAGACCACATCTGGAGTATTGTGTGCAGTTTTGGTCTCCTAATTTGAGGAAGGATGTCCTTGCTATTGAGGCAGTGCAGCGTAGGTTCACGAGGTTAATCCCTGGGATGGCGGGACTGTAATTTGAGGAAAGATTGGAATGACTGGGCTTGTATTCACTGGAGTTTAGAAGGATGAGAGGGGATCTTATACAGACTTAAAAAATTATAAAAGGACTGGACCAACTTGATGCAGGAAAAATGTTCCCAATGTTGGGGGAGTCCAGAACCAGGGGCCACAGTCTAAGAATAAAGGGGAGGCCATTTAAATCTGAGGTGAGAAGAAACTTTTTCACCCAGGGAGTTGTAAATTTGTGGAATTCTCGGCCACAGAAGGCAGTGGAGGTCAATTCACTGGATGAATTTAAAAGAGAGTTAGATGGAGCTCTAGGGGCTAGTGGAATCAAGGGATATGGGGAGAAGGCAGGCATAGGTTACTGATTGTGGATGATCAGTCATGATCACAATGAATGGTGGTGCTGGCTCGAAGGGCCAAATGGTCTCCTCCTGCAACTATTTTCTATGTTAAGGCATTAATCAGGCAGAGGCAATGCAGCAGGCCCTACACTGGGAAAACCTGCACTACAAAATTGAACAGTGACGATCCTTGTCAGACCAGTACATTGTCAGCCTAACAGCAAACAATGCTCAGGTATAGGAGCACAAAAGAATGTATTTTCACTAAATGTGAAACACATAACAGGAAAGACTATTCACAAGACTTTTCACATGGCTTCCTGCTGTTTGAGATAATGCCATTATTCAGTGGATCATGCTGCAGCCATAGCATAATGGCACAATAATTCTGGTACTTCCGCATTTTAACTGAATTTAGCAATCTAATTTCCTGTAAGCATTTATTCAGTCAAGATGCTTTCCACTGTTCCGAGATACGAGGTTGGCACAGTGGCACAGTGGTAGAGTTGCTGCCTTATAGCACCAGGTTCGATCCTAACTACAGGTGCTGTCTGTACGGAGTTTGCACGTTCTCCCTGTGAACGCATGGGTTTTCTCTGGGTGCTTTGTTTTCCTCCCACATCCCAAAGACGTGCAGGTTTGGAGGTTAATTGGCTTCAGTAAATTGTCCCTGGTATATTGGATAGAACTAGGGTATGGGTGATTGTTGGTAGGCTCGGACTCTGTGGGTCAAATACCAGTTTCCACGCAGTAGATCTAAACTAAACTAATATGGAATGATGTGACTTGGAGGCCAGCTTGCAAGTAATGGTACTTCCACCCTTCCCTTGTACTTCCACATGGCAGAGATTATGGCATTGGAGGTGGTTCTAAGGAGCCATTGTGAATTGTTCTTATGTATTGAGAAGATAGTACTGTATAACCTGCGATACTTGACATTCACAATGCAAAGACTGGGTATTTATAGTGGTGGGTGAAAAGCCAATGGAACTGAGTGCTTTGTCCTGGGTGGTGTTGAGTTTGGAGAGCATTGTTGGAGCAGCACACTGCCAAACAAGGGGAGAATATGTTATCACTCTCTTGACTGGGGCTTTTTAGCTGGTGGAAAATCACTGGGAAGTCAGTGCCCTTTGCATCAGAATAATGTTTCTCCCCTGCTCCTAAAGCCACTTTACAGGGTTTGAATTAATCACTGGATTATTAGTCTAGACCCCTGGACTAACATTGGCATAACCACTGCTATGTTGGTTTCTCTTATTTTTACAAACTTTTTGTTTTCAACAGGTTTGCCAGCCAAAATATGTTAGCTATGTTCCATTAAGGTCATTTTAATTTTAGTCTCAAATTCTTTGGCAAACTTGTCCACAGATAACCATAGAACTAATATATGATGGCAAGGTAGTTGGACAACTTTCAGATTTTTCTATGGTATGTTATAAACTTAGAAAGCAAGAAACTGCTGATGCAGTTTTACCCAAAAGCACACAAAGTGCTGGAGTAACTCAATGGGCCATTTCTGGAGAACCTGGATAGGTGATGTTTCTGGATGGGACCCTTCTGAGGTCAAGAGTCTGAAAAAGGGTCCTGATCCGAAACGTCACCTATCCATGTTCTTCAAAGATGCTTCTTGACCTACTGAGTTACTCCAGCACCTTGTGTCCTTTTATAATATAAGCTTAGTGTTGCAATTGGTAACATTATTGTACTTTCAGCTTTGAGCCTGGAGTTTAATCGAGCTTGCAACGATGAAAAAGGCATTTTACCAGCATTGGCAAGTAAAGGCGGTGTGAACGGGTTAAACTGAGTTTCTGTAAAGTTTGATGTGGGCATCAACAAAGATTCCAAAAATCATCTAATTGCAGCATAACAGGAACGGAAAAGTGTCACAAAAGGAACGGAAAAGTGTCATATTAGTGTAGTAGAGAGAGGAAGATGCATTTTCGGAACAGATTTCAGTGAGCATTATATATGAGTCATACATGATCCAGGGGTGTTTCCTGCTGACACTGGGTGAAAAATGGTCCCAGTTCAGGCATTCCTCACTTTAATGAGTAAAAAGCTTACAGATAACGCCATAATTCAAAAAATTGCTGGAGATTTACCTTTCCGTTGTTACTCGAATTCTTTCGTTGTCACTTGAATGAAGATGCTCATTTTTCTCGTGAAAGTATTTCTCAACACACAGTTCTTCAAAGTCATGAAGCTTTTTCAACTCCTCCTTACTCAGATACAACTCTATTCAAAACAGAATCACTTTTAATTATTAAGTTAAATATCCAGCAAAAAGCAAGTGCATCGTTTAAAAAAATAATAATTTAATTCCTGAAATTTAAAAAAAAAAGAAAATCTGAAAGAATAAATAAAACCAGATTATGTTTACTTCCTTTGTCTCATGATCTTCCAACACCACTAATCTTATGTCAAATCTTCTAGTGAGATATCAGTTGGCTTGCTCCTTAGTGACTATCGTAACTGGGGCTGCCACACCGCTCCCCAGCACCATGGTCTCCTATTATTTTTTCTGCAATGAATTAGTTTTACTTACATGGTTAACACAGGTTTGGAGGGATATGGGCCAAACGTGGCCAGGTGGGACTAGTGTAGCTGGTACATGTTGGCCGGTGTGGGCAAGTTGGGCCGAAGGGCTTGTTTCCACACTGTATCACTCTATGACTACAAAGGTGAGGAGGGGATAAATTTATGAGGAACATGAGTGGCAACATTTTTATTACATAAAGTATGGTATGTATATGGAATGAGCTGCTAAAGGAGGTAGTTGAGGCAGGTGCTATCACAACGTTCAAAACACATATGGACAGGTACATGGATAGGATAGATTTAGAAAGATATGGGCCAAATGCAGGCAGGTGGGACTAGTGTAGATGGGGCATGTTGGTCAGTGTGGACAAGTTGTGCCATAGGGCCTGTTTCCATGCTGGATAACTCTATGACAAGTTTCAGTTTGAACAGAGTAGGGGCATAAAGATGTTGGTGTGGACCTCACATGCACAAAAATTCCCATTTTCAGCACCACATAAACCTTGATGTCTTATGTGATGTTCGATATCTCTATCAAGAAGTGGAATGTCCCATGGCCAGTTTTGGCATTACCTCCAACATTGAACTCTATCCCACTTTGATTTGGCCATAAGTATACTGATGTTAAAGTGAGCTCAATGCAAAAGACAGCATCATTCAAAGTCACAAGTTTTCTCTCTCTTTAATTGATATATTTAGATATCTTTGAGATTCTATGCAGTCTAAATAATCATCAATCAACAAATTGGGGGAAAAGGATTTCGATATTTCCAGGTTATGTTTTTACACAGACCCATCCATTCATGAAATATCCAGTGGAGGGCAGCAAAGTATCATAACTGGTGAAGCAGTGGATTGGCAAAACCTTTCAGAATTCTTTAAACATTTCAATTAAACATTAGAATCACAGGTCAAAAATATTTGCAGTATCCTCTTGATGAACTTCCATGGAAATCTTACTATTAGTTTAGAGATACAGCGTAGAAACAGGCCCTTTGGTCTATCGAGTCAATGCCGACATCAATCACACCATACACTAGTTCCATGTTATCCCATCTTCGCATCCAACACACACCAGGAGCAATTTACAGAAGCCAATTGATCTACAAACTCACAAGGTAACAGGGTCAAAGTCCACACAGATGACAGCTCAGGTCAGGATCGAACTCGGGTCCCTGGCGCTGTGAGGCAGCAACTCTACCCGTTGTGCCACTGTGCTGCCCATCTGACCTGAAGAAGCAGTCCAAAATGTGGCCTATCCATTCCCTCCACACATGCTGATAAGTTACTTCAGCGCTCAAGTTGTTCAAGATGCCTAAACACAACAGGTTCCACCCTCACCCAGAAATACCTGCGATAGTCTTATGTGGGAGAACTATATCATCACATGCCACACCACATGACCACCATATACCAAGTCTATAAGGAACCCAGCAGCAGATTGGGGGAGATGTATTTGGTTAAAAACTGCTCAGTCTCATGCTTCATATGTGATAGGAGCAGATTAGACCATTCAGCCTTTCAAGTCTACTCCGCCATTCAATCATGGTTGATCTACCTTTCCCTCTCAACCCCATTCTCCTGCCTTCTCCCCATAACCCCTTACACCCAAACTAATCAAGTATCTATCTATCTCTGCCTTAAAAATATCCATTGACTTAGCCTCCACAACCCTCTGTGGCAATGAATTCCACAGATT